>NC_134800.1:58671223-58848723 GCF_046742065.1 Oratosquilla oratoria
TTACTTCTGCCCAGTATTTTGAAAGAAAGTAAAATTAGACCATATACTTCAATTTATATTCAGAATCATCGTATTAATGCTATAGAGTACATCTCTTTAAAAGCGTCATCTATATTTACAAAATTCAAGTTAGCTCCCCCACCCTAAATTTTGATCCTGGTTCCGCCACTGTTCTTGACATCCCTTAAACATGTGATATATTTTTTCAGTTTATCCTCGTGTCTGCACGACTTTCTTCTGTTCCAGACCAAGAAATACTCTCCTTCATTTTTATCTAATCCCACCCGAACACTGCTATCAATCCTTCTTTCTCTACTTTATTTCGATGATGGTGGATCCAATGATTTTGATTTTTTCATACTATTATTATTATTATCATTAGTATTAGTCTACCATCATTACATTCATTATAATTCTATTTATTAATCTAATCTATTTGTTTACTAAATTCTTTATTTTGTTTACCTATTACTTTATTTTATTGATTTGTCTTATTTATGCATTTCATTATATTTGTCTTTTGTTTTATTATAATCATTATTATCATATTTTACTAATCTTTAATTTCATTTGATTATTGTAATTATTATCTTGCAATGCTGGGAACCAACTTGATCAATGTTTTATTTTATTATGTTTTATTTAATTTAATCTATCTATATTTTATTCATATCCCTCACGCCACCGTAGCATATGGCGTATCAGGAATTCTACGATTTTTTCATCATCTCTTCGCCTATGTAGTGTAAAGCTACATTTATATTCGTGAAGTCCATATATATAACCCATTTCCAATACTTGGCATTCTTGGCATCAAGTTAAAAAAGCTCGTGTTTGAATCCATGCAATAGATTGTCTAGATTTTGTAATAATTTATGTGTGTTGACGCGCGTGTAGGTACCGTTAAGTATTGTTTAAAATAAGGTTTCTAAATATCGTAATTTTATCGAATGGGTTGATTTAGATATCCTTCAAGGTTCCCCTAAGTTCAAATAAATAGATTGGAGCGCTCATATTTCTTCTCGAATACAGATAGAGTCCCGTTTCATCAACACTGTTCCCAGGTGCATTAACCTATTTGTAGTATACAAGAAAGGAGCAACGGTCATTTGGTCCCACCTTTTATTCTCCAACTATCATACCCAACTTCAAATTCATGCACATTCACAACTTGTTTTATATCCTTCATTTCAAATTATCATATTTAGCTTTAAAGTCATGTATTGTTCCAGCTTGGGCTGTATCACCTTCTAATCTATTCCAAAAATAATTCATTTGTATGGAAACTGGATTTCTTCACATCCCGTAGACATGTAGTCTTTTTTAATTTGTTCCCATAACCTCTTCAATCGTTCATATCCCTAACCGAGAGATCTCTTTTGTAAATGTAGTCTATGTTTTTAGCGACCTGTGTGCAATAGACCTGTTGGGCAATAGACCTTCATTGAGTCTGGTGTTTATGCTTCCCCTTGCAATATATATATATATATATATATATATATATATATATATATATATATATATATATATATATATATATATATAATTTTATTTGTTTTCTGAATTTGATCTACCTCATTGCACTAGCTCACACCTGACACGCTAGCCTCACCACCTTGGCCTCGCCCGCTTCGAGTCACCTCAGAGATTATACGAGCAGGGTCATCGCCCGGAAGTCCTGCCCACGTGACTAAATACCGTTCTTTTCCATTCTAACTTTGCTCGATCATTCATTTGTACTGGCCCTAGTTTACGATAACAATAGTACTAGTAATAATACACATATATAAATATATATATATATATATATATATATATATATATATATATAAAGTTTTTTTCTTACAAGGGAGGCAGTCAAAGTCAAAGGCATAAATCTATTCCCACCCATTTTATCCCCACATACTCCATTCCCATCCACCACCCCTCCCTCACTCTTTTCTTGGCACTTCCTGGATGACGGGTCATCCCTGCCGGGTACAGACAGTTGCTCACCGGACAATTGCTCACCGGACAGTTGCTCAACCGAACAAGTGATAAATAGGACATTTGCTCACCAAAGGATTATTTTATTTATATTGAAGTTTATTACAGCAATAATATACAAACAATATACAAGCCTAATGACATAATATACAGGATTTTTTTTAGTTATATTGAAGTTTATTACAGCAATAATACAGGATTTTTTGTTATATTGAAATTTATTACAGCAATAATACACAAACAATATACAAACTTTCATATTTTAGTTTTTAATTAATTATAAAATTCAATACCAATTTCTTCCATCAACATATAGTGATTACAGTTTTATAACTGGTGCAGTACTGAAGTGGGTTTATTGTCCTTTGTGGTTTACAAGTCCAGTCTAATGGTGTGGCCAACTGCATTTAGAAAGTCAGGAAGACACTGACTTCCTGCAGCATACCCCTGGCACAGATAAAGTAAATCTTTATCATAATTGTTAGGGGCCAAGAACTTATCAAACTCTACAATATAATCTAATACATTATTTTTAGTGGGTTTCATTGACTACTTACCCTAACACTTCTAGTTCATGAACTAGAAGTGTTAAGGTTAGGAGTCAATTCAGACTATGAAAGTAAAATTTTCGACTTTATAAATGACAGAGATACATACGAACAGTTAGCCGCACCATTAGACTGAACCAGTAAAAGATCATTACTGTATATTGATGGAAGAAATTGGTATTTAATTTTATAATGAATTAAAAACTAAAAGTTTGGATATTGTTTCTGTATTATTGCTGTATATATAATACAATATAACAAAAAAATCCTGTATATTGTTTGTTATTAAGTTCAAGAAAAGTAAAAAATAATCCTTTGGTGAGCAAATGTCCTATTTGTCACTTCTCCGGTGAGCAACTGTCCTACACCCCATCCCTGCATCCCACCCACTGCCCTGGGTCAGAAGCAATGTAGCAAGACACAGCACATCCACAGTAAGGCCACTTCATTTAATTGGCGACCCCTCCTCTCCGTACTCTCATGCATAAAAGAAGACGAGGAGAAATCCCTTCGGACTGCGTGAAAATATCATTCACACATAGCCACTCCCTAACCGCCTCCCATCCCCCACCCACTCCCTTCCATGGATTACAGCATCATTCATACACAACCATTCTCCCCTCACCCCTATCTTCTGTCTTCCTCTTTCCTTCCATCTCATCCTTGGTCGCACCCCTCATGTTCACTCCTTCCACACTTCTTTTATTAATCTTTCTTCACTCATTCTTTTCATGTTTCCAAACCATCCCAATACTCTTTCAATATCCCTCTCCCAACTCCCTTTCTACCCCTGTTCTCCTCTTCGTTTCTCACTCTATCCAGCCTAGTAACCCCTATCAAACTTCTCAGGCATTTCATCTCATATTTAAACTCTTCATCTCTTATGTTCCATGTTTCTGCCCCATGCAATGCTGTCGGCACAATCACCCCTTCATACAATCTCCTCTTAGCATCCATTACCAAATGTCTATTTCTCATTACACATTTTATATCCCCCAAGACATTTACTTGCTTCTCTCAATCCACATTCTACCTCCACCTCCACTCCTCCCTTTCCCACCACATTCACCCCCAAGTATTTAAAGCTATTTACTTCCTCCAGTCTTTCTCCCTTAATAATCACTTCTAATTTGCTGCCATTCTCTCCCCTTGTAAATTTCATCACCTTACTTTTACCCACATTTATCTTCAATTTCCTTCTTTAGCACACCTTCTCAGACTCCGTCACTAACTTCCCTAATTCCTCCTCTGGTCCTGCTACAAGCGCAGTGTCGTCAGCAAAAAAACTAGCTTATCTCCCACTATTCTCTATTTTCTTTAACCCTTGGCCCATTACCCTTGCATACCTTTTGTAACACCACATCCATGTACACACTGAATAGCCATGGCGACATGACACATCCATGGCGAAGTTCCACTTTTACCTCAGACCATTCACTCTCTCCATTTCTAACACGGGCTCTATTACTCTTGAAAAAATCTTGACTGCTCTTTAATAACAACAACAACAACAATAGTAATAATAACAGTATTGATAATAATAATAATAATAATAGTAATGAAATAATAATAATAATAGTAACAATAACGATGATAATAATAATAATAGTAATAATTATATAATAGTAACATGATAAAAATAAAAATGAAAATAATAACTACAACAAAACAATAACATCTTCAATAATAATACTGACAATAATAACGATCTCATTACGAGTCTTGCTATCTGATAAACTGGAATTCAAAAATCAATTAGGATAAGCATACTACCTCGATCCCTGGGCCACCGACGGGTTGGCATATTACTAAATAACAAGACATTAGCAGGAAGAGGTTGAGAGTGTGTTCCAGGTAAAAGTTGGTCCTGGCCCATCTTGGACGGAAATCACACTGGACAAACATTTGTATAATTTCGCTAAATACATACACACACACACACACTTATATATATATATATATATACATATATATATATATATATATATATATATATAATATATATATATATATAGCCTACATATATATGTATGTATGTATATGTATATGTGGGAAGGACGACCACCACATTATCCAGAAGAATCACCATGCACTTGCAACACGGAGGACCTAAGCAACACCACTGGACCCAGCATCGATGCCACCTCGATAGGGAGACTATGGTAAAAAACACCGAAGTTGTGGCAAAAGAAGAGCACCCACAGCGATTGGATATCTTGGAAGCCATCTGGATAAAGGAGCTGCAACCTGCCATTAATAGGCAAGTAAATGACTTCGCCCTCCTACCTAGCATGAAACCTGTTCGGAGGAGCCGGATGGACAATCCCAAGAAATCGGGGTCTGCTCCACAGAGACTTCCCATTCCCCGCGAAAGGGAAGAACATCCTGCCATACGTCGTTCCCAAAGACTGAGAAGCAGATTGGCGCCGAACCTGGGAGTGTTCGTGGTCATGCGTATGACCTCCCCCAGTTACAACACGGTGACTTCTCCCCGTGCTTTCCATTTCATTTAAAATATGCTCCCTTTTCCATTCTTATTCACTTCAACTGAAGATGCAGAAAGATCTGCGAAACGCCTTGAAATCTAATTTGTTCTGCTTGTATTTTGTTTTTTGCTGTATTTTTTGTACTCATTCCTTGTATTTTGTTTACTGTGTACTGTACTTTTGTGTTCATTATAACTTTTGTGTTTCCTATGAGTTTTGGAAATTTGATTTACTACCTTTCCCCCTACCAAAAATCTACTTTTTGCAAGCTTGAGAGCTCATGGAAAAAGTTAATTAATAATTCTTTTGCTGTCGTTTTTAACAGAATATGCCTCAGAGAGAATCTCCTGCCACGCTTCACCAATATATATATATATACCCACACACACCAGCCCAGCCCATAGATTCGTACCTGCCACTGAGGAAGCACCAAGAGGTGTGAAAACGCGTTTTGGCTTATTCATAGATTATGTATGTTATTCCACAACATGACATACGGAGATTTATTATGGTTACTGCCTACAGAAGGCAAGATCACTCTAAGAAAGAGAGAAAAATACGACAAGAAGCTCTGTCATAACAAGCTTGCCATTCATTTTAATGAAGTATGCTTGAGGGAAAACCTCCTGCCCATTTACACTATGAATATATATATATATATATATACACACATACGGTACATACACGCTTGTGTATGCGTGTATGCAGAGGATAGGGTGCTACGTAAAAAGGCTAAAAAAGTGAAAAGAACTACGGGAAAATATCTAAATCATTCTGCCATGGGTGTACCGAGGCGCATAAACAAAATAAATATATAAATAGATAATCAAATAAATAGATAAATATATGAAATGAAAAATATACATAAAACAAAAAAATACATGCATTTGTTTATCCACAAGAGACAATGTAGTTACTGAGGCAGTGTTTCTATGTTGTATTAAAATGTTCATGCATGTATTTGTAACAATAAATCAGTTATTGAATATTAGAACGCCTCGCACACCTATGCAATCAGTTGCACGAAACCGATCGTACGCATTCTATTATTATTTGTCTTACTTTCTAGTACATGGGTCTTCTGAGTGTCACATACGACGCAATATTATCTTCACGGATAGAAGCAATGCAACTGATTGTGGCGTCGTAAGCAACGGGCTTCATGTAACTAGTTGTGTCGGTGTGCAAAGCAAGCTGTCTTTACAGCGAGACTCCTCTTGTTTCTACTCAAATACAGAGGACTGCAGTCGGCAGACGAAACATGCAGATTTTCTGTTTTGTCAGGTTTTTCACCATGACAGTGATGTGTTCGGTGCTAAATGTGCTAGTAAATTTCACCCCAGTGATATATATCATTGGGAAAATGGCTAATGTAACTCCTATATATTGTATAATAAAGGTAACAAATCTCTGCCCAGTAATTATCGTTGTATTCATTTGAGGTCAGTTGTATGCAAGATTATGGAAAATATTCTAAGGAATAAGAACATAAGAATGGAGACTGCAAGAGACCATAAGTCCTACACTAGGCAGTGCCATGTCCATTACCAACTATCATCCCCATCCATTCATTGATCACTGAATTAGTAAGTCAGTTGTTGCCTATTTCCTCCTCGTCTAATTTGAATATATTATGAATCCTGCCCTGTTGTCTTAATATGATGACCTTGTTTACATCCCCCTTATTAAAGCCCTTGATCCACTTAAATACCTCATTACATCACCCCGTACTCTGCATCTTTCCAGAGAACATAAATTAAGGTACCTTCAGCCTGTTCTCATGAGGTAATTTCCTGAACCCATGTATCATTTTGGTCATCCTCCTCTGTACTGATTCTAATGACCTCATCAATTTTATAGGACAGAGACCAAAGCTATACCACATAGTCAAGGATGTGTCTAACATCCAATAGAGTTTGATAATTACTTCTGTACTTTATTCATAATGGTCCTAGCAATGAAATCCAATGCTCTGATAACTCTTCCTGGCACTAATACACGGTTTCCTGGACTCAAAGTCACGACTCACTAGAACTCCCAAGTATTTCTTGCACTCTGTTTTCTCTAAAAGTGTCTTATTTAAGGTATACCTCCTTTCTGTGTTATGTAAACCTGTTTAACACACTGCACTTTAAAATATTGAAGCCCATTTGCCATTTCACTGACCATGAGAACAATTTGTTAAGAGCTTCCTGCAGGATCTCAGCATTTTCTCCTGACCAAATTTAGTGTCCTGTTTTACTTTCGTCAGCAAACTAACATTACTATTACTACTAGTCCCACTGTCCAAGTTGTTCATATACATAATGAACAATAATGGACCCAAAACGAAGCCCTGGGGAACTCCATTAGTAACACTCCCAGCAACTTCTTCACTAGCTGTGCTGGAGCATCACAAGAAGTTATGACAGCTATGGTTTGAGGTGCAATGACAGTCCAGCTTATGTACATACATATGCTTATAATTTTTATTCAGATACCATAGATACAACCACTAATACACCAACACATCTGCCTAGACAAAACAGGAAACCAAACATACGAGTGGCAGAATGAGTTGGTTATTAACCAAGACTTGTTGCTCACTTGCTGTTTTACTATATCAGTACAATGTGAATCCTCCCTGGTTACCAATGTTAGTATATAATACCACAGGTACACCAGCATAAGTTCCGACATAACTCTACCATACCAGTACTAGGTCTAGTTTTTGGGAGTTTTGCTTTCTCATTTAAGCAACACCAAGTACATCAGCATTAAAGGCACTTGTACATAAACCCATACAAACCTGCAAGGACTTATCTTTACTATAAAATTCCTGCACATATACTAATCATTTAGTGTAATCCATTTCCTGTTACAGATTGATTGATTTATGGAATTTTTGGCCTGAAGGCCAAATGCCGGAGCCGGTAGGCCATTCAGCGCATATTTCCTATTATAGTACCAGCTGGAGTTGGACTGCATAAATACTATTCTATGACAATTCTTCTCACTGCATACTTCTTGTAGCGTTACAATGGAATGAAGTGTTATACAAATCATAGATTTTCAGGTAAGAAATAACATCCACTTTCATTCCTACATATCTGTATAAAACATAAAACAACTCCATTGTTGAAGAGCTTACAGAATATACTTACACTGAGATTAGGAAAAGTCCCTCTTTTCAGACCTACCACCTTCCCCCAATTAATCTACAAAATAAAAGTAAAACTATGGGGTAAAGACAATCTAACTGACTACTTGCAAATCCCAAAGAGCCAAGTGCTAATTTCTTGAACAAGTACAGTGCTGAACTTTTTTCTTTTCTTATTAACACTTGCATCTCAATGCCTTTGACCAGAGTGGTGTGGCAGGGGCTGGGGATGACTCCTCATCCATGAGGTGTTAAAACAGGATGGTCAATAAACGAGTTTTTAAATGGGTGTGGGATGAATGTACACTGACTCAGTCAACACCTTTCAAGGGGCACAAGGTCCTTTCTTTTGTACTTGGTCACACCCTAATAACAGGGTAAAGGCTCTTTGGTACGCAAGTATAAATCTCTTCTCTCCATCCAGACACTTACTTCCCTTTGTAATTCATATGCACACAGTCTAACCATGATCATCCATCTATCTACACACAAAATGGCTTCTTTCCTCTTATAAACGAGGTAGCCAGCCAACTCATGCACCCATCCCATATATATATATATATTGAGCTCCTTGTGGATGAAGGGCTATCCCTGCCCCCTGCCTGGGTCTGAAGCAATGCAGGAAGAAACAGCACCTCCATAGCAAGGCCTGACAACCAAAGCTGGTTTACCCCCACTGCTTTATTGACATGGCAATGTTCCCTCCTCATTAGTAAATACAATAGAGAAGGAGAAATCCCTTTAGGTTGTATCAGTTTATAATCCATTCATGAGAGAGCGAGAGAGAGATCTATTTCTTTTATGCTTGCATACATACATACATTTACCAAGGCTTTTTCCTCCACTCCCCTCCACCCTCCCTCTTATCTTGGCACCTCCTGGATGACGGGTCATCCCTGCACTTTGTCCACTGCCCTGGGTCAGAGGCAGTGTCGCAAGATACAGCACATCCACAGCAAGGCTGCTTCATTCACCTCCATAAATATTTGATCAAAAGCCATCCTTTCTGGATCTAGTACTGCTACATGAGCAAGGTGGTCAAGTGGATTAGGGTGCCAGCATTTGGAGATGAGGTCAACAGACAGCAATTCAAGTCACTGGGCTCCAACACAGGTACTCAATGTCTAACCACCTCACAGAGAGGGTATTGTCTAAATAATTGGAGAAGGGGGGGGGGGAGGGAGGTAATTTGAAATAAGAACAAGACCATCAAATCCACAAATAGTGGGCTAAACCAAGTAAAAATTTTTAGGCATATTAGTTATTGCATCATATTTCTTCATAATGAAGGTACATACATACATACATATACCAAGGCTTTTTCCCCCTTACAAGGGAGGTAGCCAAAAAGGGAAAGGCATAGAAACACTCCCACCCATTTCATCCCTAAATACACTCCACACCCCTCCCACTCATCTGAGCACCTCCTGGATGACGGGTCATCCCTGCACCCTGCCCACCGCCCTGGGTCAGAAGGTAATAAAGAGTAACAGTTTTGGTCTACTAGCTCTTATTTTTGGAAGTCCTTGCAGCATAGCGAGTTTGCACAGGTCTATGAGAATGCCACATGCATGTGTATCTTGGGAGGTTGCAATCCATTATAACGCACCTCGAGTAATCCTGTGACCTGACACCAATATTTCATATAATTCAATACATCCTGTATCCAATGGTATTTATAGGTATCAAGCAAACAATACAAGAACCTTATTGCCATGAGCTCACATGGTTGTAAGTGACTATGTGTATGAGAAATCTAATGTAGTTACCCTATCATACAAAATATCACTTAAGATGAAAACCCCCTCAAGCCAAGTTTATGTAATTCAGTGAAGAGCTCCTCTATGGGGGGGAGTTGATGGTTGATGTCCTATGTGGTTTCTGCAAGTGAATTTCCTCCACTGTCTTCATGGGTGTGTTACAAAAGCAAACTGTTTGAGGGGCAGTATATACAGAATTGTTATGTGGTTTAATGTCAACATGATCATGATGACTACCTAGTGCAACAGTTATGCAATTATTTATAGCACTGTTCCATCCTGTTTTCAAGCTCTGCATGATTCCATTTACTATTTGCTATTTTCCGCAGCACAGTTTTCAATCTTAACATTTTCTGGAATGCTCACACAGTTTCACATCAATATCTATAATAGTAATCTGTGTGGATTTCAAGACATACCTGTTCTTGTTAATTATATGTTTCATGAAAGTATTCATGCACTGCTTTTTTGGTCTTGGTACTCCCCCATGGACTTTTCTGTGGGGACATCTGTACTATCTCTATGCAAAAACATTTATTAAACAACTCTACAGTGTCTTTCTGAGGACTGTGGGATTTTTTGTTTGAAATATACTTTGCTCCTCTGTAAGGTTTTCTATATATCTCCAGGGCTTCCATCTAAGGCTTCACCTACAACACTTCTCTGCAGTCTCTCTAGGAACATATTTGAAAGGTTACTCCTACAGCACTATGTAAATCATGGTTAACAAATGCTTTGCAGGATTCCATATAAAATAATGAGAATGTTCCCTGAAGACATTTCATAAACTGAATCACTAGATACATTTTCTCACTGCACTCTTCTGATTATTAAAGTGAAGATTCCCACTTTTTGAAATAAATGAAGGATATCATAATACTGTCAACATCCTAAATAAAATGCATACATTGATATGAAAAAAGTACATTTCATCTATGCACATGGGTTGCCACATACATTTCATGAGCTTTAGAAAACCAATTACAGCTAACATTATCAAAGCAGGTAATGATTCACTAAATTAATCTGAACAGTACAGTGATGGATCAACAGATCAAACTATAATGGTCCTTTAAGAATTTTTGCTTTCAATTAAACAATCTATGATTTGCTCAACATATTCCAATAGAGAAAACAACTTCTGTAATCTAACAAAGATACAAGAATACTACCCCATATACAAAATAATATATACATTCTCAAGTATGTATGCATTCTAGAAATGAACTTTTTACTCTTGAACATTGCACTGCAATTAAATTTACACAACTATATTTATTTGTATGCTTTGACTTGGCCATACCTTTTACAAAGGAAAGGGAAAGGCCTTTTGGTGGATTTATGTATATATGTATTACATATGCATGTATTAACCTAATTGTAGTATACATGAAAGGAGCATTGTTTATGGAGCCCTGTTTCTTACACTCCAATTATCAAACCTAGCTTCAAATTCATCTATATTTAGCAAATATACACAATTTTTATTCAAATTTTGGTCTCTCATCAACCTATCCTTATCAAGGGATCAGTTTCTCAGCTTCTTGAAACAAAAAGGAAGAAAGAGATGGGCTTGTCCCCCCTTCCCCTCCATCCCTCACCCCATCAGCCATTACCTGCAATGCAAGATGGCTAAACATGGAGGAATAGCATTCTTACCCTTTTCACTCTCATGTTCCTTTCCTTCTTTCCCACTTTAACTATGGGGAAAGAAAGAAAGGTGTAAGTGGTAGGTTGTTGATGTCTGAATCTTGTTAATCAATCAAGTGTTGCTTTAAAGTGAATATATCTAACCGGAAATATCATCATTGCAGCAAATGACAGTCCCTGGGTCCTCTCATAAATCTCTTTTGGGAAAGATGTTTGAATGTTATTTGCATTACATAAATGTAGTGCTGTTTCTGTGTCATTTGCTATTAAAAGTGGAATGGAAGCAACTGATGGCTGTCAGCTCTGTTTGTGTGGAAGAGTGGTGAAAAAAATAAATGAAGTTAATAGAGAAATAGATTTTTGGGTTTGTTTACAGGCTGTGTGCTAGCCCCTCTGGGACATACCTCAAAGTGGGGACCAGGGTGTTGATGAGCTGGAAAATGATCTTCATATAGGTGCCTACAGCTGGTCTTCTACAATACCCTCATCTATATCCTTCCCTCCAACTTCCTTATTTCTCTATTTGGTATTCTATTTTCCCTTCCTTCACTAAATGTGAGGGTAACAAGGTAATATAATATTATATATATATAAATATATATATATTTATATATATATATATATATGTGTTTTTATATATATATATATATATATATATATATATATATATATATACACACACACACACACACATATATTGAGAGAGAGAACAATGACCCCATCCTGCCCTTCTTTTTGTTTCTTAGGCTGAGTAGCCTGCCCTCATGGCAAATAGGTTACTTCTAGCTTGTGTGGAAAGACAAAACTGAAAAGAAAGAAAAAATGTATACATGGTGAAACCTCAAAGGTCAATTCTTACGGCCAATCTACCTTACCTATATATGTCAAGTCCAACTGTATTTTTTCCAGTAACCCCATAGTTTTTTCTACTGACCATAGATTTAATTTATATCATAAATATATATGGATTTTATTGTATCTTGTCAATGATTATTCACTAGAATTTCTGTCCTTATGGATAATATCATACCATTACTGAATACTGTTTTGGGTTCATAATGTAAAGTGGGGAGGACTGGGTCAGTAGGTGAGGGTATACATGGGGACATGATTTTAATGAACTAAATATTGTTAGAAGGTGTGCATCTTATAAGGTAATGATATTTTAGGGAAAGAGGCTTGCCTCTTGGTGCAAAGTCTAGGGGGAAAATAGAGGTACTTGTGCCAATTCTCCTAACATGAGGTACAATGCAGTCAATGAGTAAGGCAGGAGATGTGAAAGTCGGAGGTTGTTGTAAGCGGTTGGGAAGATATGACGTTTGAGTAAAATGTGTGGTATAGTAAGACAAGCACCAAAGAGGCAGGTGGGGTGTGGTCATCCTCAGCATTAAGATAAACACAAGTGAGATGAAACTGTCCTGTTCATACCTTCACTATTCTGTTCCCACCAATTCTCCTCATCCCACACAGTCTTTGCACCCTGATCATACAAGTTGAAACTGTTAAGTATATCTGAGTATGGGTTGTCTGTAATTTTAACTTAAGAGTGATTTTGGGAGGTTTTTACAATATGAAATTCCCCCTTTTCCTCAAACTGAGTTCTATTTTATCCTGGCTGTTGCCAAAGTGTCATTCTACTGAAGCAAACCCCTTCACAGTCAAATGATCTTTGTTTTAACTGCTTATACTGATGTATATTTACAGAATGACTACATTTCATTTCTCTATCACTGCAATGTTGTCTTTTGTGCAAAAGCAACCAGAATTTGTTGAAAAAGCTTCCTTACACAACTAAGCACCATTGTTGACTCAATAAATAGTAAGTTTTTGATCTCTTTGGGTACTGTGTGGCAATCCAGAGATCACATCTAATCAGCTCTCTTGCATCACCAAAAGACTTGAGTATCAACTCAAAGATGCTTCAAGTTATGATCAATTTCTAAAGTGTTAATATAAATGAAACTCTGGCTAATAAACATTAGAAGCAATATGGAAATAATTACAAATATATAATACTAGTGTTTGATAGGCCCTCTTCATACAAATATAATTCGCTGTATGCCAAAGATAATACAATTGTTATGAATAAACATGATACTTGCGATTCCCGACACATCTGTAGACTTAGATCTTCCCCACGAAATACAAAAACTCCCGTACCTACATGAGAGGTTCCACATAGTTACCAGGGAAGAGACCTGTTACACCATTCATGACACCCTCCCACCATCCATCGTCATTCTTCTTCAAAACATAGATAACAGCATTCTCTGCAAAACTCAGTTCATCTTCTTTGTCTGCAGTGTAGTCGTATACAGCAATAACTGGAAATAGAAAGGCATTACTGAGAAAATTGTGTAAAATTTCATGCACATAGACATGTTTGTGTGTGTGTGTATATATATATATAATGAGGGAGTGAAGTGTTACATGAACTTCTTTGCTGACGATGCCAAATTACTCGAGAGAGTAAGCACAGAAGATTGCAGATCGCTACAAGAGGACCTGGACAAAATATGGGAATGGAGTCAGAGGTGTGAAATGAACTTTAACATTAAGAAATGTAGTGTAATGGAATTTGGAATAAGCAAAAATAGAATATCAGGTCAATATAAAATTGGAAACAAGACAGTTAAAAAAGTCGATTCAGAAAGGGACCTGGGAGTGATTATATGATTATATCAAGTGACTTGACAACTGATAAACATGTCAATAAATTATTTGGAGAGACTTTTAACTTATTAAGGTCAATGAAAGTGGCCTTTGACTACATGGATGAAGAAATGGTAAAGAAAATAGTGGTTACACCAATAAGACCTAAACTAGAGTATGCTGCAACACTATGGGACCTTAGCAAAAAAAGAAAAAGAAAAAGAAAAATAATAATAATAAAAAAAAAAAAAAATAGAGAAATTACATTTATCAACACTGGAACAGAGAAGAGGAAGAAAGAAAGAAAGAAAGAAAGAAAAAAAATGGAGAAATTACATCTATCAACACTGGAACAGAGAAGAGAAAGAGATGATTTGTTGACCATTTACAGAATTATGAAAGGGATGGAAATTCTTGATAGAGATGACTTATTAAATGGGAGAGAAGAGAAACAAGAGGACACAAAAAGAAACTAAAGAAGGACAGTTACAGAAGAGATTTGAAAAAGAATAGCTTACCACAGGGAGTGATTCATGTTTGGAACAAACTAAATGGAAAAACAGTGAATGCCAATTATATATATATACTCTTTTTTTTTAATGTTTTGAGACTAATCTCCACTAAAAAAAGAATGCTGGTCATTTTTAACTTCAACACACCTCCACCCTGTTTTGCTATCAATCTATAGACCAAGAGCTTCTTCCCCCTTATATGGGAGGTAGCCAAATCAAAGGCACACACCCATTCCACTCCCATCCACCACCCTTTTTTCCCTTTCATCTTAGCTCCTTGTGGATGGTGGGTCCTCTCTGTCTGCCTGGGTCAAAAGCAATGCAGCAAGACACAGTACATCCACAGCAAGGCCATTTCACTTATTTAACATATCCCCTCACTCTGTCCCCTCATTTGGAAAATATAGAAGATGGGAGAAATCTCTTTGGGCTGTGTGAGTATCATCCGTACACAGCCACTCTCCATTCATACCTATTTCCTGCCTTCTCCCTTACTTGTTCAAGAGTCATTCCTTTGCCTTCCACACCTCTTTTGCTAATCTTTCATCATTCATTCTTACCATGTGTCCAAATCACCCCAGTTTTGCTACCCTTCTTAAATCTCTCCTTTTACTACCTACATAACTACCTCCACAGTGCAACATTCTTCAAGGATAGAAGCACCGGCTATTGCTGACAAAATATTGTAACTTTTCACCCAATCCATCTTTCCCATCTTAAACTCATTTCATACCTTTCTCCAAGTAAGTGGCTGGCACTAGAGTTTGTGGTTCATTATCCTGAGGAGGAGGAGGGGGAAGAGGAGGTGAGGAGGCTCCTGATGAGCGGCTGTAGTCCAGCTCGCTAACAACTCCAGAGGATGCAGGTGATGGTGGCGCTTTCAAAGGAAATAGATTCATTGTAGCAATAAATATTTGGCAAGAAAGCCTATTTCATTATTGTACAAGACTTAGTAGTTAAAATAAAGATCTAAAGTTTCATTACATATCATCCCACTAGTATAGGTAAACAAGCTAACAGAAATGAAATACATTCTCAATGTACCAGTGAAAGTATACTAATTCAGATAAAGAAGACTTAAGCAAAATAAGTAAAAAAAAAAAATCAACATATACATAACGAACAATAAATATATACAGTGTTATTTTCAGGCAAACAGTAATATGAATTTCATATTCTATAGGTTACGGTGAAGCATATTACACAAACATAAAATCTATAGTAACAGGGATTGGCTGGGCTTTATGAAAGGTGACCTACATCTGAAAGGTATGAAAAATTTGCTTTAACAAAGAAATATGAATACAAAATGATAGTTACTACAGGATGCTTGACCTCCATCTGTGAAGACAGACAATATCTAAGCAGAGAGCACCATTCATTAGATTGTATAAACTGGCATGTATGATAAAGACATGTAATATATATAAATATATATTCAATATCAAAGATTGATGACCAGAGAAATTTCATGCCAGTATCTTTATCCAGACACAAAGCCTAATGACACAAACAAGATTCTCATTCTACATAATATCTACATAACATAGACAAAGCACTTTTGTCATCAAAGCATCTATTCTGTTGTGTAATATATCTCCTGTTATGGAAAAAGAACAAAAAACAAAAAACAAACAAAATTTGAAAATCAATTTGTACCTGATTACAGAACATAATAGTAATCTCACTACAAAGAATAACAAAAACAAAAAAGAACATATAAAACAGGTGACAGCGTCAGAAGCCTTAAAGTCACTGTAGGTGCAAGGGGGCATGCAAGACAAGAAGAACTTCATGCTCTTGCACTTCACCTATAACCACTTCATGGACTGTGCGATTGATTGCCATGTTCTTGTTAGTCAGGTTCTTGGGGAGGGTGAGAGCAGGACGAATGACAGTTGGGTAGCCTGCAGCACCATGAACAGGATTAACAATTTTGTTTTTTGCCTTTCTCTTAAATACCCAGTCTGATTTCATGTTATTACTGTAGCTTACAACTATTTATTTTAATTTCTTAATTTGAAGTCGCTATGATGTTTCAAGACTAAGGGAGAAAAACATGAATTAGTTAATAATAGCTAATTGCATGACTATGCATAGCAAAGATGGGTAAAAGAACAATTACCTGGACTTAATGCTATATTTCAAATCTCACTAACAGTTGTGATTATTCCACCCCATGATTTTAACAACCTCCCTCATGATTACATGGATGATTCATCTGCTGACCATTTGTTTGATCAAAAAAGAGGTCTTTAAAATGATGGGGTGTCAGTATCAGGTTGAATGGATTTCTATCATACAACCTTTATGAACAAAGTTATATGATGAAAGTGAGAGATGTGAGGATATATCTATGTGTTTGAATGAGTGTGTAAGTGTATGTGTGTGCTTATATATCTTCTTCCCACTTACAAGGGAGGTAGTCAAGTCAAAAGGCACACACCCACTCCTATCTCCCCCAACCTTGTTTCCCTCTTATCTTAGCTCCTTGTGGAGCCAAGAAAAGAGGGAGGGAGGGAAGGGTGGTGAATGGGAATGGAGTATGTGGGGATGAAATGGGTGGAGTGGAATTATGCCTTTTGACTTTAGCCCTCCCTTGTAAGGGGGAAAAAGCCCTTGGTACATGTAAGTATGTATGTATGTATGTATGTATGTATGTGTGTATGTATGTGTGTGTGTGTATATATATACAGTCGAACCTCGAAAGCCCGGACCCCGAATGCCCGGACCCCAAATGCCCGGACCCTCATATGACCGGTCGAAATGAACAAAGGGCGGACTTTTCAAGCAAAGTTCCCTATTTGTCCGGTAGGTGGCAGCGACGGCCGTACACGTGTACTCAAACCCGGCCCAGTCAAGCCGCCACCAGGGCTGCCATTTCGTAGAATTTTGTACCAAAACGTAATAAAATAGCGGCATGTGGCAACTGCACAAGGACATGAGGAATTTTTTCTACATATCAGCAGGCTGTTCAAAACATTCAAAAACTCAAACTTTTGTTTAAAAATCATAGAACTAGATATCAAATAACATAAAAATACGACTTTTATTGGTAATTGTGTTACTTATACAGGCACTACTCCAGTCCTCCGGTACTTTACCCTCTCTCCAGCAAACATTAAATAATCTCACCAACCAGTCCACCATCACTGAACCTCCCTTTTTCAGACATTCTGCATGACATCCATCCAGACCAGGTGCCTTACCTGCTTTCATCATCTTTACAACTGCCTTCACCTCATCCTTCCTTATTTCTCCTCCGTTCTCCTCACTCATCACTCTCATTTTCTTCGTATTTCCCACTGCAGCTATCTTTCCTTCCCTATCCTCCTTCACATTTATAGTTCCTCTTTACAAGGGAAAAGGGGACAAGTGTGAATGTAGTAATTTCAGAGGGATTAGCCTGTTGAGTGTAGTAGGGAAGGCTTATGGGAGAATCTTAATTGAGAGGATTAGGAGAGGAACAGAAGGAGTAATTGGTGAGGAACAGTGTGGATTTAGGACAGGTAGAGGTTGTGTAGATCAGATCTTTGTGGTAAGACAGATATGTGAGAAAGCTATAGGAAAGGGGAAGGATATTTTTTGGGCTTTTATGGATCTGGAAAAGGCTTATGATAGGGTAGACAGAAAGGCACTGTGGGAGGTTATGCAGATTTATGGGATAGGAGGAAAGCTTTTGGGAGCTGTCAAGAGTTTTTATGTGAGTAGTAGAGCATGTGTTAGGATTGGAAATGGAGAGAGTGAGTGGTTTGAAGTAAAGGTGGGACTTCGTCAAGGATGCGTTATGTCGCCCTGGCTGTTCAACTTATACATGGATGGGGTGGTGCGAGAGGTGAATGCTAGGGTAGTGAGTCAGGGATTGGAGATGGTTAAAGAAAATGGAGAAAAGTGGGAGGTGAGCCAGCTGTTGTTTGCGGACGACACTGCGCTTGTGGCAGGGTCAGAGGAGGGATTGAGGAAGCTGGTGGCAGAGTTTGGGAGAGTATGTGATAGAAGAAAGCTAAAGATAAATGTGGGTAAAAGTAAGGTGATGAGATGTACAAGGGGTGAAAGTGGCAGTAGACTGGAAGTGAACATTAAGGGAGAGCGACTGGAGGAAGTGGATAGTTTTTAGATACTTGGGTGCAAGTGTAGCAGGAAAAGGTGGAGTGAAGGTGGAGGTAGAATGTAGATTGAGAGAAGCGAGTAAATGCCTTGGTGGTTTAAAGAGTGTAATGAGAAATAGACATTTGGGAATGGATGCGAAGAGGAGACTGTATGATGGAGTGATTGTGCCAACAGCACTGTATGGGGCAGAAACGTGGAACATAAGAGAAGAAGAGAGAAGGAGTTTGAATGTGTTTGAGATGAGGTGTCTGAGAAGTATGGTGGGGGTTACTAGGCTAGATAGAGTGAGAAATGAGGAGGTGAGGAGGAGAACAGGGGTGAAAAAGGATTTGGGAGAGAGGGTTGATGAAAGAATATTAGGATGGTTTGGACACATGGAAAGAATGAGTGACGAAAGACTAGTAAAAGAGGTATGGAAGGCAGATGTGGAGGGAGTGAACATGAGGGGACGTCCTAGGATGAGGTGGATGGATGGGGTGAAGGGGGCTTTGGGGAAGAGGGGAATGTCTGTTGAGGAAGGAAGGGAGAGGACGGAAGACAGAGGTGAGTGGAGAATGGTTGTATATGGATGATGTTGTGACGACATGAGGAGGAATAGGCGGGGGGTGGGGTAGTATGTGTGAGTAAATTTTGACGCAGCCCGAAGGGATTTCTCCCCGTCCTCTCCTTATATGCAAAGGGGGACGGAGAGGGGGGGTCGCCGATTAAATGAAGCGGCCTTGCTGTGGATGTACTGTGTCTTGCGACACTGCTTCTGACCCAGGGCGGTGGGCAGGGTTCAGGGATGACCCGTCATCCAGGAGGTGCTCAGATGAGAGGAAGGGTGGGAGGGGTGTGGAGTGTATTTAGGGATGAAATGGGTGTTTTTATGCCTTTCCTTTTGTGGCTACCTCCCTTGGAAGGGGGAAAAAGCCTTGGTATATGTATGTATGTATGTGTTACTTATAAAATATTATACCCCCAAAAGACACATTTTTACCATGTAGAAAAAAATTCTACGCAAGTTTCAGCTTTCTTTTAGCGATAAAAAAAAAAGATAAAAAAAAAAATTATATCTTACTGAATATGTTAGGGCATGGGGGCCTTATATACATTCAAGAATAAAAAACTAGAACCACCATTTTGTCAAAGTTTGACAAGTATATCTTGCTATGAAAGTCTGCACACGCCCGAGAAAAATGTATGCCCCGGTATGGCAACACTCCCATTCTACACGGCAGTGTAGAAAACGCGGCAACCCTGGCCGCCACCACTGTCCCGCGTGCATACCTTCCGATATTTACAGTGTACGTAATAAAAAATACAGTACAGTACACTGTATATACAGTACATTTACATGCCTGTATTACAGTTATTATTACAGAATTATTAGTATTATAGCATTATTATTACAGTGTTAGAGTATTATTCTTATGTGTTTCTATGCCATATCATACATTACCGCTATGAAAATCTACAGGTGTTAGGGCGATATTTTCAATGACCGGATGTTTGGCATGAGCGGACCACCCTTCCCCCCAATTAGTCGGGGCTTTCGAGGTTCGACTGTATATGTATGTATGTATATATATATATATATATATATATATATATATGTATGTATGTATATATATATATATATATATATATATATATATATACACACACACACACACACACACACACACACACACACACACAATGCCAAAACTATACACGATTTTAAGAATAAACTGGATGTGGAGAGATATGAAAATGGGTCACTACAAGCATAGCTCTCGTCCCGTAAAATACTAGGTAAATATATGCACACCAAGGGCTTCTTCCCCTTTATAAGGGAAGTAGCCAGTCAAGACACACACCCACTCCCATCCATTCCACTCCTATCCACTACCCATTGTTTCCCTCTTATACACTTGAGGGGATGACAAAAAATGAGATGGACAGATAGGGTGAAAGGGGCTTTGAGAAAGAGAGAGGGGAATGTTTGTTGAGCAAGGAAGAAGGCATGGAATAGATGTGAGTGGAGAATGGTTGTATATGGATCATATTCTGATGCAACCCAAAGGGCTTCCCCCCCCCCCCAATCTTATTTATTTTTCATGTAAGGGGACAAGGAGGGAGGGTTGCTGTGTGAGTGAAGTGGCCCTGCTGTGGATGTACTGTGTCTTACTGCATTGCTTCTAACCTGGGCGTTGGACAGGAGACAGGGATGACCCTTTATTCATGAGGAGCAAAGACAAGAGAGAAACGAGGGTGGTGGTGGTGGATGGAAGTGGAATGGGTGGGAGTGGGTACGTGTGCCTTTGACTTGGCTACCTCCCTTATAAGGGGGGAGAAGCCCTCGGTATACAGACAGATACAAAATGAAGTATAAAAGAGGATGAATGGGTATGTTTCAAGTCAGAAGTGCTAAAGTTCACAAAGTTTGTATGTGGGATGGTGGAGGATGGGAGGGAACAGGAGTGGCAACGAATGGTGAGATAAAGAGTTAAAGGCAGTGTTACAAGAAAATCAGCAAGCTTATGAGGATTGGCTGCAGAGTAGAGTTAGGGAAGCACATGAGAGGTACAGAAGAATAGAGAGGAAGCAAAATGCAAAGTGGAGGCCAGGATAGGAGCAGATGTATAGTGGAAAAAGGATTTGACAGAGAAATTTAAAAACAATAAGATTTTTTGGAAGTAAGTTAACAATGGATCTACAGCCTTGCTGTGGATGTGCTGTGTCTTGCTGCATTGCTTCTGAACTGGGCAGTAGGCAGGAGACAGGGATGACCCATCATCCATGAGGAGCTAAGATAAGAGGGAAACAAGTGTGGTGGTGGATAGGAGTGGAATGGGTGCATGCCTTTAGATTTGTCTACCTCCCTTATAGGGGAAAAAAACCCTTGTTTTACAGCTGGAAGTAAAAAGTGGGATGGGGGCAGATAGAGAGGAAAAGTAATAGGTGAAGACAGACATATACTCATGGAAGTGAAGGCATTAAGGGGATGAACAGGTGTTTTAAGTGATGACATTTCTTACTTTTACCCATTTCCAATATTTTGCATTTATTTGTACTGAAATTCATGGGACTGAATGGAGCAGACAAAGTGGAAAAATCCATTTTTGAGGAAAAATGTTTGCCAAATAGTGAAGTTAACCTCCATCTTCCTCAGTCTGTTCAGTACAACCTTTCAATGACACTGCACTTTCAAAAGCTGTTTGATCTGTTCCTTCTAACATCTTTTTGCTTCAGCACTTCTCTCCTTGACAATTCTATGAGCATTCCTATTTTCCACTTTTCCTTCCTATCTATCCATCTATATATGGGCTTCCTTCCTTCTTGTAAGGGAGGCAGCCAAGTCAAAAGGCACATACCCAGTCCTATCCACCACCCTTTTTTCCCTCTCCATCTTAGCTCCTTGTGGATGAAGGATCATCTCTGTATCCCACCAACTGCCCTAGGTCAGGAGCAATGCAGCAAGATCTAGTAAATCCACAGCAAGACTGCTTCACTTAATTGGTGACCCACCTCCATCACCATTTCCTTCCTACTTACCTCAAATTAAAATACTAAAAATTTACCCAATCACAAACCTTAAAATCATTTAAATAACCCGAGTTATTCACACACACCAGCGCATAAAAAAAAAATTATCACAGAAGTTATCCATTAATCAACTTCCAATTTTTTTTATCACACAGTTACTTATCACACGATGTTAACTTCACATGCAATCCAAATTATTGGTTATTCTTTAAACCCTGTTACTTACTGGCATAGTGAGAAACAGTGGGAAGATTGGCATATATTCCTATTGAAATGGAAACATTATGTTGATAAAGAAAACATGTGTATACATCTATAGATAATAATGAGAAAATGTAGAAAACATGTCTAGGAAACCTTATGCTATCAATTTCCTTTTTTACCAAAATAAACGTAATACCCTCATTACAAAGGAGAAAGCACCTAAATGACTTACGTGGCATGCCCAGAGTCTGATTGGCTGCATACTGTGGGGTTTCGTGTGCATTTGGAGGGGGTGGTGGTGGGTTGTACGGAGCCTGAGGAGCACCGTGAGACATCGGGTGAACCATTCCCACTTGGGGTCCGGAACTACTTCCTCCACCACTGCTGCTACTGCTACCTCCACTGCTTCCTCCAACAGGAGCAGCTGGTCCATTGTGCCCAGGATGTGCCACATGAGCAGCTGATGGATGCGGTAAAGTGCTATAACCACTACTCCGATCATTACGCCGTGGATGTCCTATAGGGTAATTTGGTGCATAGTTGCTTGGTACCTGTTGGATGACAATAATGAGTTATAACAATTATTATCTACAGGAGAATAATAATAATTATAATAGCAGGGTTAGCTACCTCCCTTATAAGGGCAAAAAATCATTTTGGTATATAGACACAATACTTTTAACATGTATATGGACATCTGGACTGAAACAACACACATGCCAACTGTAAGATAGTTCCAAAAGTGGAAGGGGAAAAGGGCATTCCCTACCTATGCTTTGTCAAAATAAATAAATGAATAAATCAATCAATCAAGATATCTCAATTTATTATGATGAATGATGTCAAAAGTCTGTAGATACATCCATATACCAAGGGCTTTTTCTACCTTACAAGGGAAGTAGCCAAAGTCAAAAGCATAAATCCACATACTCCACTCCCATTTACCCCTCCCTCCCTCTTGGCTCCTCCTGGATGACGGGTCATCCCTGCATCTCACCTATTGCCCTGGGTCAGAAGCAATGCAGTGAGATGCGGCACATCCACTGCAAGGTAGCTTTATTTAATCGGCGATCCCCCTCTCCATCCCTTCGTGCAGAAAAGAAGACAGGGAGAAATCTCTTTGGACTGCATCAAAATATCAGTCACACATACTCCCTCATCCCCTAGCCACCTGTTGCAAGATGATTGAATTAAATATTCAATCCCTTGGATGTCCAGCGTGTGCATGCATGCATTTTAGCTACAGGACACTATATCATGACCTCTCCAAAAACTCCTGCAGGACCTCCTATTGTGTTGGACCTCACATGCAGTCATTTGGCTGAGCACGAAAGGACACCTGCGTCTTCCATTGCCAACTTCAAGTCATCATATGACTGATATATTTACTACTGTTTTCACCACTGCTTGTATATTAAAAAACTATGTATGAATACTGAGTGCCCATACTCAGTTTGTGTATTGTACGAGTAAATTACCATATTTTACGACTTACAAGATGCACATTTTTTCCCGAAAAATATTTGTGCATCTTTCAAGACAAATGCTGTAATGTAAGGCTCAGGTGAGCTTGGAGGGTCACCTAATTGGCTTGACTGATAGGGACTTGGATTTGTATGATGAGTCATGTTAGCTTATGTAGCTATTTAATTCAGCCTTTTATATGATGAACTGAAGTTGTAAAGTCTTTCAAAAAGTCTGGTATAAGTAATGACATGGATAGTAGTGAGGATCATTTCTTGTACATGAGTGACAGTAGTGATGACTCTACAGATGAAAATTTAGAGCTTTTACATGAATCCAGCAGTGACAACTTCTTGGGATTTGAGGATGAATAAAATTTCTTTGATTGTTTTATATTTTTACATGCCTATCTAACAAAAAATTTAATTCATTTTTATGAAAATAAAACCACCCTCAGACAATGAAAGATGCATAGTATATTTACTAACCACTAACTAGTATGTCATTGACATACAAACAAATTTGGACAAGTACATACATACATACACCAAGGCTCTTTCGCCCCTTACAAGGGAGGTAGCCAAAAAGGGAAATGCATAAAATCATTTCCACCCATTCCATCCCTAAATACACTCCACACCCCTCCACCCTCCCTCTTATCTGAGCACCTCCTGGATGACGGGTCATCCCTGCACCTTGTCCACTGCCCTGGGTCAGAAGCAGAATCGCAAGACACAGCACATCCACAGCAAGGTCGCTTCATTAAATCGGCGACACCCCCTCTCCGTCCCCCCATTGCATAAAAGGAGAGGACGGGGAGAAATCCCTTCAGGCTGCGTCAAATTTTGCTCACACATACTACCTCATCCCCCATCCCCCCGCCCATTCCACCTCATGCAATCACAACATCATCCATATACAACCATTCTCCATTCACCCGTCTTCTGTCCTCTCCCGTCCTTCCTCAACAGATATTCCCCTCTTCCCCAAAGCCCCTTTCACCCCATCCATCCACCTCATCCTAGGATGTCCCCTCATGTTCACTCCCTCCACATCTGCCTTCCATACCTCTTTTACTAGTCTTTCTTCACTCATTCTTTCCATGTGTCCAAACCATCCTAATATTCTTTCATCAACCCTATCTCCCAGCTCCTTTTCTACCCCTGTTCTCCTCCTCATTTCTCACTCTATCTAGCCTAGTAACCCCCATCATACTTCTCAGACACCTCATCTCAAACAAATTCAAACTCCTTCTCTCTTCTTCTCTTATGTTCCATGTTTCTGCCCCATACAGTGCTGTTGGCACAATCACTCCTTCATACAGTCTCCTCTTAGCATCCATTCCCAAATGTCTATTCCTCATTACACTCTTTAATCCACAAAGGCATTTACTCGCTTCTCTCAATCTACATTCTACCTCCACCTTCACTCCACCTTTTCCTGCTACATTTGCACCCAAGTATCTAAAACTATCCACTTCCTCCAGTCGCTCTCCCTTAATGCTCACTTCCAGTCTACTGCCACTTTCACCCCTTGTACATCTCATCACCTTACTTTTACCCACATTTATCTTTAGCTTTCTTCTATCATATACTCTCCCAAACTCTGCCACCAACTTCCTCAATCCCTCCTCCGATCCTGCCACAAGCGCAGTGTCGTCCGCAAACAACAGCTGGCTCACCTCCCACTTTTCTCCATTTTCTTTAACCATCTCCAAACCCTTGCAAACCTCTCGCACCACCCCATCCATGTATAAGTTGAACAGACAGGGCGACATAACGCATCCTTGACGAAGTCCCACCTTTACTTCGAACCACTCACTCTCTCCATTTCCAATCCTGACACAAGCTCTACTACTCTCATAAAAACTCATGACAGCTCCCAGAAGCTTTCCTCCTATCCTGTATATCTGCATAACCTCCCACAGTGCCTTTCTGTCTACCTTATCATAAGCCTTTTCCAGATCCATAAAAGCCCAAAAAACATCCTTCTCCTTTCCTATGGCTTTCTCACATATCTGTCTTACCACAAAGATCTGATCTACACAACCTCTACCTGCCCTAAATCCACACTGTTTCTCACCAATTACTCCTTCTGTTCCTCTCTTAATCCTCTCAATCAAGATCCTCCCATAAACCTTCCCAACTACACTTAACAAGTGATTGATGTAAACAATATGTGCCGCCAGTATGTGGGGGACACACTGCTTCATTGTGTGTATTTACCTAAAGTAGTTTTATTTACATAGTTGTAAATTTGTGGTGAGTGCTTCAGCAAGATTGTGCCGAGTGCTGAGACAATAGATAGTTTTATGATAAGGTTAGATAAATTCATGGATAATGATGATAGATGGTCAAATGTAGGTTTACAGCCAGCCTCTTGCAGACTTCTTGTTTCTTATGTTTTTAATGTTCAGTGGTCGGCTTATGGTGAATGTGTTCTTGTATGAGAAGAAACCTTCCACTCTACCACTTACCTATATCTTCACTTACTAATATAGCCAACCCTTCTCTCCCTTGTCCTCTCTTCACTCCTGACATCCTCCCAACTACACTCCCAATCTCAAACTCACCCCGCTCTTTCAACTTTGTTTCACCTAATGCCAACACATCCATCTTTCTTCTCATAAACATACTGCCTATTACCTGTACCACATCCACACACATTAAAAGACCCAAACCTTAGGGTTCTGGCTGGAAAATTCCTCCCACACCCTCTTATGCATTTGTTTTTTTTTTAGGAATATCCCCTTTGGGAGCTATAGAGAGTAGTATGCCTAGTACTATCCCATCTTGTTTTTGTGTGTAGATAACTCTGTAGATATGTAGATAAATCTGTAGATAAAATCATTAAATTGAAGTGCATTGAAATCTCGTATATAATTCATACCTCTATCTTATGCTTTGGCAATAAGAACACCTCCAATCCATACGTTCATGAAATTATAGGCAATTACTGTGCATGGCTCATCAGTTCCTTCCACTTCCCCCCACAACACATAAAAAGCAGAGCTCATACCTGTGGTGGAGCAACAGCTGGCAAAGTCCGATATTCCCTTGAACCCCGTGACAGGCTACTAACAGACCTATTGGCCTGTGGGGGTGTGGGTGGCTTAGTAGTAGGAGCAGGCCCTGCAGAGGTAGGTGGGTGGTGGTGACTGGGAGGTGGCATACCAACACTACTGCCTGACCGACGAGACCGTGGCGTGCTGCTTGAAGTACAACGTACTCCATGTCCAATGTCATCCAACACTGTACAAGAGTGACAATACTGTTAAGAATTATTTGTAATTAAGCCGTTTTATTACAGACATATCCCAGAGATACATGTTTACGTGTGTATTTACCTAATTGTAGTATACAGGAAAGGAGCAATGCTCGTTAGGTCCAGTCTTCTATTCTCTTATTTTCTTACATACCTAGACTCAAATTCATGTAAGGTTCCAACTTAACCTATATTTTTGATTTCCAATTATATTTAAATTTGAAGTCGTGTATTACTTGAGCTTCGGGTAATCACCTTCTGAGGTATTCCACATATATATCTACATGGAAAACTGTATTTCTTCACAGAATTTTTTCAACCCTAAGTAATCTGTTTTCTTAAAATTGAGTCTCCCTTGCCTGTGTGATCCATTCCTTGGCTCTATTTCCTCATTCTCCGACTGAAATTCAATTGTCAAATGGTCACTTTTTCCTACTGGGCAAAGGTAGTTCAAGGAGCTGATGATGTCTGGCTCTTTGGTTAGTAATAGATCTAATCTTGTAGGAGTGTCATCTCCTCTTACCCATATCACTTCCTTTACCTACTGGGTCATTATGTTCTCCAATGCTATAGTCAACAGGGTATTTCCCCAGGAATCTGCTTTGCTGCTTGCTTCCCAATCCTCCCAGTTGACCTTACCACAATTGAAATCTCCAATAAGGACTATGTTACTACTTTTTCAATATTTTTCTTTAGGAAAAGAGCTGTATCCATTAACATCTCTTGATATTCTGTTTCATCCCAAGCTCCTGTCTTGGGGGGGGGGGGGGGGGGGGGTTATGGGTATATGCCACCATGAAGCCTCTTTTATTGTGTCCTTTAGTGCTGATCTTTGGGTGAATTGCTTCAGCCCTGCCTTCACTCAGATTTGCTTCTTCCACCTTTATGTCACTTCTCACCACAAACATTACTCCTCCACCCTATTTATCTCATCTGTTTCTTCTCCATGAGGTGTACTTATTGTTCCCCAATTGTACATCAATTTTTTTTTTTTAGGAATTTAGTCTTTACTAGACATATCAGGCATCCTTGAGTAGTCATTTATCTCCAACCTAGCCAATAGTGAACTACCAACATATTAATATATGCTATTCTAAGTTTCCTTGTAGTGCTTACTTTGCAATACTGCCTTCTTATTTTCTTAGAAACCATTTCCTCACCTTCTGATTGACAACTCTCTTTATACACACACACACACACTTTCAACGAACGGACGGCTTGACGAACGCTCTGAAGAAAAGTGCAGATTGAGGATACCAACGCAAAGAGAAGTGCCTTTTTGTATTTGCAGGGGGGGGGAATTGCTCGTGAGGTAGTGGGAAAGTAAGGAAAGAGGAGAGGGGGAGGGATTACTGGGGAAATGGAAGGTAATGAGGATGTGGAGGACTTGGCCCAGGCAGACGGGCGGAAGGTCAACATGAAACGACCACCGGATGACGAAATGGCAAATAAAAATGTAAAGATTAGAAGTATAGAGAGGAGAAATACAGTAGAAAGTGACGAGAATATGTTCCAGGGATTTAAAGAGGGTGGGGGGGACACAACCCCCCCCAGACTGATAAGACTAGAGGAGAGAGTTGATAAGGTGATCGAGGACTTGGAACGTAAGTTAGGTAATGTAGGCTCCATTCTCCAAAGAATTGAAAGATTGGAACAACTAGAGAAGGCTAACAGAAACTTAACTGAAGAAGTAGAGGAACTAAAAAGACAGTTAGGAAATGTAAAGGAGGAGAATGAGAAATTGAAGAAGAATAGTAATGAAAACAGTGAGAAAATAGCTACAGAAGCTAAAAATTGGAGAATAACTCAAGAAGGGAATAAGGTTTCATTCACTGACATAGTCAAACAGCAATTGAAAGAACATAATGAAGACTCAGTTATTAAAGTGATGAGACAGAAGGAGAATATAGTAAGAGAATTAGCTGACAAAAAGAAATGTATAATTATATTAGGAATGGAAGAGAAACATAACCCAGATAGAACCGCAAGAATCAAGGAGGAAAATGAAAGGGTAAGCAGTTTATTAAAATTAGTCCAGGAAGATGAACCAGAAATTATAAAGGAAATTGAGGAAAAATTCAGACTCGGAAAATATAGTACAGATAAGACCAGACCAATTAAGATTAAATTCAGGTCACAAACAACGGCAGAGAAAATTCTATCCAAGACAGGGAAACTAGCAACAAATGATCAATATAAAAAGGTATGGATAAAAAGAGAAATGAATAAGGAGGAAAGAGAGGCAGAAAAGCAGAAAAGAATTGAAGCTAAGGCAAAAAACGAGGAAAGAACGGAGTCAGAGAAAGAGAGATTCTATTGGAGAGTAGTGAACATGAAAATAAAGCAGTTCGACATACTAAAGAAAAACATAAGGGAAACAGAGAACACAATGGAAGTGGCAGAAAACTAAGAGTGTCTTACACAAATATAGATGGATTGATAACAGGATTGAATGAACTGAATGATTATTTGAAAGAAAAAGAACCGGACATAATGGGAATTGTAGAAACAAAATTAAAAGGCCCACTACCACCCAACAGTGTAGGACATGATACATACAATTATTGGATTAGAAACAGAGAGAAAAAACAAGGGGGTGGAGTTATGTTCCTGACTAAGAAGGATATAAACGTGAAAGGTGTCATATATGGAAAGAATACAGTAGAGATGATTATGATAGAAGTGGAAGACCGAGATAAGAAGAGCAGAAAATTTGTGATCAACTATGTGCCTCCGAAAACAGCCTCATGGGAGGAGAATGAACATAAAAGTATGTTAGAGGACACAAAGATAGCATTAACTAAAATAATGGAAGACGGAGGAAGAATAGTTATGATGGGCGACTTTAATTGCAAAGAAATCTGCTGGGAAGAAATGACAGTAAAGAGTGGTGATGACTCATGGGGAAATGCTCTACTTGAGATGATTACTGACCATTCAATGACACAATGGATACAAGAGAACACTAGGTATAGAAATGAAGAAGAACCATCGAGGCTAGACTTAATAATTACATCTGAACCTAGAATAGTGGACAAGATTGAATATAAAACACCAATAGGTAAAAGTGACCACATATTGATTGAACTGGAACTTAATGAAGAAAAATATATGAAAAGAAATGAACAATATAGAAAAGGAAGAATGATGTATGAAAAAACAAACTTTGATAAAATAAGAGAATTCTTCCAACAAGAAAACTGGGAAGAAATATACAAAGAAGAAACATCAGTGGAAGAGAAATGGAATATTTTGACAAAAATTTACAAAGAAGGAGTGGAAAAGTATGTCCCAAGACAAAAACAAGAAAAAGAATATGTAAAATGCTGGTACAACAAAAGTTGTAGGGAGTTAAAAGACAAAAGAGACAAAGCCTGGACCGGATGGAAAAAAGACAGAAGACCTGAAAAATGGAAAATATATACTGGTTATAGAAATGAATATGTACAAAAGTGCAGAGAGGAAAAAAGAAAATATGAAAAAGATGTTATAGAAAAGTGTAAAGATCAACCAAAACTATTCTACAGATTTGTAAACAATAAACTGAAAAACAAACAAGACTTGGAGAAATTAAGACAAGGGGGAGTTGAATACACTGAGGAAATGGAAATGGCAGAAATTATGAACAAACATTTTAAATCAGTGTTTACAAGGGAAAATATACAACCTGAAGAGATTGAGTGGAAGGAAAAAGTCCCCCCTATGGAAGAAATAGAAGTAACGAAGAATGAAATATTGACACACTTGGGTAATTTTGATGTCAGAAAATCGCATGGGCCAGATGAAATAGCAAACTGGATTCTGAAAGAATGTAGGAATGAACTGGCAGACAAAATACATAGCATAATAAGCAGTTCCTTAAAAGAAGGAAAAGTTCCAGAAGATTGGAAAAAAGCAAATATAGTACCTATATATAAAGGAGGAAATAAAGAAGAACCTACCAACTATAGACCAGTCTCTCTAACAAGTACAATAGCAAAAATATGTGAAAGAATTATCAAAAGTAGATGGGTAAAATACTTGGAAAAAAACAACGTACTAAATCCAAGGCAATTTGGATTCAGACAAGGACGATCATGCGTCACCAATTTAATATGTTTCTATTCAAGGCTAATAGATATAATACAAGAAAGAGATGGATGGGCTGATTGTGCATTTCTAGACCTAAAAAAAGCTTTTGACAAAGTACCACATAAGAAGTTGCTTAAGAAATTAGAATATGAAGGAGGAATACAAGGTAAATTGCTAAATTGGATGGAAGACTTTTTGCAAGAAAGAAAAATGCGAGTAGTGATAAGAGATCAGCACTCAAAATGGAATGAAGTAATAAGCGGTGTCCCGCAGGGAACAGTTCTGGCCCCAATAATGTTTGCTATATATATTAATGATATGGATGAAGGAATTGAAAGCTATATGAGCTTCTTTGCAGATGATGCAAAATTACTGAAAAGAGTGAAAACTGAAGAAGATTGTGAATCACTACAGAGAGATCTAAATAAAGTACAAGAATGGAGTAGGAAGTGGGAGATGGAGTTCAATACAAAAAAGTGTAGTATAATGGAATTTGGAAAAAGCAAAAACAGAATAACAGGATCATATGATTTGGGAGAAGAAGGAATAAAAAGAGTAGAAAATGAGAGGGACCTGGGAGTCATTGTTATGAATAATATGTCACCTGAGAAACATATAAATAAGATTTTTGGAGAAACTTATAATTTAATAAGAACAATCAAAGTGGCATTTACATACCTGGATGAAGAAATGGTGAGGAAAATCCTAGTCACCCTGATAAGACCAAGATTGGAATATGCAGCAACGATATGGTCACCAAGTACAAAAAAATGTATAAAAAAACTTGAAAGAATACAAAGAGCAATTACTAAACTGGCACCAACACTCTCAAAACTATCATATGAAGAGAGACTACAAAAACTTAAACTACAGACACTAGAGCAAAGAAGAGAGAGAGGAGATTTGATAGCTATTTACAGAATCATGAAAGGCATAGAAATTACTGATAGAGAGAATCTGATAAAATGGGATGACAGAAATACAAGAGGACACGGAAAGAAAATAAAAAAAGACAACTATAGAAGAGATTTGAAAAAGAACAGCTTTCCTCACAGAGCAATAGACAGTTGGAACAAGTTAGATGAGAAAGTGGTGTGTGCAAAAACAATACATGAATTTAAAAATAGTTTAGATAAAATGAGATATGAAGACGGGACCTCACGAGCATAGCTCCCCTTCCCGTAAAATACAACTAGGTACAACTAGGTAAATACATATATGTATATATATATATATATATATATATATATATATATATATACACACACACATGTAAAGAAAAACCCAAACTATTTTACAAATATGTAGATGGAAAACTGAAAAACAAACAAGAAATAGAAAAACTGCGCCAAGATAAAAAGGAATTTACAGAAGAACTGGAAATGGCTGAAATAATGAACCACTTCAGATCAATAGAAAACTCACCTAACAGTGAAGTTAGAGAGAGAGAATTATCCCCAGCAATGAAAGAAATAAACGTAACACAAAAAGAAATCAGTGATCAAATTAAAACCCTGGATGTCAGAAAATCACATGGCTCAGACGGAATAGCAAACTGGATACTGAAAGAATGCATGGAAGAATTAACTGACAAAATATATGATATAATTAAATCCTCACTTAAAGAAGGAAAAGTACCATTGGACTGGAAAAAAGCAAACATTGTACCAATTTATAAGGGAGGTGATAAGGAAGATCCATCTAACTACAGACCGGTCTCACTAACAAGCACAATAGCAAAAATTTGTGAAAGAGTGATCAAAAACAGATGGGTTAAATACCTGGAAGAAAAATCTATACTGAACCCAAATCAATTTGGATTTAGACAAGGGAGATCCTGTACAACAAATCTGATCTGCTTTTACTCAAGATTAGTATACATAATACAAGAAAGAGATGGATGGGCAGACTGTACTTTTCTGGACCTGCAAAAGGCATTCGATAAGGTACCTCATAGGAAACTAATAAATAAGATAGAGTCAAAAGGTGGCATCAGAGGAAAATTATTGGAATGGATGAAAGACTTCCTGATTGGGAGGAAAATGAGAGTTGTAATTAGAGAAAAATTCTCCAACTGGGAAGAAGTAAAAAGCGGTGTCCCGCAAGGATCAGTACTGGCCCCGATCATGTTCGCTGTATACATTAATGACATGAATGAAGGCGTGGAGTGCTATATAAATTTTTTTGCAGATGATGCAAAATTACTTAAGAAGGTAAAAACAGAAGAGGACTGCAACTCATTGCAACAAAATCTGGACACAATATGGAATTGGACTCAAAAGTGGGCAGTAAAATTCAATAATAAGAAATGTAGTATAATGGAATTTGGAAAGAGTAGAAACAGAATATCAAAAGATTACAGAATTGGGGAAAAAAAAAAACTATGAAAAAGATCTTGGAGTGATGATTGGAAAGGACATGAAACCAGATAAGCATATAAATAAGATGTTCGGAGAAACCTACAACTTATTGAGAGCAATCTAAGTGGCATTTACTTATATGGACGAAGAAATGATAAGGAAAATACTAACTACACTAATAAGACCAAAACTTGAGTACGCAGCATCACTTTGGACACCCAGTACCAAAAAGAATATTAAGAAACTAGAAAGATTACAAAGAGCGACAACCAAATTAGCACCGACACTCGCCGAACTAACATATGAGCAAAGACTATCCAAATTGAACCTACCAACTCTGGAACAAAGAAGAGAAAGAGGAGATTTGCTAACTATCTACAGAATAATGAAAGGAATGGAAGTTTTAGACAGGAACGACCTATTAGTGTGGGAAAACGGTAAAACAAGAGGACACGGAAAAAAATGAAAAAGGATAGTTATAGAAAAAACTTGAAAAGGAACAGTTTCCCACACAGAGCGATAAATACATGGAACAAATTAGACAACAAAACAGTATGTGCTAACACTATATAAGATCTTAAGATAAAACTTGATGCGGAGAGATACAAAGACGGGTCACCACAAGTATAGGTCCGCTCCCGTATATTACAACTGGGTAAATACATACATACATATACCAAGGCTTTTTCCCCCTTTACAAGGGAGCCAAAAAGGAAAAGGCATAAATTCATTCCCACCCATTTCATCCCTGAATACACTCCACACCCCTCCACCCTCCCTCTTATCTTAGCACCTCCTGGATGACGGGTCATCCCTGCACCTTGTCCACTGCCCTGGGTCAGAAGCAGTGTCACCAGACACAGCACATCCACAGCAAGGCCACTTCATTAAATCGGCAACCCCCCCTCTCCGTCCCCCCATGCATAAAAGGAGAAGACGGGGAGAAATCCCTTCGGGCTGCGTCAAATTTTGCTCACACATACTACCTCACCCCCCATCCCCCCGCCCATTCCACCTCATGCATCACAACATCTTCTATATACAACCATTCTCCATTCACCCCTGTCTTCTGTCCTCTCCCATCCTTCCTCAACAGACGTTCCCCTCTTCCCCAAAGCCCCCTTCACCCCATCCATCCACCTCATCCTAGGATGTCCCCTCATGTTCACTCCCTCCACATCTGCCTTCCATACCTCTTTTACTAGTCTTTCTTCACTCATTCTTTCCATGTGTCCAAACCATCCTAATACTCTTTCATTAACCCTATCTCCCAACTCCCTATCCACCCCCGTTCTTCTCCTCACCTCTTCATTTCTCACTCTATCTAGCCTAGTAACCCCCATCATACTTTTCAGACACCTCATCTCTAACACATTCAAACTCCTTCTCTCTTCCTCTCTTATGTTCCATGTTTCATGTTATATACACACACACACAAAATTAATCTTTGCTCCTATCATTTTTGGCTTTCTCTAAGTGCTTTTGTGTCTTTGCTCATTCCTCTTTATTAACATCTTTCCTAATCTAAAAATTTTTTAACCTTCATGTGCTAACTTCCAAGACTTGATTACTCCTTTTGCCATGGCTTGCAAATTGAACTTTATTTTCATTGGACATGTGCAATTTCTCTTATACTTGCCTAACCTATACATGCTATCAATCTGGTCTATTACATCCAAATCCTTCCCTAAAGTTGACGTAATTTCCCTAATCATTTGTATTTCATTTTCTTGACATAACTTCCATGAGAGGTTGTATTCTTCTCGGCATCAAAAGAGTAAGTGTCTACATCTCTAATGAGAGATTCTCTTTTTTTCCTATGAATTTGACTATGCCTTCTTCTAGACAATCTCTTTCCTGTTGCTCCATGATCTCTTTAAAGGTTACTCTATTTCTCCTATCCTCATTTGATGTTGTCCTATCCTCTTTTTCCTCCAAGGTGTTAAGATTTTTTTCTCTAATCAAATTTTCATTTATCTTCTCAATTTATCAAATCTTACATGCTATTGAATTCTGAAAGTATACTCAATCTGGACAGTACCTGTATAGTCAATTGGTTTTCTGACATATTTGATTGGCTTTTCAGTGTTGGCAGGTGCAAGGATCTTGTATTGCCTAGCTGTTGTTTTATTTGTGGTGAGGACACCAATCTCACGCCGTGCCACCTTCTCCTTGTGTATCATTACAGTCTGCCAAGAAATACAAATGAAAGTAAGAATAAAAATATATTGAGCAGGGCCAGCTGCTTCATTTACTGTACATATATCACCATAATCTGTTGCCCTGAGATTCTTTTAATGGAAACCCAGTGCCTCAAGGTAACAGAACACACTATTTTTATTTGACAATTTGTCCAATCTCCTAAAACCACCTACAACCTAAAATTAATCTCCATTGCTATGGGCATGTTCCACAGTACCCTCCCACACTTTTTGTCTGTGCTACCACTACTCTCCTTGTTTCCAAAATTACTTTTCATTTCCTCATTACCTCCTCCTACAATAACCACAAAGTAAAGTATGTAAACACTGTTATTAACACTGTTATTGAGGGGTGGGGGTTATAATTTTTCTAAAACTTTTTAGGTAGAATATTCAATGTGTAAATAAACAATTGTTTTCCTTTCTCATATCTTGTTTTAACTTGCATTCTCTCAGTTATCTGGCTCACTATGAAAAAAAGTTTGGTGACCTCTGACCAAGCCTTTTTAGTACAAATCACTCCAAATGATTGATTCTCCATGTATTATCTCCTCTCCTTAAGTTATGTTCCTACTTACCAAGTCCTAAATTCTTGCATCATTCCATTTATGTATATAATAAACATCTACCGGGGTATCACACATTTCTCCACAAGCCCTATCTTCATCTTGAACCATTCTGTCATCTCATTATTGACCCTTCCATCCACAAACACTTTTTTTAAGTCTATCAATAGATATAAGCTGCAGTTTAATTTTTGTGTTCTACATATTTCATTATGACAAGCTTTTTTATTAACAAGAAAAATTTGTATATATATATATATATATATATATATATATATATATATATATATATATATATATATATATATATATATATATATATATATATATATATATATATACACACATACCAAGGGCTTCTTCTCCCTTAAAATTGAGGTAGACAGGTCAAAGACACACACACTCACATCCACCACCCTTGTTTCCCTCTAATCTTAGCTCCTCATAGAAGAACAATAATCACTACTTACCTGTGATATATGGTTAACTTGACTTTCCATCTCAGCTAACTGCTGAGTTTGTTGTTCAATCATTTGCAAGAAATTGTAGGCTAAAGTGTTGATTTGATAAGCAACACTTGCAAGGGATTGTGTAGTATAATTCTTTGTTTCCTCTAGAGCAGCTCTCTTGTTTTCCGCCTTTAAACATACAAATCATTAACATTATCTATTTCACATTACACTGCTTTCGCCAAATTCAAAAATTAAAATACATACATATACCAAGGCTTTCCCTTACAAGGGAGGTAGCCAAAAAAACAAAGGCATAAAAACCATTCCCACCCATTCCATCCCCAATACACTCCACTCCCCTCCACCCTCTACCCTCCCTCCTATCTTGGCACCTCCTGGATGATGGGTCATCCCTGCATCTTGTCCACTGCCCTGGGTCAGAAGCAGTGATGCAAGACACAGCACATCCACAGCAAGGCCGCTTCATTAAATCGGCGACCCCCCCTCTCAGTCCCCCCATGCAGAAAAGGAGAAGACAGGGAGAAATCCCTTCGGGCTGCGTCAAATTTTTCTCACACATACTACCTCACCTCCCATCCCCCACCCATTCCACCTCATGCATCACATTATCATCCATATACAACCATTTTCCATCCATCCATCTCATCCTAGGTCACCCACTCATGTTCACACCCTCCACATCTGCCTTCCATACCTTTTTTACTAGTCTTCACTCATTCCTTCCATGTGTCCAAACCACCCCAATAATCTTTCAACATCACTATCTCCCAACTCTTTTACCACCCCTGTTCTCCTCCTCATTTCTCACTCTATCCAGCCTAGTAACACCTATATTACTTCTCAGACACTTCATCTTAAATACATTCAATATACTTCTCTTCTTCTCTTATGTTACATTTCTCTGCCCCATACAGTGCTGTCGGCACAATCACTCCTTCATATAACCTCCTCTTAGCATCCATTCCCAAATGTCTATTTCTCATTACACTTTTGAATCCACCAAGGCATTTACTCGCTTCTCTCAATCTACATTTTACCTCCACCACCACTCTTTCCTTTCCTGCCACATTCGCATCCAAGTATCTAAAACTATCCACTTCCTCCAGTCTATCTCCCTTAATGCTCACTTCCAGTCTGCTGCCACTTTTACCCCTTGTACATCTCATCACCTTATTTCTACCCACATTTATCTTCAACTTCCTTCTTTCACACACCCTCCCAAACTCCATCACTAACTTCCTCAATCCCTCCTCTGATCCTGCTACAAGCGCAGTGTTATCTGCAAACAATAGCTGGCTCACCTCCCACTTTTCTCCATTATCTTTAACCATTTCCAATCCCTGACCCACAACCCTTGCATTTACCTCTCACACCACCCCATCCACGTATAAGTTGAACAGCCAGGGCAACATAACACATCCCTGACAAAGTCCCACCTTTATCTCAAACCACTCACTCTTTCCATTTCCAATCCTGACACACACTTTACTACTCTTGACAGCTCCTAAAAGCTTTCCTCCTATCCTGTATATCTGCAAAACCTCCCACAGTGCATTCATGTCCACCCTGTCATAAGCCTTTTCCAGATCCATAAAAGCCCAAAAACCATCATAACCTTTTCCTATAGCTTTCTCACATATCTGTCTTACCACAAAAATCTGATCTATGCAACCTCTACCTGTCCTAAATCCACACTGTTCCTCACCAACTACTCCCTCTGTTCCTCTCCTAATCCTCTCAATCAAGATCCTCCCATAAGCCTTCCCAACTACACTTAACAAGCTAATTCCTCTGAAACTATTACACTCACTCTTGTCCCCTTTTCCCTTGTAAAATGGAACCATACAGGCACTCCTCCAGTCTTCCGGCACTCTACCCTCTCTCAAACATTAAATAACCTCACCAGCCAGTCCACCATCACTGTACCTCCTTTTTTCAGACATTCTGCATGGCATCTATCCAGACCAGGTGCCTTACCTGCTTTCATCATCTTAACAACTGCCTTCACTTCATCCTTCCTTATTTCTCCTCCATTATCCTCACTCATCATGGTTATTTTCTTAGCACTTCCCACTACAACTACCTTTCCCTCCCTATCCTCCTTCACATTTAGCAACTCCCTAAAATACTCTGCCCATCTTCCTCTTACTGCTTCTCTTCCATTATCATCTCTCCATCTGCACCTTTTACCTTTTCTTTTTTACTTGATTCGCCTCCTCTTCCTCTCTTAATTTCTTTCCAAAACATCTTTTCATTATTTTCAAAATTTTCTGTCATACTCTTACCCCATTTCACATCTGCTCTCCTCTTCACCTCCTTTATCTTATGCTTTACATCTCTTCTCTTTTCTTTGTACCTCTCATATGACTCCCTCATCCTATTTTGTAACCAATCTGTGAAAGCTTGCTTCTTTTGTACAACTTTCTTTGTTTCCTCATCCCACCACTCATTACTTAAATCTAATGGGAAAGTTTATTCCAGTCATGGACCTCCCCACTCTCTTGGTAATGATTTTTGTAATCTACGATATTAGTAAAAACGGTGATAAAATTTACTGTAACTATAAACAATTCTAGCATGCCTATAATGAATTTTAATAATGACTTACCCTTGCAAAGTTCTCTATGCAATATGCTGCAACCTTCTCTAAGTTGGCATGAGAATCAGATAAAGACTTACGCCCATCAGGAATCTCCTGCTGGACGAGTGTTACAAATTCAGAAGATAAAGCCATGGTTGCAATTCTGAAATAAGCAAATAGAAATAAATAAATATATGAATATATGTCCTAGTTTCAAGTACAGTACTTCTGAGAGCAAGATTATATAACAACAGATTGTCAAGGATGAAAGTGACAGTAATACACATAAGAACCCATGATGGTGATGTCAGGAGAGGAGGGGGTGTACAGGGCTTGATAGGGGATATGTATTTACCTAGTTGTATTTTACGGGATGAGAGCTATGCTCGTAGTGACCCATTTTTGTATCTCTCCGCATCCACTTTGTTCTTAAAATCTTGTATAGATTTGGCACTCACTGTTTCCCCATTTAGTTTGTTCCAGACATCAATCACTCTTTGTGGTCAGATATTTGAAAAAGAATAGCTCTATTCTTTTTCAAATATCTTTTGTAACTGTCCTTCTTTAGCTTCTTCTCATGTCCTCTTGTTTCTCTTCTGTCCCATTTTAATAAGTCGTCTCCATCAAGAACTTCCATCCCTTTCATAATGTATGTCTCCTACTCGCTAACTTATCATACCTAGCTTGAAGTTCATGCACAGTTCCATCTTGATTATTATCCTCAATTTCCAATTATCATATTTAGATTTTTATTCAAGGTGTGTGTATTTACCTAATTGTAGTATATGGGAAAGGAGCAATGCTCATTGGATCCCATCTCATATTGTTGTTGTTGTCGTTCCCTAGACTGTCTGTCCGAGCAGTCCCGTCTCCCCAAGGAAGGCCACAGCCGAAACTGGGTTTTCCCACAAATCCTTTATAGAGTGTATGTTGTGTTGTTTGCGTGCATGATTGTGTATAATGCAGTCTTCCATTATGTGTTGTATGGTATGGGGTGAAGTGTTACATCCTGGGCAGCTGTTCACAACACGGTCGTCCAGCCTCTTCTGGTAGCTTAGAAGTGCTGGGTGGTGACCGCATCGCAGTCTGGCCAAGTGGACTCTGTCCTTACGTGGGAGAGAGGATTCAGAAGGGTGGATATCAGGGGGTCTGGCATGCAGCAGTGTGTTGTCTTTCAGTGTGTTAATGGAGCGGTGAGTGATATGATTATGAATATGTTTCCGGAGGCTGGTATTTGGTGGTTGTGGAGGAAGAGAAGAGAGTATCTGTGTGTAATAAAGGTCTTTGGGTGTAGTTTTAATGTTTCTTGGTGTGTGTGGGTGTTCTGCTATGTAGTGTAGCGGGTGTGATGTGTTTGTGGTGGCTGCAGCAAGTGTTTGTGTGCCTCTCATGTCGAGGTGGTCCTTGACTTTGAGGACTTTTGTTTCATGGTGTAAATGGTCTGTAGGTGATGTATTTGTGCAGCCTGTAATTGTTTTTAGGGCTTTGTTTTGTATGATTTGAAGGGTGTTGTGGTGTGTCTCACTGAGATTAGGAGCCCATGCAGGACTCGCATAATTCATCACTGAGCGTATGCATTGTTTGTATATTGTTATATTAGTTTCTTTGTTTTGTCCAAATGTTGTTCCAGTGATTGACTTAAGTGCGTTAAGTCTAGGTGTGCATTTGTTTTTTATGTTTGTGAGGTGTTGTTTGAAAGACATGGATGTATCGTATGTTACACCAAGAATTTTCGGTGTGTTTGTGTGTGGTATTAGAGTGTTGTTGATGTAGAGATGAGGTATGTATTTGTGTTCTTTTGTCCAGTTGGTGAGAAGTGTTGCTGTAGATTTGGTTGGAGCTATTTTGAGTCTGTTTGTGATGAACCATGTGTTGAGTGTGTCAAGGTAAGGCTGGATTATTTCTGCAGCTTTGTCTGTGTTACGATGTGTGCATGTGATTGTTATGTCGTCTGCGTAGGAAGAGATTTGTATTTCTGAGGTGTCTGGCGTGGGTAAGTCATGCATGTATAGATTAAATAATGTGGGGGATAGAACCGAGCCCTGTGGTACTCCGTTCTTAATGTTTCTGATGTGCGATGATTGGCCATTATATGACACATGAGCATTCCTGCCTGCCAGATAATTGGCCAGCCATCTTTTGGTGTTATTGTGCATGTCTGTGTTATATATTTTATTTGTTAGGTTGTGGCGGGGGATAGCATCAAAAGCTTTACTAATGTCCAATGTTATAAGAAGTGTTCTGTGGTGGGGCCTATCTGAATTGATGCCATCTAAAATTCTTTGTGTGAGGTTTGTCAGAAGAGTGTTTGTGGAGTGTAGTGGCCTAAAACCGTGTTGTGAGTCAGCAAGGGGAATATATGGTGTGACAAGTTTAAGTATTAGGCGTTCAATGACTTTAGAGGGGGTGCAGAGAAGTGTGATTGGGCGGTGCGATGTTGGGATTGTTGGGTCTTTGTTCGGTTTTGGAATGGTGATTATTTTACCATGCTTCCAGATGTCGGGTATTGTGTTGTGTGAATAGCTGTAGTTTGCAATGTTTGTGAGTGCGTGTATACCTTGTGGTCCAATGTGTTTTAGGTGTATGTTGCTTATGTTATCAGGGCCACAGGCAGATGAGTGCTTGAGACTATGCAATATGAGTTTTGTCTGACTGTCTATGAAGGGTGTATAGTCTGAGTCTGTGGGAAAGTCTTTCTTACGTCGAATGGTGCGTCGGTCGTCAGGGTGAGATGTAAGATGGCTCGTCTGTGCAAAATGACGTATGAGTGCGTTTGCTTGTTGTCTGTTTGAGGGTAGATTATCTGTTGTTGTGATTATTGCTGCGTGAGAGCGTGTAGTGTTAGTGTTGGATAGTGTGATGCTGTTGAGTGTTTTGTACAATTTGCTGGTGTTTGTTTTGTGATCAAGTGTATTGATAAAGTTTTGCCAATTTTGTGTTTTTTGTTCAAGTATTTTATTGGCAATCACAGTGTTTAGTGTTTGTATTTGGTCTGTATTTGGTTTGTATTTGGAGTACCACAATCCCATCTCATATTCTCTGTAGTGGTAATATTTTCCAATAAAATTCTACTAATAATGAATTATATTCTTAATTTTGTTTTCTTCTTTTCCTTTAAACAATAATAAAATTGCCTTCATATCATGTTAAGTTTACACCATAGTTCATTTCAATGCATGATAAAAAAGAGCAAATTCACTTGGAAGAAAATATAAAAAGATGAAATGACTAAAATCCAAAATTTGGTAGAGGGAATAATTACTCTACAACAAGAAAAATAATGCATGTTCAATGTTGCTTTTACCTGAAAATCACAGAAATGAAATGGAAAACAAATGTAAAAGCAAAGCTATTTGATATAAATGATAAACAGTCACAGTGCCCTTACTTAGGTGAGTTGCGTTCCTTTCTTTCTTGATGTATGAAATCTATCGTTGAAAGCTTCAATTTATCATGCTATAGTTACTTGTGTCTGACAATATGCTACTTATTCAAATTTGTTCAGAAAAAAAACCTTATTGAGAGCAAAATGAGAAATTGGTGGGAGTGATTACAATCCAAAACCCTAAACACCAAAATTTTAAGGATGAATTATTTAAAACGTGAAAGATCATTTACATGACTAATGCTGAGGGTTTAAAACTTCGAAAAAAAATGAATAGAGATGCAGGTGAACTTGTGAAAATATTATATTCGGTCTAACTCTAAGTCCAACCAGTCTCTGGATAATGGATGTGAACAAATTGAGGCCATTCTTAGACGATATTATAAAGCAAAACAAAAACGATATTATCTAGATTATATTTTTCCGTGTCTACTAAATATCTAGTTCATTTGTGGCACAATTCTGTGTCTAAATAAAGATCTCTTTCGACAGTGACAGTCACTTGGCAATCCAATACAAGATATGGGCTAACTCCGACTAAATAAGTTACAATCAATGCAGGCTACTAAGTTAGTGAATCTAACTGCTTACCTTAGTGAATGCAAGCAACGTCTGATAACATGAAAATAGCGTTCTTCACTCAGGAAATTAGATAGTGTTGATTTTCTGACACCAAAATGATTCACAGTCCGTCGTACTGTTGCTATTTGTTTACTTCCTCAAAGGAAGCCACTCCTACACTAATAAGACAAACTATACAGATAAAAATGATGACACAATTTACTACTTTTGATAAAATGATAATGTTATTTAAATACAGTAGTATTCCACATCACGCTAAACTATTGTGTGGTTAAAATAGGTTACATGATTAGTTCTGACTTCTTGTAAATACGATTTCAGATCATAAACGTAAAATACAGGCAAAATGTGAAATTGAACATTAGTTCATGAAAACACACGCTATTTAAAAGCTTTTGAAATATCTAATATTATAAAAAGTTTTGGTTCTACAGATTTATTTCATAAATATTTTTTTCAGAACAATAGTCTACTCGGTCCGATCATCAGCTGTTGAAGAACATGGCGGGGATCGTGAGGACCGTCAACAAATTAAAGCCCCTTCAACGTAACAGAATAGTATTGACGCAGATTGTGCGATCAGGTGGAAGTGAGTAATTGATTAATACTGTTTGGTGTATATGCCCTATTTTCTGCACGAATGTAGGACAGTTGGATCATAATGAGCTTGGCCGGAATCCTTTTATTATAATTTCTTTCCTTTTGGAAGACTAGGTTTATTTATTTCACTGGTATAGAAGGTTAATCTTGCATGGCTGTCATCTTTCGTTTTATTTTATTTTTTCCAAGAATGGACGCCAGTTTGTGTTCCAATTGGAATATGATTCAATATGCACCAAGTTGTGTTCTAATTTAGTAATTATATTTATCATTTTTGTCTGGACATCAACAAGCATATTTAACTTGTACTTAGTGTCTTAGCGTACTTGTGTGTTTACTTAATTTACTTTTAAGGAACTATAGTCTTCCTCACAGCTATGGTGGCACAGTCTGCCAGTGCTGCATCCTCCAGTCTTGTCTAGCTCAGTCTGGTCCGTTTGTGAATGGGATGCAAATCTGTATTTTGTGGTGTATCCAGGTATTGGGGGTTTGTCAGGGAGCATCATAGATACTTGGGTCAATTTATAGTTTCATCCAACCATAGAATTTGATATGTGGCTTATGTGTTTCTGGTGAGAAATGTTGTGATATGAACGATGGTATATATCATTTCCATCGCAAATGCATACATTTGAAGTAATTAAGTATTGAAATTATGCACTTATGCCTACATCTCCCGAATGATCTGGGGGGATGTGTGGGAAATTGGGGTTTTTGGGTGGGGGAGACAAATAAATGGAGTAATGTGCGTTGCCAAACAGGTGTAAAATGAAGTAGACTAAAGAAACCCGTAAAAAAACAAAAACATCCCATATCGGTGGGTACCGCATGCGGCGCCATGTTTGTTTACTAACAATTGTAAATTTTTGTGACCAGAAGCGCTAGATTAGCCGCTCGCGCAAGACTTGGTAAACATAAAGTAAACTAAACTAACCTAACCTAACGGAGGTAATGTTAGTTCACGGTTAGGAAGTATTGCGCGGCTGGAGTGGACTTCGCTAAGTGTGACACATCTAGCGAGACATTGTTCGATTCGTTGGTAAACAGAAAGATGGCTACTGCTGGACTCCAGCCATAGAATGTGATTTTTTTTGTATTGTTTAAATGTTTTTGTTCATTTAATACCTGTTTTGCAACGCACATTACTCCCAAAAACCCCGATTTCCCACACATCCCCCCAGATCGTTCGGGAGATGTAGGCATAAGTGCATAACTTCAATACTAATTACTTCAGAAGTACGCATTTGCGACAGAAATGATGTACACCATCGTTCATATCACAACATTTCTCACCAGAAACACATAAGCTACATATCAAATTCTATGGTTGGGTGAAACTATAAATTGTCCGATACTTGTCTAACTCTCATTAACTTATCGACTGACCAGCCGTGTGAAGTTTTATATGTTTGTGATGTACATTGATTACTTTTGGGCCAATGTAGGTTAAGCTGGACAGAAAGAGGGTCCTTGGCCTTCACTGGTGCCTGGGAAAGGAGGGTGTGCTCTTTTCGTTTGTCTCAAGTATGCTCAATATATTGGAGTGATGGAATGGGGTCTGGTTCCAGGTTCTCTAAGACTGTGTCTTGATTTAAGTGATCTCAGGACCCATCAGGCCATGTGCTTTGCTTGGGTTACTGTTGTTGCTCTGTGGTGTGTGAAGATGGCATCCTCATCTAGATCTCAAGACATTTCACAACTGGTTTAGGTAGTATTACTTGTTCTCCTTGGGTATACAGGTTTGTAAATTCTTTGGTACAGTGAGTCCTCCTTATACGGTAATTCTTTATCCGGTGAATTCACAGTTATGGTATTTGGTAATTACTACCCTCGATTCTATTTACGGTAAGAAAAATTCACAGATATAGTATCTGCTAGATATTTTGAAGAGGAAAGAGCAGGGAGAAGGTACGTCTGCCATATCTTATTATTACATGTTATAATGGGTTCGGTATACGGTAATTTCAATTTGCAGTAAGGTTTTCAGGAATGCATATGTACTGTATAATGAGGACTTTCTGTATTGGTATTTGGGCCACATCTTAACCCCTTCACTCCGGACCAAAATCTCGCGGGCAGCATTAGCTGCCAGACGTGCGATGTTGCGTCATAATACTCGCATTATAAAAAATAAAGTTACCGCTGCATTTAGCTTGTTCTCTTTCACCCGTGAATTTTGATAACCATAGAAAATATGATGAAGCCAGTTTACAGAGTATGGGGGTCACGCAGGTACAACTACAATAAATATAATCAAGACGCTGACATTGGCATCCTTGCGTACCCACTTCATGACGCCTACGTAGGTGTCATTGTATTGAAGGGGTTAATAGTTAAAAAAATTTCCTTGTGGAAGCACATGTTAACCTATTCATAGATTTTATTAAGGTTGGCTTATGGACTTCAATGTCTGCGATGACATTGTGGCTGATGTCATCAGCAAAGGAGTGATACATGTCCAAATCCTGTGATACTCTACTGATGAATGTTGATCTGTCTGATCTATAGCAATCAAAAACCACCATTTGTATTCTAGATGTAAGAAGGCTGTGTAGCCATTCTTAGAATTCCACAGACATTCCCAGGGATCTGAGCTGTGGAGGAGATTTCATGGTCAAATTCTTTTGTGAAACCAAGTTAGATATTATAGACTTCCTTCCTGGCTCAAGTTTGTGGAGTAAGCAGTCATAGTGGGCAATTATCTTCCTTTTGTGGTATCTATGTTAACCTCTCTCATATGATGATGCCTATGTGTTGTGCACTTTGATTATGTATGTATATTTTGTTGTGGTAGCTGGCCAAAATGTTTAGATCGTGTACCTCTGGACAATATAGGCCCCTCCTACAACCAAATATGATTGGCTATGATTCTTTCTGTTTTACTCTACTGGCCAATGGGACACATGTTTCTTTGTAGGCATCCTTGCCTTCCTCAGACAGGGCTCAATTCATTAGGAGTCAGCGAAGTTCATGCTATCCATTAAGAAAGGCGACCTCAGCAAGACAGAAATAGTGTTTACAGCTTGAGAAGGGGCCCCGTGCACAATGCGATGATAAAAACTAGTATCAACCAGTGGTGATGTTGCCGTCGTCAAACCAATCGCCATATATGTAGGCATCATGAGGTGCGAGTATACGAGTGCTGGCATTGGCATCCTGATTATATTTACTTTGTAGTTGTGGTTGAGTGACCCCCGAATTTTATGAACTGGCTTGATTACATTTTCTGTATTTATTATTACTCACAGTGAAAGATAATGAGTAAGGTGGCAATGACTATATTTTATAACATGAGTATTGTGATGCATCATTGTACATCAGGTATCTGATGCTGCACATGAGAATTTGACTTGTAATGGATAGGTTAAAATGTTGCTGAAGAGGAGGTTGCTCTTAAAGTAGGCAGTTATTCTGATATATAGGATTTTCTCTAATATTGTTATGAGGGAAAGTGAGTGTATGTAATGGATGCAGACCATGAAGCCTGTATGCTCAGATCTTCCATCCATTGTTGAGATGTTTTGTTGGTGCGAGGTGCAAGAGGCAGCTTTGCTTCATAGTTGAACATCTTGATGGCTCTAGTATTTGTCAAGTCTCCTCTTAAATACATGTATGTAAGGCGTTTCCACTATAGATGCTGGTTCCATGTGTTGACAACATTTTTCCATGAAAAAGTCATGTGGGACATAAATACAACTTGCATGAGGGACAATTAGCAGTGAAAAGGCAAAAAAATCTGGATCTAAAGAGTGCTAGAAAACTAGTCATAAGAGGAAACATGTTTTGGTAATTGTTCTTGGTTGTGAATATATATACTCGTATATATATTTTTTTAACTTATTATTTTATTTGATTTATATATATTTACCTTCTTGGTAACTGAAATAATTTTAAGTGATCTATATTGAAAGTGTAGTATTTAGGAATTTTAAAATGCTGCCATTATGTACATCACTTGCCTTGTTTGTCAGATTAGTGACATGACACATTTAGGTATATTAAATGTTCCTAAGACTACTCAGCAAGTTCTTTTTGTTCTGGCAAATGTGACCTTGCCCTCCATTCCTTCATTTTAAAAGATTTATATTTTGCCAAAGTAGGGCTGTATAATGAATTTCAAACAGGGCTCAGTCTTCAAGAAAAAATGGTAAATTTCAAAGGTAGAAACCAAAATTAGTTTGTAAAACTTGCCCACATGGAAACCTGGTACTTATGATTAATGACATGAATGCTATTTCAAACATTCATGGTAATGACTGTATTTGCAGCATGGAACAAAGACTGGAAACCCTCGGTGAAAGTCCCTAAAACTGAAGAGGAGAAGGCAGCAGCAGCTGCTAAGTATGGGATGTTGCCCCAGGACTATGAAACTTTTCCAGAAGATGGAACAGGTCATGGTGACTACCCCAACCTTCCTCCTGTCTCTGCAGACTCAAGAGATCCCTACGGGAACTATGATTTTCCAGAATATAGAAGATACTATGGGGAACCGGTAAGTAGATGAATAGAATATTTTGTGTTATGCCCAAAATGTTAGATTAAAAACTTATCAAGCTCTCTCCTGAGTTCGTTCCATCTCTAAATTATACCTGTCAGTATGTAGAGGTATGAGGTGTGTATTTATCTAATTGTAGTATACAGGAAAAGAACAACACTCATTGAGTCCATCTCCTATTCTCTAATTTTCTAACATGCCTAGAATCAAATTCATGTACGGTTCCAACTTAATCTGTGTCTTTGATTTCCAATTATCATATTTAGATTTGAACTTGTGTATTGTTTGAGCTTGGGCTATATCACTTTTATGAGCTATTCCACATATACATCTATATGGGAAACTGTATTTCTTCACATCCTTTCGACATGTGGTCTTTCTTTGTTTACTTCTATGACCTAAAGCCCATCTTGTGTTTGAGTGAGAGACATGTAAGAATAGCACCAACATTCCTATGTTAAGGTTATCTCCCAGCACATAATTAGCCTTGCAACAGACACTGAGTATTCATAATGCAGTTGCCATTCAAAATCTGTTATTTGAACATAGACCTGGGAGATGTTGGTCTACTGTAATAGAGACAATGGATCTAGAGGTTGACCGAGGGCAACAGATTGATCGACTCACCCATCCCAGATAACTAGAGCTAGAATTTTTTCACTAAGTGACTTGTGGGCTGACCCAATGGGTCTTGCCAATTTTCTGGTGCAGTGCATCTGCAAGAGAGAAATGGGGCACCAGATTAATTGGTTGTATGTTTCTTACAGGTACACCTTCATGTTGACATGTTGGGCATGGATAGGTATGATGCGAATTTCAAGCCACGCTTCACTGGTACCCAACAGCTTGGAGCTTTCTTTGGTGTCATGACAGTGTTGTTTGCAGCCTACATATATTTAGAAGACAAAAAGTTCCATTGGCCTGTGGTTTGTATTACTTTATTTATTTTTATTATTTATTTTATGTATTTATTTATTATTTTGTATATTTGAGGGGTGGTGAATGGGAGTGGAGTATGTGGGGATAAATGGATTTATGCCTTTGACTTTGGTTACCTCCATTAAAGGGGAAAATGCCTTTGATATATGTATGTATATTTGAAAAAGGAGAGCAGATGTGAAATGGGGTAAGAGTATGACAAATTTTTTATATACATATACTAAGGCTTTTTTCCCCCTAACAAGGGAGGTAGCCAAAAAACAAAGGCACAAAAACCATTCCCACCCATTCCATCCCTAATACACTCCATTCCCCTCCACCCTCTACCCTCCCTCCCATCTTGGCACCTCCTGAATGACGGGTCATCCCTGCATCTTGTCCACTGCCCTGGGTAAGAGGCAGTGTTGCAAAACACAGCACATCCACAGCAAGGCTGCTATATTAAATCGGTGACCCCCCTCTCCATCTCCCCATGCAGAAAAGGTGAAAATGGGGAGAAATCCCTTTGGGCTGTGTCAAATTTTTCTCGCACATACTATCTCACCCCCATCCCCCCACCCATTCCACCTCATGCATCACATCATTATTCATATACAACCATTCTCCATTCACCCGTCTTCTGTCCTTTCCCGTCCTTCCTCAACAGACATTCCCCTCTTCCCCAAAGCCCCTTTTACCCCGTCCATCCATCTCATCCTAGGACGCCTCCTCATGTTCACTCCTTCCATACCTCTTTTACTAGTCTTTCTTTACTCATTCTTTCCATGTGTCCAAACCATCCTAATACTCTTTCATCCACCCTATCTCCCAACTCCATTACCACCCCTGATCTCCTCACCTCCTCATTTCTCACTCTATCCAACCTAGTAACCCCTATCATCTTCCTCACACCTCATCTCAAACACATTCAAACTCCTCTCTTATGTTCCATGTTTCTGCCCCATACAGTGCTGTCAGCACAATCACTCCTTCATGCAACCTCCTCTTAGCATCCATTCCCAAATGTCTATTTCTCATTATGCTTTTTAATCCACCAAGGCATTTACTCGCTTCTCTCAATCTACATTCTACCTCCACTCCTCCCTTTCCTGCCACATTCGCACCCAAGTATCTAAAACTATCCACCTCCTCCAGTCTATCTCCCTTAATGCTCACTTCCAGTCTGCTGCCACTTTCACCCCTTGTACATCTCATCACCTTACTTTTACCCACATTTATCTTTAGCTTTCTTCTTTCACACACTCTCCCAAACTCTGTCACTAACTTCCTCAATCCCTCCTCTGATCCTGCCACAACTGCAATGTCATCAGCAAACAACAGCTGGCTCACCTCCCACTTTTCTCCCTTTTCTTTAAACAAATTTTTTAAAGTAATAAAAAGATGTTTTGGAAGGAAGTTAAGAGAGGAAGGGGAGGCAAATCAAGTAGAGAAGAAAAGGTGAAAGGTGCAGATGGAGAGATGATAATGGCAGAAATGGCAGTAAGAGGAAGATAGGCAGAGTATTTTAGGGAGTTGCTAAATGTGAAGGATAGGGAGGGAAAGGTAGTTGCAGTAGGAAGTGCTTAGAAAAAGACATTGATACATACATATACCAATGCCTTTTTCCTTACAAGGACAGTGATGAATGAGGAAAATAGAGAAATACGAAAAGATGAGGTGAAAGCAGTTATTCAAATGAAGAGAGCAGGTAAGGCACCTGGGTTAGGTGGGTGTCATGCAGTGAGTGAGATATCAAGGAGTATGGGCACTGAAAAAGGTTAAGAACCATTGTCTAAAGAGAAGTACAGTGATGGACTGGCTGGTGAGGTTGTTTAATATTTGTCTAAAAGAGAGTAGAGTACCAGAGGACTGCCTGTATAGTTTACCTTACAAGGGAAAGGTGACAAGTGTGAGTGTGGTAGTTTCAGTCTTATCAGTTTGTTTAGTGGAGTTGGGAAGGCTTATGGGAGGGTTTTGATTGAGAAGATTAGGAGAGAAACGAGGGAGAAATTGGTGAGGAATAGTGTGGGTTTAGGACAGGTAAGGGTTGTGGGGATCAGATTTTGTGGTAAGGCAGATATGCTGAAAAGCTTTAGAAGATAAGGATGACACTTTGGGCCTTTATGAATTTGGAAAAGGCTTATGACAGGGTAGATAGGAAAACACTGGGAGGTTTTACAGACATAGGATAGGAAAGCTGTTAAGAGCAGTCAAGAGTTTTTATGAGAGTAGTAGAACCTGTGTTAGAATTAGACATGAAGAAAGGAGTGGTTTGAGGTAAAGAGGCTTTGCTAGGCATGTGTCATGTTGCCATGGCTGTTCAATTTATACATGGATGGGGTGGTGTAAGAGGTAAATGGAAAGGTAATGGGCTGATGATTGGAGAGAGTTAAAGAAAATGGAAAAAATGGGAGAAGCCAGTTGTCGTTTGCTGACAACATGGCATTTGTAGCAGGATCAGAGGAGGGATTAAGGAAGTTAGTAATGGAATTTGGGAAGGTGTGCAAAAGAAGGAAGCTGAAGATAAATGTGGTTTAAAAGTAAGTTAGATGTACAAGGTGAGAATGTGGCAGCAAATTGGAAGAGAGTATTAAGGGATGGAGACTGGAGGATGTGGATAGCTTTAGATATTATGGGATGAATGTGGTGGGAAAGGGAGGAGTGGAGGTAGAATGTAGATTAAGAGAAACGAGTAGATGCCTTGAGGGATTAAATAGTGTAATGAGAGACATTTGGGAATGGATGCCAAGAAGAGGTTGTATGAAAGGGTAATTGTGCCAACAGCACTATGGGGAAGAAACATGGAACAGTAGGCTGGATAGTGTGATAAAGGAGGTGAGGAGGAGAATGGAGGTGGAAAGAAAGGTGGGAGATAGGGTTGATGAAAGAGTATTGGGATGGTTTGGACACGTGGAAAGAACAAGTGAAGAAGGGTTAGTAAAAGAGGTGTTGAAGGCAGAGGTAGAAGGAGTGAACATGAGGGGGAGACCAAGGATGAGATGGATGGATGGGGTAAAAGGGGGATGTCTGTTGAGGAAGGAAGGGAGAAGACAGAAGATAGGGATGAGTGGAGAATGGTTGTGTATGGATGATGCTGTGATGCATAGAAGGGAGTAGGTGGGGGATGGGGGGATTGAGGGAGTATGTGTGAATATTTTGACGCAGCTCAAAGGGATTTATCCCCATCTTCTTTCTCTGAATGAGGGGATGGAGGGGTCGCTGATTAAGTGAAGCGGCCTTGCTGTGGATGTGCTGTCATGGTTCATTGCTTCTGACCCAGGGCAGTGGGCAGGATGCAGGGATGACCCATCATCCAGGAGGAGTCAAGATAAGAGGGAGAGAGGGGGATGAATGGGAGTGGAATATGTAGGGATGGAATGGACTTTATGCATTGTTTTGCTACCTCCCTTGTAAGGGAGCAGTCGTTATATGGTATGGACTTGGAAATGGTGAGGTACTTATTAGGTAGAAAACAGGACAGAGAGGGCTGTAAAACCTAGAAACTGTATTCATAATGAACAAGGAAAACCTATTCCCCAAAACTAACCTAACCACCCAGTCTCTGTACTTGTTGAACAACCATGCATAGCTAATGAAGTAACATGTTCACCAAGATTTCGTAAATGTATGAGAGGACCCAAGGATGATTGTCAGCTGTTGTAGGGCTGTAGGTTTCCAGTTGGCAAAGCTCAGGGCAACAATTAATTGATCCCCTTAATCATTAGTGCTGGGAGTGAAAGCAGAGGAGGCATGCAGATAAGGTGCAAATCAGTTCTGACAATTTTTCATTTAAGTCCTCATTGTTTCTGAATTGCATAAATTTCACATTTTCACTTTTCAGATGAAGAAGCAATATCCTGGTGATGGACAGGTGCATTACACTTTTGAACCAGCAGAGTAATGGTACATCGTAACATCTTAAGTTATATGTAAATAGGTCTGTAATGGAGATTATATATGAATAAAAATATAAATGGAAAAAGAAGTTTCCTTTCCTGGCTCAGGTAGGATCTTGTCATTGCAAAGTTATCAGATGTTGCAATTTGTGAAGGATAAAGAAAAGCAATGTTAATTATATTTTCATGCCCATACAGATGATTTATTCATGCGACATGAATTTATACCCTGATATGCAATAGCTGTGATCCATTGTTACATCAGCAGTAATTGAAAACCAGGCCTGATTTCTGCCAATTTCAGCAAACAACTTCACAAAATTAAGCATGCTCAGGTAATTGGAACAAGTTCTTGCCACTGACCATGCAAGTATAAAGTATGATTTTAAACAGTCAACATTTTACGGCACTTACAGAGAACTACTTTTTCATGTAGATTCAGTGACTGTAAAAACTGCAAAAGAAAATGAGAAATACTGCTTACTGTTATATCACAGTCATGACTAGCAACTTTCCGCAGCTTATAAAGTGTACTAATTCATAGGTCCTCCCCTCTTCATGACAAAAGTCAGACTGCTAAGATTCTACTCGTGGCTTCCATTTCCAAAATATATTCTTGTCAGAGGTGACAGGTTGTTCCTACATTATTTGCAAACATACCTGTTAATGTAAAAAATTTTGAACAAGCTAATATAGGGACTAAAGGTGACGGCATTTTCATATGAATCCAAAGGATACTTTATTTTAGTTTCCCACCACTTTGAATTATTCTGAATCTACTGGAGGAAAAAGTAGCTGAGAATCAAGTTGCACCATAAAAATATTGTATTTTATATAATTCCAGAACCTAAGTACCATTAAATTATGATTTATTCATTCAACTAAAATATATTTCTTACAAAAGTGGACTATGACAACTTTCATTACATACATGATTGATGGTCATTATCACGATAAAATTCAAGGGCTTCCTACCTCAACACACAATTAAAAAAGGCTCAACAAATGACAATTTTCCCCTTCATGGGTTGCAAGTAGTTCAGGCAATGCTATCTTTGATTTTGAGGTAATGATTGGTGGATGGATGCATTGCTACCATTCTCTATTTGTTTGAATTTTTTTCTACAACTTGAAGAACAGTATGACAAAGTCCTTACAGTAACAACAATGATAACATGACTTTGTTAGTCCTTAACAGGATATAACAAAAACTTGATTTCAACTTTGCATCTACCAAAACATGTACAGTATATAAAATGTGTACCAGAATTCATTACTGACTTAAGTATTGCACACTTTTCAAATGCAAATATATTCTGCTAAGTGCATTAGCTGTGTATTGCAATGCACTGTGCTTAGGGCCTTGCACAAGGATCAATTACATACACATTCTCTTGTGTTGCTACTAATACACAGTGTCTGTGTCGATGGCAATTGATGAGGTATTGCACAAATATTATGTGGAAGACCCACTCCAGCTGCTAGAGTATACAAGAAATGCTAATAAAGACATGAACAAGTATTATCACAATACATATACATTGAAAGTTGCAAAATATTACCAGAGGTAATACAATATATAAACAACAAGCCACAAGTAAGGGTGGTAGAATCTACTTAATATCAACCCTCCCATCAGTACTAATAAAACCTGATGGCTGAGGATAGACACATTTCTATACACATAAAAAGTTGGAAAAGTAATAGTTAGTTCTTAAATGTGCATATCACTTCTGGGGAAGAAAAAATGGTATTATGTCTGCAATAGAATAGAAGAGTAATATACTTTCAGGCCATTTCTATATTCTTAAACCAACACTTTTCTAGTTGATTCTAGTTTTCACAATCACTGTTCATAATAATTAGTAATGGTTCTCCTGACAAGACTGTTACATCACAAGCTTGAAATTGAACATATTTGGCATCAGCTGGTCCCAGGCCATAATGATAATACAAATCTATACTTGTTTATCCATAAAAATTAAATTCAATATCTATGTTGTTTCACTTGTATATTAAAGCATTTACAATTAAAAATTTCCGTCTTCTTTTTTTTTCTGCATGAGGGGACAGAGGGTGGGTGGGTCGCTGATTTAATGAAGCTGCCATGTTGTGGATGTGCTGTGTCTTGCTACATTGCTTCTGACCCAGGGCAGTGGGTGAGATGCAGGGATGACCTGTCATCCTGGATCAGCCAAGATAAGAGGGAGGTGAGTGGGAGTGGTGTATGTGGGAAAGGGATGGGTGGGAGTGGTGTATGTGGGAAAGGGATGGGTGGGAGTGGATTTTATGCCTTTGTTTTTGGCTATCTCCCTTATAAGCAGGAAAAAAAGCTGTTAGTGTATATATATATATATATGTACTATTAAAAAATAAATGTAGGTCACTATTACACTCCTTTGTTGAGGTTCTGATATTTTTTTGGGGTCACAATTTCAAGCTGAAAGACAACAGTGCAAGTAACATACTAATGACAGAACTGCAAATGAAGTTTAAGAAAATATTCATACATTTTTCTATTATATAATCACAAGGAAGTCATAGTGGGGAGACCCTGTCCGTTAGCTTATTCTGACAATTTTTTAGTCACAGTACCTATGAAGAATCAGAGTTGGCATGAAGATATCCTGGTCATTCAAATAACCAGTACCAGTATAAGCAACATCACTTCAAAAAGAATTGGAGAGAAAAAATAATAATAATAACAACAGGGTGATTTTTTCCTTTTTTTTTTTTTTTAACCAAATACAATAGTTCACCGACTGGAATGACTAAAATTCAGAAATTTATAATATTTGGAATAAAACCACTTAATGAGTATATAACCAAATGCCCCTGATTAGTTGTGATCACTGATTTCAGGGACTTGTGCCCTCTTGGACAATCTCGCACTACCATTATATGTTATATTCTATGTATAGATCTTACCAGTCACAGATCAGGTGTCCCAATTTTTGGAGGGATGATAGTTTTATACTTTATTTGGTGTACTGTCGCTGCTGTTTGAAAGGGGTAGATAAGAGAGTAAACGATTACTCCCTAAAATAAAAGTTGAGAAAATTGGGCATTCAAACTGTATGGTGAAGGAGCTCCATGTTGGCAAGTTTCCTGTAATGAGATAGCCATGTGTTAGGCAAAAAATGTCCTTCACTTTGGTGAATTAATGCCATTTCAACATACTGTTGTGTTGATACAAGGACAGCCATGGATATATGCGGCGTTCATCTTTATGTGGCTTGTTAGGTGTTGTTCTCAATGTCTTCATGGATCTAAGGATTAGGTAGTTGTTGTTATTGGCAGTGGATTAGTGTTGTTGAAAGAAGTGGGTACTGCCTTTAGAGTTGCCTTGTTTGTTCACTTGTCAGGGCTGCCATTGTGATATGTTACCAGCATGTTACAGATTTGAAAAGGGGGAAGATTTGGATGACCCATGAATGGATTCTGTGGACCAATAGCTGGCATGACTTGAGGGTGAAGACTGCTTATATTTACCTAGTTGCCTAGTTGTATTATACGGGAAGGGGAGCTATGCTTGTGGTGACCTATTTTTGTATTTCGCAAGATCAAGTTTGTTCTTAAATTCTTGTATTGTGTTTGCACACAATATTTCTTCATCCAATTTGTTCCATATATCTATCATTCTGTGTGGGAAGCTATTCTTTTTCAGGTCTCTTCTGTAATTATCCTTTTTGAGTTTCATTGCATGTCCTCTCATTTTTCCTCTGTTCCACTTTAGTAAGTCCTCTCTATCAAGGCATTCTTTTCCTTTCATAACTTTGTAGATGGTTAGTAGGTCCCCTCGTTCTCTTCTTTGTTCTAGGGTTGGCAATTCCGGTTCAACTGGTCTTTGTTCATATGTCAGGTTTGCGAGTGTTGGGACCAACTTTGTCGTTGCTCTTTGTCTTCTTTCTAATTTTCTTATATTCTTTTTTTGTACTGGGTGACCATGTCAGTGCTGCATATTCCAGTTTTGGCCTTACCAGCATTTGTAATATTTTCTTGATCATTTCCTTATCCAGGTATTTGAAGGCCACTTTTATTGATCTCAACAAATTGTATGTTTCTCCAACTATTTTATTTATATGTTTATCTGGCGACATGTCTTTGGTGATGATTACTCCTGGGTCCCTTCAATTTTATACTGTCCTGTTATTCTCTTCTTGCTTTTTCCAAATTCAATTATACTGCACTTCTTGATGTTGAATTCTACCTCCCATCTCTTGCTCCACTCTGAGACTTTGTTCAGATCCCTCTGCAATGAGTCACAGTCTATTTCGGAGTTTATTCTCTTTAATAATTTTGTGTCATCTGCAAAGCAGTTCATGTAACTTTCAATGCCTTCGTCCATGTCATTTACACATATAGCAAACATTATCGGAGCTAGTACTGACCCCTGTGTGACGCCACTACTCATTTCTTCCCATTTTGAATATTTGTCTCTGAGCACCACTCTCATTTTTCTTCCATGAAGGAAGTCCTCCATCCAAATCAATAGTTTTCCATGTATGCCTCTCATTGTTTCCAGTTTATATAGTAATTTTCTGCGTGGTACTTTATCAAATGCCTTTGTAGGTCCAGGAATGCACAGTCGGCCCAGCCATCCCTTTCTTGCAATATATATATCAATCTTGAATATTAACAAATTAGATTAGTAATACATGATCTTCATTGTCTGAATCCAAATTGCCTCAGGTTCAGTATATATTGTAGGGCACTTCATGGGTCTGAGATGAACATGTAAGGTATTAATATGTTGCAGGAGTGCAACAGAGGGACTTAGGTTTTGGGAAGGCAGATGCTCCATCCCTCTTGTTGTTTGGTTATTATTATTATTATTTTTGTTATTTATAGTACATTTTGGTGACCTTGGTATAGACTGCTCCCCATCCAAGTTGGGGGTAAAGGGGCCATGTTTAAGGAAACTTTCCTAGTCTCCCTGTGTAGGGCAAGCAGGGTGGATCCTAAAAGGGGCTGCGCAGTTGTTCAGGGTGCTACTGTGCTGTGGTGCTCCTTACCCCTTACAGAGTGACCACTCAACCTGCTCTACCACCTGTATGGGTTGTGACAAGGCTTCTCCACAGATCACCTTCACTTGCCCCCTACCACAATGCACAATCACTGGAGAATGTTTTAGTGTTAGTGGAAGAATAAATTTTTTGTTAAAAAGTTAGAGGGAAGTTAGATGGTGATTGATATTGTCAGTCTCGGTCACTGCCTCACTCTTGGCAATCCCCAGATGGGAGCAGGTCCTGAGGAACACCACATCTGCATGGTGAGACAGTAAGTTGTCCTCTTCCTGAATCTCATCTCATGCTCCTGCTAGCTATTGAGTAAAGGGATGAGGTGGGGAGGGTTGCAGCTCATAATGGGGGAAGTTGACCTTCACTTGCCCTATTGTACTGTGTAAGAACCTCAAAATAAACAACAACAAAGTCAATTGATGGACTGAAAAAAGTGTAAATAGCGTACTTTTTCTTGTAAAACCGAGTTGACCTTATAGTCCTTGAATCTCTTAATATGATACTATCCGAGAAATAAAGTATATACACACTATCTTGTAATTCTTTTATGATGCATGACTGGAAAATCTGGCAACATATTTATTTTCCTGCATCTACACTTTTGTCCATAAAGTGCCAAGATGGGAGGGGTGCCAAATAGGTTTTGGAAAAGTAGTGTGTGGTTGTATTCTATAACTTAGTCAACCCCTTATAAATGGGAAAAGCCCCTCTAGTATGTATATGTATCAGATAATCTCAATGATGAGCATGATTACATAATGTTTACCACATTTACAAAATTTATTATTACTCCCTCCTGGTATGATGACCAATGACCAGGGATCAATGATAGGTAACTGCTTGTTGTGGTCATGAAGGACAGGCAGCAGAGCAGCCCATTTTCAAAACTCATCTCCATCAAGAGGTGCAGCTTTGAGGGATTGGCACTTGGTCTCTGGACTGGCCTCAAGATCTCTATTAACTTCCACTGTACACCTGCTCACATATGGAGAACTGGCAACTGCTCCCCTCCTACTACTTTCAGCAGTTGACATATGAACAGTCCACACCAATCCAACATAGACAACAGTCCAATTTCTTCCTGGGCAAAGTCCCATCTTTACCTCAAACCACTCCCTCTCCATTTCCAATTCTAACACAGGCTCTACTACTCTCATAAAAACTCTTCATTGCTCTTAACAGCTTTCCTCCTATCCCATATATATGTAATACTGTACTTCCCACAGTGCCTTCCTGTCTACCCTGTCATAAACATTTTCCAAATTTATAAAGGCCCAAAATACATCCTTACCTTCTATAGCTTTCAGACATATCTGCCTTACCACAAAATCTGATCCACACAACCCTTACCTGTCCTAAACCCACACTGTTCCTCATCAATTATGCCCTCTGTTTCTCTCCTAGTCTTTTCAATCAAAACCCTTCCCAACTACACTCAACAAATTGATCCCTTTGAAACTACTACACTCACACTTGTCCCCTTTTCCCTTGTTAAGTGGAACAATATAGGCACTCCTCCAGCACTCTATCCTCTTTTAAACATTAAACAACCTCACCAGCCAGTCCACCATCACTGTACCTCCCTTTTTTTGGACACTGCATGACACCCATTTAACCCAGGTGCCTTACCTGCTCTCATCATTTTAATAACTGCTTTCAGCAACTCCCTAAAAGACTCTACCCATCTTCCTCTTACTGACATCTCTTCCATCTGCACCTTTTACCTTTTCTTCTCTATTTGTCTCCTCTCCCTCTCTTAATTTATTTCCAAAACATCTTTTTACTTTCAAAATTTTGTCTTACTTTTACCCCATTTCACATCTGCTCTCCTCTTTGCCTCCTTCATCTTATGCTTTATTTCTCTTTTCTTTATACCTCATATGATTCTCTCATCCTATTTTGTAACCAATCTGTGAATGTTTGTTTCTTCTCTTCTACAACCTTCTTTGCTTTACCATCCCACCACTCACTACCCTTCCTTCTACTTCCTCCTGTCCTCTTTGTTTCACACACCATCTTTGCACACCTTGTGACTCCCTCTTTGAAACATCCCCATTGCCCCTCCACTTCTAGTTCTACTCTATCCTTCACTCCCTCCTTGAAACATCCCCATTGCCCCTCCACTCCTAGTTCTACTCTATCCTTCACTCCCTCCCACTCTTCTCTCAGCTTCTTCTTGTACTACTCCTTTTCTTTCTCATTTAAGCAGTTTACCTTAAGCACCTTCCTACCTTCTGTCCTTTTCCTCTTTCTCATCTATCCTCCACTCTTCAACTTACCTTCCACCAAAAAATTATCCGATATTCCCTCACAATCTCCCCTTAGAATGTGTACATCCAAAACTCTTCCTACTCTTCTCCTGGTCATCATTAACCACTTCAATACGGGACTTAAATCTCGCGGGCAGCAGCCAATGCCAGCCGTACGACGTAACGAAATAATATTCGCATCATAAAATATAGTCGCCGCTTATATCGATCGTTCTCTCTTTCACCCGCGAATTTTGAAAACCACAGAGAATGGGATTAAGGGCGCATTTGGGAGAATGTAAAAACACAGGGGCGACTACAATAAATATAATCAAGACGCCGATATGGCAGCGTCGCGAATCCACTTGCTCCTCATGACGCCTACGTGTGCGGCACCGTATGGAAGGGGTTAAAGCCCATCTACCACCCTCTCCCATGTGTACTTATGCTTGACTTTCTTCTTAAACACTGTATAAAATAAAATACATATACCAAAGCCTTTTTCCCCCTTACAAGAGAGGTAGCCAAAAAACAAAGGCATAAATCCACTCCCACCCATTCCATTCCCACATACTTCACTCCCATTCACCCCCCTCCCTCCCTCTTATATTGGCTCCTCCTGGATGATGAGTCATCTCTGTATCTCGCCTACTGCCCTGGGTCAGTAGTAGTGTCACAAGACACAGCACATCCACAGCAAGGTCACTTCATTAAATCGGCAACCCCCTCATACAGAAAAAGAGAAGACAAATATAATAAAATAGAAGGAAAAAAAAAGTATAAATTAACTTAACAAATTATGGATAGAAACTGCTGTCAAGTAGTTACTGGTTTCGACTTTTACCAGTATACATTACAGTGCACCCAGGACGGAATTCAAGTAAAATGCTTTCAAATTTTCCTCAAGGAAATACAACCCTATAATTACTCTACAATTTCTGTACTGAAGAGTACAATGGACCCTGCCTCATTTCATGTATAGCTTTTGTTGTCCATATCTTAACTGTCAAATTTCTATTGCGGACATAGGACCAATGACAGATACCTCCTAGTGATGGTCCTGTAAGATGAATGGCAGAGAAAATCAAATCCTAGTGACACACCTTCATAACCCATTAACCCCCTCACCTCCATCTTAAGGTACACAACACCTACATCATTTGCATTTCCTCTACCTTTTCATATAAAGACAAATGACAACTGGTGACTGCTCTCCTGCTATATGCTGGTGACACTGAAAAAGTCCCATACAAATACAATGCCGACAGCAGTCCAAATTTACCAGAGAGATCTATAATAAGGTCTAAGGACCAATGCCAACTACTGAACAATTGCATATTTCCATTCAGTAAAATTTGAGACAACAATTATCAATATCATTGTTATCTCAAGACGATCGATCAATGGTTGCCTGGAGTTTCACTAAATGGAAAACCTGGAGCCCCACAATGACTGGCAACAGTCTTCAGAACCTCTCACAGATATCTCCAGAAACTTTTGGGCAGCTATCTGCATCGCATCAGCATGGGATTGCTTCTGTGCCACAAGCTGAAATTGGTAGGAAGAGGAGAATGTTCACTGGTTGTCAGCTTCCCATGTATGAAAGAGTGCAACACAGTCATGGTTAATAGAAAGATCTTGGGCCTAGCCCAGAGACTGATTGTCAACCCTTGCGGACTGCACCTCCCGATAGAGGTTGAGGGGGATGATGTGTTTTGAAAATTGGCAGCTTCACTGTCCATAATGCAGGACCAACAAATGTGGGTATCCATCATGAGTTCCTTTACCAAGACATAAATACAAAAACGGTTTACAAGATGGATATCCTTGAAATAGCCTGCTTTCTGACCTATCTTCATAAATTCTTCTTTAACTCGTATGCTGTGGGCACACCCCATCTCTCAAACATAGAGACCTCTGAAGACACATTGACAGTGGATAACCCATTATAAGTTCCTATGGGTGCAAAGGATCAAAACCTGTTTCTATATCTGGCCTTCAATTATCCTAGGATGTTATTGTTTGTGTTACTGGCAACTTGGTAATTCTCATCTTTGGTTACAGCATGAGCAGGATCACCACCACCAGACATTCCCATGAAAAGTGACACTGCAGTGAAACAGTACACAGAATTGGCCTGGCAAGAAACCAAATGTAAAACTTTTAACTGCACAAGAAACCAAATGTAAAACTTTTAACTGCTTTCCACCATTCATTTATATGCCAAAAGGCTTCTTCCCCCTTATAAAAAAGGTAACCAGCCAAGGCATACACCCACTGCAACACATCCCTCTCCTATCTGTCACACATTTCCCTTTCATTTTTGCTCTTTGCCTACTACCTGGGTCAGCATCAGTTTACTATAAGACTAAAAAGCCTCACCAAAGTATCACATAGCTTGGATAACCAATTTCTGGTTGCAGCTTGGGTCCCAGACCAACTGAATTACAACACACATAATCTTGGAAACCAACACATATCACCACACACTCATTTTTTTAAAACTTTATACTAATCATGAATTCCTTACCTCCAGCCCTTCCAATCCTCAGTAGTGGCATTAACCATAAAGGCATTATTTATTTTCATTATTTTATTTTATATTTTGGAGACTCATCTCCATTCAAAAAGAGAATGCTGATCATTATTAAATTCTGTTACCATTCCTTTCTACTGCCATCCTTATATCCCTCCTTTATCACTTCTGTGACACCACTTTTTTGGCATGATGTTGTCCCAAAGAAACTTCATGTTCATTTGTTAGTCTGAATAATTCTTGTTACAATAACCACCAACTGCTAAACAATACAATGGAACCCTGTAAAGTACATACATATACTGTCATGTGGAACTAGACACCACAAAGCACACTGTGTACAAATGACCTCTAATTTTTTCACTTGTCTTGCAAAACAGCATACAAGGCCAAATGGAGCTGTGTGAGTAACCAAGGCAGGTGGCAATATTTCTTGAAGACAGATTCTCTTTAACCAAGCTACACTACTACTATACATCATATCATATCTGTTTAGTATGCTATTTGTCAAGCTGAATTACTTAACATCTTTTTTGTCTATTTTCATGAACTTGTTTATGGCATCTGAATCCCTGTTATATAGTGCACATATACATCAAAAGGCCCTCACAGAGTCAAAACAAATACATACCCTTCTCTTATCCCACATCCACCCAGAAAGTCATTTGTTGTCACTTCCATCTTAACTCCTAGACAGAGTCACCCTTGGCCCTTGCTGACTGCTCAGATCAGAGGCAATGCAGAAGGAAAAAGCAACCCATAACATGGCACAACAGCCAAAGCTGATTTACATGGCAACCTTCCACCATCCATTTGTGAATTTACGCAGTTTACAAGAAGAAATTTCCTTGGACTGCATCATTTCCTCATCCAGTTACAACTAGTTTTCATTTACACCTATCTCTTGCCCTTTTCCTTCCCTGCTCAACAGACATTCCTCTTGCACCCAATGTCCCATTCACCCTATCCATTCAGCTCATTCTTGGTCTTCCCCTAAGTTTACCCCATCCATCTCCATTGTCCACATTCTTTTTGCTCATTTTCTGCACTCATTCTTTCCATATGCCTAAACCATTTCAGTATTCTTTGATTAACCCTATCTGCCAGCTTTTTTCAGCCCTGACTCTCTGCCTCACATGTCTCACTCTATCCATTCTCACAACCCCCACAATATTTCTTAAGCACTTCATCTCAAACATGTTCAGGTTCTTCCTACATACATATACCAAAGGCTTTTTCCCCCTTACAAGCAAGGTAGCCAAAAAGAAAAAGGCATAAAAACCATTCCCACCCATTCTATCCCTAAATACACTCCCCTCCCCTCCACCCTCTCTCTTATCTTGGCACCTCCTGGATGACGGGTTATCCCTGCATCTTGTCCACTGCCCTGGGTCAGAGGCAGGGTCGCAAGACACAGCACATCTACAACAAGGCCGCTTCATTAAATCGGCGACCCCCCCCCCCCTGTCCCCTCATGCAGACATGGAGAAGACGGGGAGAAATCCCTTCGAGCTGCATCAAATTTTTCACACATACTACCTCACCTCCCATTCCACCTCATGCATCACAACATCATCCATATACAACCATTCTCCATTCACCCCTGTCTTCTGTCCTAATTGGGCTATTCAATGTATCTGGATATAGTACTCATGAAAGTAAAAGGAAAGAGATGGGTGGTAGGTTTATGAGATGAAAAGCTGGATGAGTTAGCACTGAGCACAACTAAACTGAAAGGGAAAGGTGAATTTGAGTTTGGGAGTGTGCCAGGTAGGGTGTCAGTTGTGAGTGGGTGAGGAGTATTTACCTAATTGTAGTATAGAGGAAAGGAAGGAGCAACGCTTGTTGGGTCCCATCTCCTATTCCCTAATTTTCTAACATACATACACTCAGATTAATGTACAGTTCCAACTTAATCTATGCCAGTATGTGATGTGGTATGTGAAGTGGAGGGAAGTGTCTTTGAAAGATAATATGAGCAAAGGTGAAACTGGGATGAGAGACAGTATGTGTTTTGGTAAGTGCATATGGTTCTGGTGGTAAGAAATGGGATATGGAGAGAATGGCTCTTTGGAATGATTTGAATGAGTGTGTAGATACTTAAGGGAGGAACATCAATTTAGTGTTGCTGGTGGATCTCATAGATGAGCTAATAGACGGGATACTAGGGAGATATGGGGATCAGTTAAGATAGTGGAGATAACATGTTAGAAAATATATGTATGAAAGAGTGGTGGAGGGGAGGGGCGGTTTAAGAGGACATTAATGGATTATATGGTGGTACCCAAAGGAAGGACTGGAAGAGTTCTGGAAGTTAATATTTTCAGAGGGGTGAGCAGTGGGTGGGAGTGGGTGTGTGCCTTTGACTTGGCTACCTCCCTTATAAGGGGGAGGGAGCCCTTGCTATATAGATAGACACATAGAGAAAGAATGTAAAAGGCAGAGTTGGATGGAGTGAAGTTAAGACTGTGAATGGGATGGATGGATGGATGGGGCCGATGGGGGGCTTAGGTACAAGGAGACAAGCAGAGAAGGGAGAGGGCAAGAGATAGGTGTGAGGGGAATGTGGTTGTGAATGGATGAAAAACTGATGTGGCCTATGGGGATTTTTTCTTGTCTGCTCTGTAACTTTTAAGTGAGTGAGGGGGAAGGGTTGCCATGTCATGAAGCAGTGGGGTAATCCGGTTTTGGCTGTCAGGTCCTGCAATGGTGCTGTGTCTTGCTGCATTGCCTGTGACCTATGCAGTGTGTTGGGGTGTGTGGATAGATTTTTATCCGTAGATACAACAGAAAGGGCAAAATGGATGCTGGATCAGTATGGAATGGGTGAAGGGTGGGTATATGCCTGAACTGGACCACTCACCTTGTTTGGAGAAAAGGGCCTTTTGATGTATGCATGCATGAACATAATTCTAGAGTTCATGTCAAGTCTTATTTTATTTTTCATTTATTTATTTTTTTGTGTGTACTGTCTTCTCTGTATGTGTACATGTGTATACAACTGTATGACCTTTATGTAGACATTTCTTAGCTAAAAAATTGTTCTACATCCTTTCACAGCTTAAGCAACAGCAGCACCATTCACTTACACTTACCTAAGCCACCATTCTGTCAGCACCATCTTTAGTAAAGTTTCCCACCAGGTTTTGCCTCCAGCACCACTGCGATATATTCATAGAAATGTCTTAAAATAGGTCAAGAATACTCTGCATGCTTTTATACAGAAGAAGAAGAAGAAAAAAAAAAAAAAAAAAAAAAACTGTTACACTTTTTGATGTCATCAGTATCCACACAACACAAGACTCCGAAAGATGTATGTGAGCTAACAAATGGTAACAGTAAACATACTGATAAAAACACTGGGACTGTTTATGGCAACTTCAAATAATGATAACAATGTTGAGATGCATGATACTGTTAATGCATAGGCTCACTCACAGTTTAACAGGTATTACAAGGATCTAATTGTAACAATTCAACAATGTACGTCTTTCAGTTTTATCAGTTAATTCAGCACCAGTAATAAACAATGCTAAAACATTTCTATTTCTTAAGAGGAACCAAGTTTCTCAAATAGAAAATGACTATACTCTTATTCAGGCTAGAACAAACAAGCTATTGATATATACTGTACTTACAATGTATAATGCCTTCACATAGATCCTGTGCCTGTTATAATTGCCAATAATCTTATCAAATATGAAATGAAAAACAAAAGAATTAATATTTTGAAATAACTGGCTTGTCATGTGCCCTCCATGTTCCATTTGGAGAAAAATAGCAGCTTTCTGGCTTTGGATGGCTGAGAGTCGACTTGTCTTTTTGGCATCATCGCCACATATAGTCTTTCGTTTATTTGACGACTTGATACCCTACTAAAGAAAAAATAAATTGCAGCATGGAGTTATAGCCAAGACACTGGGAACACATACAAACGCTTGTGTTTCCTTGAATTTGTCTTTGGTTTCTTTGCAGTTTTTCCCACATCTAACACAATGCAAAAACCTTTACATTGGTGAAAGTTAAATTGAACTATTCACACAAAACCTACAAAAGTTTTAAAGCTCACATTTACTCACAAAAATTTAATGAAAAATGCATACTAATTTCATACAGTGTTTTCACCCTTCGTTTCTCTTTAGGCTTATAGTCTCTTGCATCACAGAAACTAATAGCAATTCATGAATAAGAGCTGCGATGGACTGATTTGCTTTGGTGTTTCTTCTAAACATGTTTATATGAACGACATAGAAACACATCCACTGAAAATGTTGATAATAATGCCACTTGCACTTATGCTTCACTGAAGAACTGTTAATGTTAATATATGGCACTGCACCACATTCACACACATACATACAAAATATGTATACACATAACAATCATCTCCCCTACACAGATTCACTGCAACCTTCATAATATAGCTACATACGAAATACCTGCACAATAAGACTCTAAACACCATATTGCATCATCATCCAATACCACACAGCTCAGGTACAGAGGCTAGCAAGCAGGTATTGGTCTGGTGGTTGGTTAGTTCCCAATGGTAGGGTGTGCTTTGGCTTTCCCGCCTGTCGTGAGTTCCACCTCCTGCAGTACTCGCATGGCTTCCTCCAGTGATTGCTTCTCCTTCTGAGCATCAGCCAAAAGTTGCCTTGCTTCTTTCAACTCATTCACCAGGTGATCCCGCTCGGCTCTCAGCCGCTGGTTTTCCTCAACGATTAAAAACTGAGAGTCAGGATATGAAGGAGAAGTAGCCACATCACTTGTAGTGCTCTCTGAAATAAGAAATCATTTAGAGCTCCTCTGTACAATGACAGTCCCATAATAACATAACATACTCACTTTGCTGAACTCACCTACTTGTCACTTCAATTCACTGATGCATTTAATTTCTCTAATCATAAACTCTTGTCTCTTAAGTAGCTACCAACTGTCTGGAGTTCTATTACAAATCTCTAAAGGAGACATACTGCTGTCTGATATGTGTGAGGATCGGGATGTTTCCGTCACTAGCTAGTTGGTGAATGAGAATACTCACCAGTTGTTTTCTCCCATTGCAAGTCTCACTGGATACTGACTGAATACATTTTATGTTAATAATTAGTGACTTTAGTAGATATGGTGATGAGGGATGTAAACACAAGGGTGCTAGGCAGGAGTCTGAAGCAAGGAAGTGAGTGGACGGAGGTGGAAGGTGAGCCACTCCTTGTTTGAAGATGACACTGTGTTTGCAGCTGAGTCAGAGGATAGAATGAAGTTGGTGGAATTTGGGGGGTATATTAGAGAAGGTGTAAATATGGGCACCTCCAACTCCACTTCTCCCTTCCTTGCCACATTCACATCCAAGTATCTAAAGCTATCCACTTCCTCCAATCTCTCTCCCTTAATACTCATTTCCAATTTGCTACCACATTCTCCTTTTGTATATCTCATCATCTTACTTTCATCCATATTTATCTTCAACTTCCTTCTTTCACACACCTTCCCAAACTCTGTCACTAACTTCTTCATGTACTCCTCTGATCCTGCTATAAGCACAGTGTTGTTAGCAAACAACAACTGGATTATCTCCCATTTTTCTCCTATTTTCTTTAACCATTTCCAATCCCTGACCCATTACCTTTGTGTTTACCTCTTGCACCATCCCATCCATGTATAAATTGAACAACCATGGCAACATAATGCATCCCTGGCTAAGTCCCACCTTTACCTCAATCCACTCACTCTCTCCAAATCTTATTTTAACACAGGCTCTACTACTCATAAAAACTCTTGACTGCTCTTAAAAGCTTTCCTCCTATCCCATACATCTGCAATACCTCCCACAGTGTCTTCTTGTCTACTCTGTTGTAAGCCTTTTCCAAATCCATAAAGGCACAAAAAACATCCTTACCTTTTCCCAAGTTTTCTCACATATCTGCCTTACCACAAAAATAGGATTCACACAACTCCTACTTGTCCTAAATCTACACTGTTCTTCACCAATTACCAGCGGTGGTGCCAGGAATTTTTAGTTGGGGAGGCTAAGGGGGGGCTGAGCAAATTTTTGGGGGGGCTAATAGTAATATGATAATACACATATATTATCCTCATTTCAGAAGGGGAGGGGGTTAATGGTTGGGCTAGCACTGATGGCTGACAAATCTTTAGCCCTGGCAATTAAAAATTCCACTAAATAAAATTATTTCAATGAGTGTTTTAAATTTTCAATTTGCTCATTTCAGTTGGGGGGGGCTAATGGGGGGGGCCGCCACTGCCAATTACTCCCTCTGTTCCTCTTCTAATCCTCTCAATCAAAACCCTCCCATAAGCCTTCCCAAGTACCGTATTTTTCGGACCATAAGGCGCGGCCAAAATCGGGTGGTGCGCCTTATCGTGCGGTGCGCCTTATGTGTGGCTTCAGTGCAAAAAAATGCCTCAGATAGTGACATACTATTTTGACACGTTTCGTAGCTAGCCTGCTGACGGCGACAGTGCATAGGCTTAACAAAAGTTACAACCAAGTTATAACCAAGGTGCATGTATCTTGACAAGAAAATTGCGAAAACTTCGACAGTTTTCGGGTCCATGCCACCGCATTCATTCATGCTATCATGGCTATGACATGATAGCGTCCACAACACAGACAGCCATTTTGCATTGGTCCAGTCTCGCTCCACTCAGACTGTAGTCATTTGGGTATTTTTTTTAGTTTCGATCATGGGCGCAATATAGCAATATAAGATTAATTATTAATTTTGTAAATTAAAATGTATCAACGTAATATGCTAATGAAAGAAGTCGGTAGTATAGGATCGGGACGCCAACGTCTCTCACGATGACGACAACGAGGACGAGCCGGATGACATTTAATTTGCAGGTAATGATTTATTAAACACAGGTTAGATTAGGTTAGACGAATTTATCATCCTTTCATTTCTTCGACGTCGGCATCTATCATAACAAACATGGCGTACCATTCGTCCGACACGACTTTGTTACTTACGAAATCCGTTTCAGCAATTTTTTTGTTTTTTATTTCCGCTCACAAAATTGCATATTACGTTGATACATTATAATTTACAAAATTAATAATTAATTTTCTATTGCTATATTGCGCCCATGGTCGAAACTAAAAATTTACCTTCATTTGTAATCTTGTGTTTATAAGTGAATAGAGAATTCCGGGAATAAACTGCTACTGTTGGTTTTATTCCCCACAATTCCCGTAACATGTTTGTTGTTTTATGGGGTATTGGCAGGGCAGACCGTCCATGGAGGTGGTCTGATTTCACTGACCAAAATAGAAAATATATCATTTATTTTTGTAATTTTGCTAAATCCCATCCGATTTTTCTCATTCAACAACGAAAATGTTCAGTTCAGAATGCACTCACATTTGCATGATTATCCGATGACGAGACCAGGTTAGCTAGGTCAACATGAAAATGGAATTCCTGATATTTGAGCTGAAGTAGTTCTCATGGGATGCAGAAAGTCGTTCTCATGGGATGCAGAAAGTCGCTATGAGTACAATGCAATTTGAATTATCCATCTAGCTGTCCTAGTTCTCTAGATATTGCATTTTGAAGGGAAAATTGGGCTGAAATGTGCGGTCTGACTAATCGCCGATCAAACGTAAACAATGACGGTTTTTACTGACAGGCACAATTTTATATAAGAATTTAGCATATGGTTGCATTATTTGACCTATTTTCTTTAGAATGTGTGATTTCCATGTAATTTAATCAAAGAATTACGTTTTTATCCTCTGTAAAATTACCCACCACAGCTACGAATACTGTCAAATTACATGAAAATCACACAATTTAAAGAAAATAGTTTGAATAATTCAACTATATGCAATCTATTACACTAATAATACAACAGTAACAAACTTAATAGTGTAGCTTGATCCATACCACCAATGATCATAGATAGCGGGCAGGACGAATCGTAGCTGTGGTCCGTAATATTACGGAGGATAAAAACGTAACTTCTCTTTGATCATATTACATGAAAATCACACATTTTAAAGAAAATAGTTCAAATAATTCAACTATAAGTCTATTACACTAATAACATAATAGTAAGAAACTTAATAGAGTGAAGTTTGATTCATACCACCAGTCATCATAGATAAGATTTCGGGATGGACGTTGATGTTGTTATCCGATAATCCGACCCGATAAGAAAAAAAAAAAAACAACCTAATTAGTACCACCGATTTCTCAGCTCTTCCGAAACACGCTGCCTGTATTTTGGTATTAGAATAATCCGTGAGACTAGTAGTTTACATAAACCAATTTTCGATTTACTGCTGAATGCAAGCCGCCATGTTTATCTTATGTTTTTATGTGCCGACATGTAACTGATGATGTAATTGTTTGAAATTTACTACGATCGTAGTAAATACACTCGCATAACATTTGTATGAATGAAATTTCCTGCGGGATGTAAATTTGGCCGTTTGCATGGCGTGTGCATAAAATGACACGCTATTGTGCTCATCGACGGTGGTGCCTCTGGTGGTGTTTGACCTACCTAACCAGGTGGGCCTTATGGTCAGGTGCGCCTTATGTAAGGACGGGGAATAGAAAATTACAGGTGCGCCTTATGGTCCGAAAAATACGGTACACTCAACAAACTGATCCCTCTGAAACTACTACACTCACACTTGTCCCCTTTTCCTTTGTAAAGTGGAACTATACAGACACTCCTCCAGTCCTTTGGCACTCTACCCTCTTTTAGACAAACATTAAACAACCTCACCAGGCAGTCCACCATCACTGTACCTCTTTTTTAGACACTCTGCATGACACCCATCCCACCCAGGTACCTTATCTGTTTTCATAATTTTAATAACTGCTTTCACCTCATCTTTCCTTATTTCTCCTCCATTCTCCTCATTCATCACATAATAATAATAATAATGATGAATATAATCATGAATGATATGTCATACCTGGAATGTATGGCAGAAGAGAGAATAGTCCTGACAAGTCCCTTTCCACCAGAAGACATGGTATCCTCACTTCAGAAGCTACAGGTCCTGGTGAAGTGATATTGGCTGGAATGCGATCTTCTGTCAAGCGTAAGCTTACTCTTTCAATGACAACCTGTTGTTGAAGAATAAAAGCTTGGTATTATTCAAACTCAATGGATGGAGTATAAGGGACAATGGGAAAGGGGGGATATCTATTGAGGAAGGAAGAAGATAGGGTGAGTGGAGAATTGTGTATTTACCTAGTTGTATTTTATGGGATGAGAGCTATGCTTGTACTGACCCATTTTCGTATCTCTTCACATCCAATTTATTTTTAAAATTGTGTATAGTTCTGGCATTCACTGTTTCTCCATTCAGTTTGTTCCAGACATCATTCACTCTGTGTGGGAAGCTATTTTTTTCAGGTCTCTTCTGTAACTGTCTTTCTTTAGTTTCTTTTCGTGTCCTCTTGTTTCTCTTCTGTCCCACTTTAATAAGTCATCTCTATCGAAAATTTCCATCCCTTTCATAATTCTGAAAAGGGTCAACAAATTGCATCTTTCTCTTTTCTGTTCCAGTGATGACAAATATAATTTCTCCAATCTTTTTTCGTATGTCAGATCTGACAGTGTAGGTGCCATTTTTGTTGCTCCTCTTTGGATTCTAATTTTCTTATGTTTTTCTTTGTGCTAGGTGCCTAGTGTTGCAGCATATTCTAGTTTAGGTCTTATCAGTGTAATGACTATTTCTTTTTTTACCATCTCATCTATGTAGTCAAAGGCCACTTTCATTGATCTCAATAAGTTATAAGTCTCTCCAAATAATTTATAGTCATGTTTATCAGGTGTTAAGTGACTTGAGATGATTACTCCCAGGTCCCTTTCTGAATAGACTTTTTTGACTTTTGTTTCCAATTTCATACTGTTCCGATACTCTGTTTTTAACTTTTTCCAAATTCCATTATGATACATTTTTTAATGTTGAAGTTCATTTCACATCTCTGATTCCATTCCCATATTTTGTCTAGGTCATCTTGCAGTGATCTGCAATCTTCTTCTGTTCTTACTCTCTTGAGTAATTTGGCATCGTCAGCAAAGAAAGTTCATGTAACAATTTACTCCCTCATCCATATCATTTATATATAAGGCAAACATTAAAGGAGCCAATATAGAGCCTTGTGGGATGCCACTTTTCACTTCTTCCCAGTTCGAATTTTTGTCTCTAAGTACCACTCTCATTTTTTTTTCAGTTAAGAAATCCTTCATCCATTCCAGCAGTTTACCTTATATTCCTATTATTTCAATTTTTCTTATTAATTTCTTATGTGGTACTCTGTCGAATGCCTTCTGCAAATCCAAGAAGGTGCAAGCTGCCCTGCCATCTCTTTCTTGTATCATCTCAATTAATCTCGAGTAAAAGCAGATTAGGTTTGTGGTGCACGATCTGCAATTTCTAAAACCAAATTGTTTGGGGTTTATTATTTTCTTTTCTTCCAAGTGTTTGGTCCTTTTGTTTCAGATGAACTTTTTGCATATTTTTGCTACTGTGGTTGTAAGGGATACCAGTCTGAAGTTTGTAGGATCTTCCCTATTTCCTCCTTTATATATTGGTACTATGTTTGCATCTTTCCAATCTTGCGGCACCTTTCCTCTTTAAGTGAGAAGTCTATTATATTGTATAGTTTATCTGTCAGTTTGTCTATACACTATTTCAGTATCCAATTTGTGATTACATCTGGTCCATGGGATTTCCTGACACCTAGGTTTTTTATCTGTTCTCTTATTTCTTTTTGTGTTAACTTTATTTCTTTCATCGTGGGTGATCTTTCTTGTTGTCCATCTTCCCAAGATTGTGAGCTCTCAAATGTAAAAACAGACCTGAACTGTCTGATCATAACTTCTGCTATCTCTGTGTCGTCTATATATTCTTGATCTCCTTCATGCAATTTCACTATTTCATGTTTATCCTTTAGTTTTTCATTTATCTATCTGTAAAAGAGTTTAGGTTGATCCTTACATTTGTCTTTTTCATAATTTGCCATTTGGATGTTTATTTTTTTTCCATCTTTTCCAGGCTTTGTCTCTCCTGTTTCTAGCCTCACTACACCTTTTGTTAAATCAACACTTTATGTAGATCTCTTTTCGTTTCTTTTTCGGTACATATTTGTTAATTCCTTCCTTGTATTTTTCTTTGAATATGCTCCATTTGTCTTTCATCTTTGTTTCCTCTTTAGAGAATTTATCCCAGTTTGTGTTTTGGAAATTTTTTCTTAGTTTTACAAAGTCCGTTTTGTTGTACAAGAATCTCCCTTCTCTATGTTTGTCATTCCTATCTACATTGTTCTGTTCTTTTAATTCAAACTCTATTAGTATATGGTCACTCTTTCCAATTGGTGTTTTATACTCCATTTTGTTCACAATATCTGGTTCAGAAGTTAATATTAAGTCTAGTTTCGATGGTTCCTCATTGTTTCTATATCTAGTATTTTCCTTAACTTCTTCCATACGGTGCCGCCTGCGTAGGCGGCATGAGGAGCAAGTGGATACGCGAGGCTGCCATATCGGCGTCTTGATTATATTTATTGTAGTTGTCCCTGCGTAACTGACATACTCTCTAAACTGGCTTCATCACATTTTCTATGGATATCAAAATTCACAGGTGAAAGAGAGAACGATCGATATAAGCGGTGACTATTTTTTATGATGTGAGTATTATGACGCAACATCGTACGTCTGGCAGCTAATGCTACCCGCGAGATTTTGGCCCGGAGTGAAGTGGTTAACCCATTGTGTTAGGGTGTATTCAATGGTCATATCCAGTAGAATGTTGCTCCAAAGTTCACCTCCCCCTTTAACTATCATTTCATCCCAGATTATGTCTTTTGCATTAAAATCACCCATGATTACTGTTTCCACCCTCTTTCAGTAACTCGTTTAGCACGATCATTGTTTCAGTAACTCGTTTAGCACGATCATTGTTTCAGTAACTCGTTTAGCACGATCATTGTTTCAGTAACTCATTTAGCACGATCATTGTGTCTTCCAGTAATTTAGAATGTTCGCTGTCCGACCACACTTGTGTTTTTGGTGGTACATACACTGCTACAAATTTTCTGCTTTTCATCTTTTGCTGTGGATGTGCTGTGTCTTGCGACACTGCTTCTGAGCCAGGGCAGTAGACAAGGTGCAGGGATGACCCGTCATCCAGGAGGTGCTAAGATGAGAGGGAGGGTGGAGGGGTGTGGAGTATATTCAGGGATGGAATGGGTGGGAATGATTTTATGCCTTTTCCTTTTTGGCTACCTCCCTTGTAAGGGGGAAAAAGCCTTGGTATATGTATGTATTTCATAATAAATTCAACACTGCCTTGGCCTTCAACAATCTTTGTCACATTTAGACCTTTTTGGTCAATATCATGACACCACCTCCCTGCTTGTCTGTTCTATTTTTCACCCAGTGGTTGTATAGACCATGTCCCACTATGCTTGTTGATAGAGGTCCTTTCAATTTTGTCTCCACTATTCCCATGATGTCAGGTTTTTCTGCTTCTAGATAGTCATTTAGTTAATAGATTCCAGAGATCATGCCATTGATATTTGTTTATGTCACTTTTTGTTTAATATTTTCCTTTCTTTTTTGGCTTAAGTTTCAATTTTTTAGATGTACCTGTTTTTTTCAGTCAAGTCCACCACTCTTCAAAAAAACTTTTTTTTTTTCTGTCTCTGTTCTCTTCTCATTTCTATCACTGGCTTCAATTCTGAGAGCTTTATCTTCCTCTTTTTCCTCATGCTGTGATGCATGGAAGGGAGTGGGTGAGGGATGGGGTATAGTATGTGTGAATTATATTTTGACACAGCCTGAAGGGGTTTCTCCTTGTCTCCTCTTTTTCTGCATGAGGGGACATTGCTTCTGACCTAGGGCAGTAGGCGAGATGCAGGGAAGACCCATCATCCAGGAGAAGTCAAGAAAAGGGGGAAGGAGGGGTGGTGAATGGGAGTGGAGTATGTGGGGATGAAATGGGTATGAGTGGATTTATGCCTTTGACATTGGCTATCTCCCTTGTAAAGGGGAAAAAGCCATTTAAACTATGTAATATATACTATGCAGCACAACATCACAGACTTTCTTTGTTTATCTATCTACCAAGGGTTTCTTCCCCTTTATAAGGGAGAGTTGTCAGCCAAGGCAAGCACCCATTGACACTCATTCCACTCCTATCCAACACCCATTTTTTTTCCTTTCATCTTAGTTCCTCATGGATGATGGGTCATCCCTATCTCCTGCCCAGACCAGAAGCAATGCACAAAGACACAGTATGTCCACAACAGGGGGGTATATCTTTATCCCTTCATGCAGAAAATAGAGAAGATGAGGATTCCCTTTGTGCTGTGTCACTATATCATCCATACACAGCCATTCTCCACTCACAACCATCCCCTGCCTTCTCCCTTCCCTACTCAACAGACATTCCCCTCATGCTCAAAGTCCCTCTCACTCCATCCATCCATCTCATTTTTAGGCATCCCCTAAAGTTCATTCCATTCATCTCTGCATAAAATATGTTGCAACAAATACAATACCTTCATGGGCATAGGCTGGGGGATTATCTCATCTTCTATCATGTCTAGCAAGCCAGTGACTGTGCTCATGTAAAGCGACAAATTGAAATCACTAAGTTTTCCTTCTAGTTTTGCTCTTGTTACAACTGGTAATATCGATTTGGCTTCCTCTGAAAAGAAAAGAAAATATAAATTCATAAAATAAATCAATATACGAAGAGATTAGTTAAGTAAAAGTGAATGACATCAACACATCAGCAAATATATAAATACTTTGGTGACTTAGTTCCAAAGTATTACATACATACACCAAGGGCATTTTCCATCTTACAAGAAAGGTAGCCAAAGTCAAAGGCATAATCCACTCCCACCCATTTCATCCCTATATACACCATTCCCATTCACCACCCTTCCCTCCCTCTTTTCTTGACTCCTCCTGGACAATGGGTTATCCCTGCATCTCGCCCACTACCCTGGGTCAGAAGCAATGCAGCAAGGCACAGTACATCCACAGTAAGGCTGCTTCATTTAATCGGCAACTGCCCCACTCTCTGTTCTCTCATACAGAAAAAAGAGAAGATGAATAGAAATCCCTTTGGGCTGTGTCAAAATATCATTCACACACACACCCTAACCCCATATCTCCAACCCACTCCCTTTCATGCATCACAGCATCATCCATACTGTGTCAAAATATCATGCACACACACTCCCTAACCCCATATCTCCAACCCACTCCCTTTCATGCATCACAGCATCATCAATACTCAACCATTCTCCATTCAGCCCTATCTTCTGTCTTCTCCCTTCTTTCCTCAACAGACATTCCCCTCTTTCCCAACACCCCTTTTATCCTATCCATCCATCTTATCCTTGGTGGCCCCCTCATGTTCACTCCATCCATCTCTACCTTCCACACTTCTTTTATTAGTTCTTCTTCACTTGTTCTTTCCATCTATCCAAACCAACCCAATACTCTTTCATCAACCGTATCTCCCAATTCCCTTTCCAGCCTCACTCTCCTCCTCACCTCCTTGTTTCTCACTCTATCCAGCCTAGTAACCCCTATCATATTTCTCAGGCATTTCATCTCAAACACATTTAAACTCCTCTCTCATGTTCCATGCTTCTGCCCCATACAGTGCTGTTGCCACAATCACCCTTTCATGTAATCTCCTCTTAGCATCCATTCCCTAATGTCTATTTCTCCAAAGTATTATGTAACCAAATAACTTCTCTTTGAAGTAAAAACATGAAAAGAAAGAAAATTCAATCAAGTAAACTGCAATCTATCGATCAATTAATCCATTGCCCCAGGTTTCTCTTGCAGGAGACCCTCACCTCCAGATCTCTCAATATCCATCCTTGTAACCCCTATCATACTTCTCAAAATACTTGACCTCAAATACATTTAGGCTTTTCCTTTCTGCCTCCTTCAAATTCCAAGTCTCTGCTCTATTTAGTGTCATGATTAGAATCACTGTTTCGTATAATCTTCTCTTGGTGTTCATCCCCAGACACCTATTTCTCATGACATTTCATTTTCCAAGACAATTGCTTGCTTTCTTTACTCTATAATTCACCTCCACCCCCACTCCTTCATTCCGTTACATATGACCATAAACACTTTAGTTCTTCACTTCCTTCAGCTTCTCTCCCTTTAAACTACCTCCAACTCTGCCACTTTCACCCCCTGTACATCTAATCACCTTACTTTTGCCCTCATTTATTTTCCAACTTTCTGTTCTCACCTAAATGCTGCCACTGTTTCAGTTTATCTTCTAATTAAGTTACAAGTGCAGTGTCATCTGAAAAACAAAGAGACTCAGTTCCCACTTCTTTCAACTCTCACTTATCAACTCCAATGCCCAGCAACTTTAAGTTTACCTCCCAAACCACCCCATCCATATACACATTGAACAACCAATGACATTACACAATCTTGTTGCAGCCCCACATTTACCTCTCTATTCCTTACTCTAAAACAAGCCCCACAACTTTAGATTGCCCCAACAGACTTCCCATTATCCTATACATCCTTACAACATTCCACATCACCTCTCAATCAACCTTGTCATATGTTTTCTCCAAATCACTGAAAGCCCAAAGATATCCTAACCTTTTGCTAAGGTGCTGCAGTGTCCTGCTTTCAAGTTGGAACTGTAAATGAATTTGAGGCTAGGTTTAATAAACTGGACAGTAGGAGACTGGACTGAACGAGTGTTGCTCCTTTCCTGTATATTACACCAAGGGCTTTTTCCCCCTCACAAGGGAGGTAGCCAAAGTCGAAAGGCATACGTCCATTCCCACCCCTTTCATGCCCACAAACTCCACTCCCAATCACCACCACCTCTCCCTCTTTTCTTAGCTCCTCCTGGATGAAGGGTCATCCCTGCATCGCACCTGTATACTACAATAAGGTAAATTTGGTAAGTACATCTGCTCTCCTCTGGGCCTCTCATACAGTATGAACTATTTTTCTTTTCATTCTGTTCAGATAACACACAAAATATTTTCACTCAACAGAGCATTAAAAGATAGAGCCCTGGTAGTCACAGCAGTGGCTATTATCTGCTCCAACAAAGTAAATAGGGGAAAGGTGATAGCTTCTGCTGCAACAACACATCTTTCATGTGCTCCTCACTAATACGTAACACAGCACTATTCTGACTGGTTCACTTGAAATAAATGCTTCAAAATCAGTTACAGTACAACTATATAACCCGCTCCACAGAAAAATGAAAATTTACATTTCATGTTGTCTGCCAATGGGCAATTCTTTTCAATTGTAAAAGACTTGAGCACTTTTCTGAGGAATACCACCCAACAAGCTTACCTGAACTACTGCTAGGCTTCGGCAAAGTTTCCTCACTTTCATTGGCTTCATGTGTTTCCAACCGAACCTTCAAGCAGCAGGCATCACCACTGCTTACAGAGTCTGACCAGCCACGACTTCTACTGCTAAATTTTGTCTGCAAATATTATACTTTATTAGAAATTTCTAAGACTGATTTGAGATATCAAACAAATCTGAATAAAAATCATCCAATACCAATCCTCCCCTTTTTTTTTCACTGAGAGAAGCTACAAAATTCCATATACTTATGAACTTAGCTTACACTTTCAAGCAACATCATGCACTTCCTAAGAAAAATGTAACACTGTAAATGCATAGATCTAGGAAAATGAGCTCTCTTCACTTCAGGTATTCATACTATACATCAAATATCAATTTCAGCTACATAAAAACAAAAAAATATATATATACCTACAGGTTTACTGCATCGAATATGCACCTTTCCAAACAAGTGATTAACTGTGCATAGTATGACTGGAAGAAACAGCTAATTTCAGATATACATAGGTAAAGAGAAAGTTAGAGAGAGAGAGAGAGAGAGAGAGAGAGAGAGAGAGAGAGAGACAGGGGAGAGAGAGGGGGAGGGAGGGAGAGAGAGGGGGAGGGAGGGAGAGAGAGGGGGAGGGAGGGAGAGAGGGGGAGGGAGGGAGAGAGGGGGAGGGAGGGAGAGAGGGGGAGGGAGGGAGAGAGGGGAGGGAGGGAGAGAGAGGAGGGAAAGAAAGAAGATAAAGGGGGAGACCCATTTTTGTATCTCTAAGCATCTAGTTTGTTCTTTAATTATTGTATGGTTTTTGCACACACTATTGTTTCATCAAATTTGTTCCAGACATCCACCACTCTGTGTGGATTTTTTTTTTTTTTTTTTCAGATTTCTTCTATGGCTATCCCTTTTTTTTCTTTGAGTTTCTTATCATGTCCCCTTGTTTTTCTTTTATCTCACTTTAATAAATCTTCTCTGTCAAGGGCTTCCATGCTTTTCATGCTTCTGTAAATGGCCAATACATCACCTCTTTCTCTTCTTTGTTCCAGGGTTGGTAGTTCCAGTTTAGACAATCTTTGTATGTCAATTTTTAAAGTGTTGGGGCCATCTTTTTCATTGCTCTTTGGATTATTTCTAATTTTTTTATATTCTTTTTTGTGCTGGGTGTTCATTGTGTTGCAGCATAATACAATCTTGGTCTTATCAGTGTGACTAATATTTTTTTTACCATTACTTCATCCAAGTAATTAAAAGCCACCTTTATTGATCTTAGAAAATTGTAGGTTTCTCCAACTATTTTGTTTATATGCTTGTCTGGTGACATGCCTTTGTTAATAATTACTCCTAGGCCCTTTTCTGAGCTAACTTGTTGTACTTCTTTTGTACCAATTTTATGTTGTCCTGACATTTTTTTTTTTTTTTTTTACCTTTTCCAAACTCCATTATACTACATTTCTTGATGTTGAATTTCACTTCCCAATTTTGGCTCCATTACCAGACTTTGTTCAGGTCTCTCTCTAGTGATTCAGTCTTTTTCTGTACTTACTTTCTTTAGTGGTTTTGTGTCATCTGCAAATACGTTCATATAAGATTCTACACCTTCATCTATGTCATTTATATATATAGCAAACATTATCGGAGCTATACTGAACTTTGTGGGACTCCACTTATCATTTCTTCCCATGTTGAGTTTTTATCTCTAAATACCACCCTCATTTTTCTCCCATGCAAAAAATCTTCCATCCATTTCAATAATTTTCCTTGTACATCTGTTGTTTTGAGTTTTCGTAATAGCTTTTTGTGTGGTATTTTATCAAATGCCTTTTGTAAATCTGGGAAAGCACAATCTGTCCATCTGTCCCTTTCTTGCATTAAATTAACCTTGAATAAAAACAAATCAAGTTTGTGGCACATAATCTTCCTTGTCTAAAACCAAATTGTTTTGGATTTAATATATTGTTTTCTTCCAGATATTTAGTCCATCTACTTTTGATAACTTTTTCACAAATTTTAGCTACTGTGCTTGTAAGGGAGACTGGTCTATAGTTTGTTGGGTCTTCCTTTATATATTGGCACAATATTGGCATTTTTCCAATCTTGTAGTACCTTTCCTTCTTTGAGTGAGCATTTTATATTTTGTTAGTTCATCTACACATTCTTTTAGTATCCAATTTGCAATTCCATCCAGGTCATGTGATTTTCTGATATCAAGGTTTATTATTTAGTCCCTTATTTCTTTCTGTGTCACATTTCTTTCATGGGAGGGAGAGGGGGGGGGACCTTTCTCCCTTTCCTTTATCCCAATTGTGTGCATTCTCTCTTGTGAACACAGATTTGAAATGTTTGTTCATAATTTCAGCCATTTCTATATCTTCTATATGTTCTGTATTCACTTAATGTAGTTTCACTATTCCCTGTTTATTTTTTAAATCACCATTTACCAAGGGAGGGTGGAGGGGTGTGGAGTGTATTCAGGGATGGAATGGGTGGAAATGATTTTATGCACTTTCCCTTTTTGGCTACCTCCCTTTTAAGGGGGAAAAAGCCTTGGTATAAGTATGTATGTATGTATTCACATATCTGTAGAATAATTTAGGTTGATCCCTACATTTGTCTATTATGTCTTTTTCAAAGTTTCTTATTTCTTCCCGGCATATTTTTACATGTTCATTTTTACATGTTCATTTACATGTTTGCCACTTGCCCACTTTTTCCATCTTTTCCAAGCTTTGTCTCTTTTGCCTCACTACATTTTTTGTTGTACCAGCATTTAATGTATACCTTTTCCTGTTTTTGTTTTGGTACATATTTATCCACTCCTTCATTAAAGCTTTCTTTTAAAATTATCCATTTCTCTTCCACTTGTGTTTCTACATTTAAGAAGTTTTCCCAACTTGATTTTTGAAAGAATTTTCAGTTTCCCAAAATCCATTTAGTTATACTGTACATCAGTCTTCCTTTTCTGTGTTTCTAATTTCTTCCCAATATTTCCTCTTTTAGTTCTAGCTCAAGTAGTATGTGGTCACTCTTCCCTATTCGTGTCTTGCATTCAATTTTATCCACAATTTTAGGCTCCGACATAAATATTAAGTCTAATTTTGATGGTTCTTCATTATTTATATATCTGGTATTCTCTTTTACCCACTCAGTCATTGTGTATTCAATGGTCATGTACAGTAGTATGTTTCCCCAAAGGTCCTCTCCACCTTTCACTGTCATCTCCCAACATATTTCTTTAGAGTTAAAGTCACCCATAATTACTAAGTTTCCTCCTTTCAGTATTTCATTTAATGTATGCCTTGCATCTTCCAACATTTTGGAATGGTCACTCTTTCCAAGAATGTGTTTTTGGGGGGTACATATATCACAACAAATTCTCTACTTTGCATGTTACTATTTTCAACTTTTATCATAATCCCACATTTTTATTTCCTTCTGTAATCTTTGTCACTAAATATAGCCTTAGTCAAAAACATGACTCCTCCATCGTGTTTTTCTTCTCTTTGCAGTGATTATATAAACCTTGTCCAACACTATATGTGGTAGTGGACCTTTTAATTTCGTCTCCACAATTCCCATTATATCTGGTTTTTCTTCCACCAGATAATTGTTTAATTCATTTAATCCTGAAATCATGCCATCTATGTATATGTTACTTTTAATTTTTTCCTTTTTCCTGTTTGTTTTCCATTTCCTGTGTTTCCTTTTTCTGATATACCATTTTCTCAGCCTCAAGTCCAGGACTCACTCACTCTCTCTCTCTCTGTTCTTGTGCTTTTTGGATAAGTTTAATTTTTTAGTGTTCTTTCTTTTTCCTCATCGCTCATTTAATTTTTTATCCATACATTTTTGTAATTTTCACTTTTTGCCACCTTTGCTATTTTTGTTAGTACTTCTTCCGCCATCATTTGAGACCTTGGTTTAATTCTTAATTTAAAGGTCTATTTTTTTCTTTAGAGTATAGTCCCATTCTATGCACTTCTATTTCTTTTTCCATCTCTTGCCCCTCCTCTTCTATCTCTTTCAGAATTTCTTTTGCTATTTCTCCTCTTTTTCTCTCAAGTATCTAGCTACATTGTGTTTTTCTTTAATACCATATACTACTATACTTTTTTTTTTATCAATTGTGTCCCTAACCCAATTTTCCTTCTCTTTCAAATAATTTAATGACTTTCGTTTTGCCTTTTCTTCCACTTGTTGTTGTACAATTTCTTTAAAAGCTATCTTTTGGTTTTCCTGGTCTACTTTCTATTGATTTTTGATTTCTTGAAGATCTGTTTCTTTTATGATATCTCCAACTTTCCCAGTCACCGCTTGTATTTGTTCTTTTATTTCTCTTTTCAAAGCCTCATTTTTGTTAGTATCATCATTTTTCATCCTTTCATTTTCATTTTTAACTATGTTTAATTCTTTTTTTAGTTCATTAAGCTCTCTGTTGGTCTCGGCATTCTGTTTTTTTTTTTCTTAACTCATTCATTCCTCTATACATTGCCCTGTATTCTGCTCTTACATCTATTTCATTTATTAGTTCTGTAATATCTTGATTTCATAGAATATTTTTATACCTAATCTCCCTTTCTAAATCTATACCTTTACCAAGTATTCTACCATCTCTTGCAAACCCAGAAAAAGGCATTTCCATATTACAACTTTTTTGGGGGGGATGACACCTAAAGGCGATTCAACACTGCTCACATCTAGTCTTCTTTTAGTTGGTTCACCATATTTTTGTCTGCCTTCACCATCCTTCATTTTAAATTATCTTTCACTTAGTGGATTTACTCTAATAAATCATTTTGGTCACTCGATAAGCGAAGCTTCTCCATTCCCATACAATACCATACTAGGTGTTTCCTCCAACTTAGCAAAAATGTGCTGTACTCCAGAGCTTGTTCTAGATGTCTGTTCCAGATGGTGGTTTGTCAGTGTGTACATGCATGTCTGTATTTACCTAGTTGTAATATACGGGAGGGGAGCTATGCTCGTGGTGACCTGTCTTTGTATCTCTCCGCATCAAGTTTTATCTTAAAATCTTGTATAGTGTTAGCACATACTGTTTTGTTGTCTAATTTGTTCCATGTATTTATCGCTCTGTGTGGGAAACTGTTCCTTTTCAAGTTTTTTCTATAACTATCCTTTTTCAATTTTTTTCGATGTCCTCTTGTTTTACCGTTGTCCCACATTAATAGGTTGTTCCTGTCTAAAACTTCCATTCCTTTCATTATTCTGTAGATAGTTAGCAAATCTCCTCTTTCTCTTCTTTGTTCCAGAGTAGGTAGGTTCAATTTGGATAGTCTTTGCTCATATGTTAGTTCGGCGAGTGTCAGTGCTAGTTTGGTTGTCGCTCTTTGTAATCTTTCTAGTTTCTTAATATTCTTTTTGGTACTGGGTGTCCAAAGTGATGCTGCATACTCGAGTTTTGGTCTTATTAGTGTAGTACGTATTTTCCTTATCATTTCTTCGTCCATATAGGTAAATGCCACTTTGATTGCTCTCAATAAGTTAGCATGCATGTATGTGTGTCCACAATTACATTAAATTTCATTTTACAAAAACATGATAACCACTTAGTAACATGTTTCTACTCACAAATTTCTCATAATAAATTCTGTGTCTTATCCACCCAGTGATTCATCTAGGGGTTCATTCAATATCTAACCTTACACAGGAATCCACACTTTCTCATAACTATCTTCCTCGTCTTTACCAATTTATAATGTAGTCATATCCTTTTGGTTTTCCTCATGAGACTTCTTCAATCATTTTGTGATCTGTGCCTCTACACTTGATTGCATTGGCTCTTTAAAATTTATAATGCTTCAGCTTAATCTACCTGTTCTATTCCTAATGGCATCTCACCTAAAGCACCAATTTCATAAACAATGGACTTGTTCTAATCCACCCATATATGTGTGGTGAGTGCTGAGGGTCTTAGCAGACCATCTGCTTTAGGTGCATGGTCTCACAGAGCAGGGTGGGTACAGACAGAAATGTGGTAAACACAGGTGCTATACACAGTCACTTTCACCATGAGAGATACAGCAGCATTCAACAGTAAACTGTATTGCTATGTTTATGTCAGAGTAAAACTGAGCAAGATATCAGTTCCAATGTAGGCCTAATTTTTTGTAATTGATGAAGCAACAGCCTGTACCAGTTCTTCAGCTTTTGCATTCATAAACCTCTTCAGGGAGACTCACTGGATTCCTGTTTGTGTTGATTAAGTGTGGAGTTATTTCCATGCTGCCAATAAGTAGGTGGACATTGGGAATATTGCCAATTGTCAGCTCTCCATGTTTAAAAAAGAGGTGGAAAAATAATGGAAGTCAACACATATGTGCCAATATATACACATACATACACACAAACTAGATGCTGAGAGATACAAAGACAGGTCACTACAAGCATAGCTCCCATTCCCATATAATACAACTAGGTAAACACACACATATATATATATATATATATGTGTGTGTGTGTGTACAAACACCAAGTGCTTGTTCCTCCTTATAAGAGTAATAGCTTGTCAAAGGCATCCATTCTCATCCACCATCCTTGTTTCCCTCTCATCTTAGCTCCTTGTGGATGAAAGGTCATCCCTGTCTCCTGAAACTGTAACCATTTCAAGCCTGCACATCCTACAGGAGTGGAATGCTGACTATTTTTAATGATTATTTTTTTCCAAAGTAGCAGCAGGGAGATTATCTCAATGTCCATACTATGGGACCACCTCCTGCAGATAACCATCACAGGTCCCTAAGTAACTAAATAAAATGGGCCGTAACTAAATACAGGATTATCTGAAGCACAGTGTAGACATGGTGCAAAACCCACTTGCTGCAGTGTATATGTGGCTGAGTATCTGTTTACAAAGCTTGCTAAAGAAGGATGTGCAAACAGCTTTTTGGGACATCGCTCATCTCTAGGGTGCACAAAACCTTGTTCAAACTAAATAAAGATGAGTGATAGTCTCAGAAGCATGGGCTACTGCTATGTCCCACATGTGAGCAATGTCCATCTTCTGGAGCCAGCATGCACATTATTTCAGTGTACAATCATGAAACACTGTTACAGTGGGACCAGTGACAAGTACTTGCATATGGTGGTCCTATAAGATGGATGTCATTAGAGTCATCTTCCTGCTGCATGTTTTCATAACTTGTCAACAAATGGATAGGAAACAAATAGATGATGGATAGGAGTAGGATGAGTGGGAGTGGGTGCCTTGGCTGGCTACCTCCCTTAAAGGGGAAAAGAAGCCTTTGGTGTATACATAGACAGTCAACGAGCTCATCTGCATCTGGAGGCACACCCCTGAAAGACTGATACTCCGTCTCTGGACTGGGTCCAAGATCTCTTATCATCTTCAACTACATTTCTTCTACATTTTCGTATAAAGACAAGAAGCAATTGCTCCCCTTCTACTACTACATTGGTGACATGGAAAAAGCCCCATGCCAGTACAACACAAGTCAACAATCCAATATTTCTTCCCAATGATCTATGGTTTCCAGTCAGTGAAATTTGAGGCAACAATCATTATCACTCAATTACAGTTCCATTATGAAATATCTCCGAGACCTGCCATTTCGTTATTCACCAGAGCCATGGGCACAAATCACTCAAGTGATTCTTTTGCTTTACAGACATAAATGATTACTCTTTATTAGTGTCACTGAGAATTTAGAGATAGAAACTCAATCAGTAATTAGTACCAATCATGGCAGTGGCAGCAGTAGTACATTTACCTAATGGTAACATACAGGAAAAGAGCTGTGTTCACGGGATCTCACCTCTATGTCTCTATATAGATGTATATTGGGAGAAAGGGAGAGAAAACTGCCTGAGGGAAAGTTCTGTTTCCCCATTTCCTTGTAGAAAATCTATCAAAATATACAGAAGACCCAATAGTTTCTTGTCTCTTGATTTTCTTGATTCAGAATGACATTACCCTTTCCAACTCTCAAGATCTTCAGGTGTTTCATGGTTGAACACTTCAAATAATTTTTTTCCATTTTCCAACTAATGCCCACCACTACAGTACTTAGTAGTCTGTCAGTCTGTTGCCTCAAGTCTCTCCTGCACGAGACCCAAAAATCCCAACCACCGGATGTGTCCATAAGTCACTCAGGAAAGAAATATTGCATTGTTGTCTAAGGACCATTAATGTGGGGCATTGAAGAATGTGGTGTTCTGTGTCTTCTGAGGTCTATTCTGTGTTGATACTGTTTTAATGTTCTTCAGCCACCCAGTCTGTAATCCCCTCCTGCCATACCTCATCTGATCTGTTTGCTCTTGAGAACAACAAATGAGTACTCTAGGGTTCCTTCTACTCTAGAAACAAAGGTCTACATTCTGTGTCTTTAACATGCATGTCTAAATTTGTCTTATAAAGGTACCTTTACAGAGGTTAGAAAATTATCTTGTACATTTGTTGTGTGGTCCATTGTATATAGGAATACATCTCTCTTTAACCCTTGATATGTATTTGCTATGATCACTGGCTACACAATTAGTTTTTTTTTTTAAATGCAATTCTATTATATTTTTTCCTAAACATTCTTGTTGAAATGTCTTACATATACAGTACATGCATCCTATAAGCCATCAAGTACTTTAAAATGTTAGTTAAAAGAGCTTACATGTGTTATTCCAACATGAGAGTTGACTTTACAGGTGTACACTATAAGAATGAGAATACTGATATCCTAAAACTTCAGACTCTTTCAATTATGCCACATTAAGTTTCCACACAAAACAGTTGGACACAATAATGCTGGAAACGGTCCTGAAAGTAAACATGATATGGGTTCCAGGTCTTACAGACTTATGCTTACAAGAATAGTTGGAAACTGAGGACGACATCAATGGAGGAAAGAATGAACGGAGGAGACATTATAACAATATCTAAATAAACCAAAGGAAAGTAGTTTACAGACATGGATCAAAAGTGGAAGACACAGAGGAAAATTTTAAAATTAGCAAAAAGAATGTGAAAAAATACAGCTTTCCAAATAGGACGACTGATAAGCAGAACAGTTTGCCAGCTGAATTTGGTGTGCGCTCAAAGTGTGCAAATGTTCAAACCACATTAGTACACAATTAGCAAGATGGGGTACTGCAAATTTCACATCAGTTCTGCAAGACACAAAACAGTAAACACAAACAGGCAAGTATACTCACATAAAACATTTATACTCACATCTTTGAATTAGCATTCCTCCACTGCAGCCTAATTCCCCCACCTTTCACAAGCACATGCTTTACAATGTGGCCAATAGAGCCCTACAACACTTTCCACTCAACATCATTGTCAATAATCCTCTTCCCCAGCATACCCTTTGAATATTTTCACTCCCAAGGGAAGCCAAAATAGGAAAGAAAAGGAAAGAGAGAGAAGGAGAGTGAGAGAAATTAGAATATGCTGTATAACATTGACCGTCTAAACACAGAAAATTTCATTCTGCCTGCAAAACAATATCATGGGAAAACTTTTGAACTTCCACATCTACCACACCACCATCACCATTTGAAAATAAAAAGGTGGCTTTTCATTACATGGATGAAGAGATGGGAGGGGGGATATATATATATAATAATAATAATAATAATAATAACAATAATATATATATATATATACATACATAAATATATATATATATATACATACATATATATATACATACATAAATATATATACATATATATATATATATATATATATATATATATATATATATATAAATAATAAAATAAACAAAACCCTAATCCACCCACACAGGAATATCCAGCAGTGGTTAGGCCCCTTCACTGAGTGAAAAAAATATATAATTTTGAGAATACCCCATCTGGGTTATTGGCTGCATGTTATTGTGAGGTTAAAATCTGCTCAGTAGCATGGAGATGATACTTAAGGGTCTATATGGGGCACCCCTATGGCCCAGAACCACACATAATTTTTGCCTGTGATAGAGGAAATTCCTGTTCATAGAGAAATGATGCTACTTTATTATACTGTGACTCTCCCTCCCTTATGCTGTCCCCCCCACTATTAATACTGTCCTATACCACTTCTTTGAATATACATTTCCTTTTTTGCCAAACCCTGTGGTAGGGGGAGAAGAATACTGCCACCAAGTGTTCCCAGTTGAGTCATAAGAGACAACAAAAATGGGATGGGGATAAGACTAGGTATCCTACTCTCTGTAATCCCAAAGGGAAAATTTCAGAGTTTGGGTCTTTTAATGTGCATGGATGTGGTACACATGAGAGTAAAAGGGAAGATATAGGCAGTATATTTGTGAGAAGATGGATATATTGGCACTGAATGAGACTAAGTTGAAAGGGAGGGATGAGTTTGAGTTTAGGAGCATAGTTGGGAGGTTGTCAGGAGTGAAGAGAGGATAAGGGAGAGGATGGTGGCTATACTAGTAAGTGAAGAGATAGGAAAGTGTGTGGTGGAGTGGACAGATTTCTACAAGGTTCTGTGGATGAAGGTGAAACTGGGAAGGGAGATGTATTTAACTAGTTGTATTATACGGGAAGGGAGCTATGCTCATGATGACCCATCTTTGTACCTCTCAGCATCTAGTTTTTTTTTTAAATCTTGAATAGTGTTTGCACACACTGTTTCTTTGTCTAATTTGTTCCAAGTATCTATCACTCTGTGTGGGAAGCCATTTCTTTTTTCAGATCTCTTCTGTAATTATCTTTTTTTAGTTTCTTTTCATGTCCTCTTGTTTTTCCTTTGTCCCATTTCAATAAATCATTCTTATCTAAGAATGGGCAAAACGAAAGAAAACAAACACAAGTGGGGATACACCAATAGCCCCCAATGTCCCTGTGGCGAAGTACAGACGATGGTCCACGTCCTCCGGGAATGTCCATTGAGTCCCCATTGCTCCGACCAAGACCTTAGGGAAGCAAATGAAACTGCCCTTATATGGACACGGTTCTGGTGCGACAAGATATGATGATGATCTAAGATTAGATTTTCATTCCCTTCATAATTCTATAGATATTTAGTAGGTCTCCTCGTTCTCTTCTTTGTTTCAGAGTTGGTAATTCTAATTTTGACAGTCTTTGTTCATATGTCATTTTGGAAAGATTTGGTGCCAGTTTTGTTGTTGCTCTTTGTATTCTTTCTAATTTTTCTATATTCATTTTGATACTGCGTGTCCATAGTGTTGCTTCGTACTCGAGTTTTGGTCTTATTAGTGTACAGTAGTTAATTTTTTTTTTCATCATTTCCTCATCCAAGTAGGCAAATACCACTTTTATTGACCTCAATAAATTGTAGGTTTCTCCGACTATTTTATTAATGTGCTTATCTGGTGTCATGTCTTTGCTGATCATTACTCCAAGGCTTTTTTCCGAGTTTACTTTTTTGACCTCTTCACCAATTTTATAATTTCTCGATATTCTGTTTTTACTTTTTCCAAATTCCATTATTCTACATTTCTTGATATTGAATTTAACTTCCCACTTTTGAGTCCATTTCCAGATCTTGTCCAAGTCTTGTTGCAACGAGTTGCAATCCTCCTCAGTTTTTAATTTCTTTAGTATTTTTGCATGTGGGCCTGGTAGTGAGAAGACTAGAGGAAAGGGAAGCTTTTTGTTTAGATTTAAATGAGTGCTGAGCAGGTTTATGGAGAAATGTTAATATAGTGGCATTGGAAGATCTCAATACTAGGATAGGAGATAAACCAATAGATGGAATATTTGGGAAGTGTGGGGTACCAGGAAAAAATCATAGTGAAAAGTTGGTGATGTGTCTAGAAAGTTGATAATAGCAAACACAGTGTTTAGGAAAAAAGTGAAGTACAATTACACATGGGAAAGGGTTGTGCATGAAGAGTGGTAGATAGGGCTTTAATGGACTATATAGTGGTAACCAGGAGAATAGGAAGCATTTTGGATGTACCTGTTCTTAGGGGAGAGAATGAGCGAATATCAGATAATTTTTTTGGTGGAAGGTGAGTTGAGAGTGGATGATGGATGGAGAAAGAGGAAAAGGACAGAAGGTAGGGAGGTGCTTAGAGTAAACTGCTTACATGAGAAAGAAAAGGAGAAGGAGTAGAAGAAGAAGCTGAGAGAAGAATGGGAGTGAAGGATATAGTAGAACTAGGAGTGGAGGAGAAATGAGGATGTTTCAAGGAGGGAGTCACACCATTTAACACTAAAGTGATAAGATGCATCCCATAATTAGCTATATATTTTCTTCAACGTTGTCTGAGAATTTCATAGCTTATTGGACTAACAAAAACACACTTGCATGACTGCATTCAGGTTACTATCCAGCACTACAATACCAATACAGACTAGGCCTAGCCACAGAAACAAACTGCACCAGATGCAATCATTACATTGCAATACCAATACAGAATAGACTTGGCCACAGAAACAAACTGCAACCAATGCTATTATTACACAAGAGACACAGAATACCTCATATTAAACTGCCCTAACCTAGCCATACACAAACAACTCAATATTTCTTCCTTGAGTGACTTATGGGCTAATCTGGTGGTTGTTACTGGTTACCTGGGAGTAACTATGGGTCTCTTGCAAGAGACATGGGGCAATGAATTGGCGATTGAATGTACTAACACTCAAAATCAATTCACTCTTGCAGCATCCTATTCTGAGACACACAAGTTTACCACAAGTCCTCCACAACATATCCACACAAAAACATACATGTGCACATATCACTAAATGATGGACCCAAGATAATCTATGCTAAAATATGCAACTCTAGACATGAACCCAGAGGACAAACTCCAAAGATAAACAAGAGTTATACTTGCTTGCCTGTCATCATTTCACCACACAGAACTGAAGCAGTACCAACAAAGAACTGGCCAAGCTCCAGACACATGCGGCACATGTGCATACAACACAGATGACATGGAACACATATTCTTACAAAATTCATCCAATACAGTCAATATTTTTCTCTGAGAAATCTGTAAATTAATTTGAAGGCTGATGACAAAAACTTTGGGTTTACAAGTCTCCTACAAGTCATCCAAGGCAATGGAATATACATTTTTTCTCTTCATCAAATCCACCATTACCTGTAAAGTGAGATGACTAGATATCAGAGAACATCCCATTTCTCACTCTCATCACAGATCCCATTCACTGCTTAAACTATGCAAAGATTACACACTCATAAGTATCTAAAACCTATATATCATAGTCCATTCCTTCTATTTTTATATTTGTGGTGTCATCATATATTTCCCCCCCTCTAGACTTCCCTTTTCTATTTAATTACCAGGGCCATTATGCACTCACAAAAGCTCATATCTCCAATCCCCAATCTCACTTTCATCCACATTATCTTTGATGACATTTCCCTCAAATCCACCATGCATTTACCAATCTCATCACTCACCGGCAATGTCACTCCTTCAATCCCTTGCCCCCTTGTCACTTATAACATCCTACCAACCACAGTCCCAAACTCCAACTCACCTTTGCCTTTCAGTTTAGTTTTATGCAAGAGGATTGTAAACTGCTACAGAAGGAGAGATAAAGTTCATGGATGGAGCTAGGAAAATAAAAGATAACAGGAACGGCAACAAAGGAAAAAGATTTATGGATTTTGATTGGGAATGATATGTTGCTGGAGAGTCATATAAACAGAATAAGAGGAGAGACTGTGCCAAAGAATATAAGAGTGGCATTTCCTTACTACACCTGAAAAAATATACTAGAAAACTTGAGAACAAAAAAGCAGAAACTAAGATGATTCCAAGCCTAAATGAGATGTGGAAAGACAGAAAATTTGGAAGAATTAAGAGAAAAGTAACACTATAATGACATTTAGGTTATAAAAAGATATAGATAAAATGGACAGAGAGGACCTGACCTGCTGGCATGGAACCAAAGGTCAACATAGGCAGTGGTGAGGAACCTATGCCAGGAGGCACACAGCTGTGGCTTAAGCTGTCACCTTTGCCCTATGTGCTTGGACTGTTGGGACAGGTAACAGTCATGCTGGGATTCAGAGAGAAGTGCGGCATTTAAACCCACACCTATTCAAATGTGAGACCAGCAGACTTCCCATTACACCACCAGCACACAACAAAGAATCACAGTAAAAAGTTGAAAAAGTATGAATGCTTAAAAGATGTCAGGAAGTATAGCTTTCTGCAAAGATGTATGGATTTGTGGAAAAAGCTGGATGGAAATAGAATCCAGGCCAACAACATATACAAATACGAGGTGAAATTTGATATGTGGAGGCAGAGATGAGACCCAAAGAGCACAACTCCAACCCTGTATACGAGGTAAACACATACACACACACACTGTATCCAACACATGCAGCATACATACCTGTCCAATCAAATAGCTACAGGCAATCACATGAAGGTGACCAAGGTTTTCACACACGAGATACCAGGTACATTTCAAAAATCTTAAACACATAATTCCTGGAAATCAAACATACACAAACATGCCCAACATATGCATACAAACATAAAACTACAGGTGCAAAGCCACAAGGTATCACATGAAGATGACTTGGGTTGATTTCATTTACGGGATAGGCACCTAGTGTATTTGAGAATTTGAAGGCACTGATAAAATTGAGCCAAAAAAGCTAAAGAATACATCTTATTGAAAAATCAGCTCAATCCTGTAGATCCTGAATCTGGGATTATGTATACTTAATGTCCTGGTTCATGCATCCTCTGTTTCATCTATAACCTTCCTGCTCCTTTCATATCTTCTGTCCTCTCAAGTATTATATTTTTTTATCCATTATCCTTAACATACTGATTCCCATATTCTTTCATTTGTTTTTGTACTCCTAAGGTTAAATACTAGCACTTAACATGACTTCCTCCAATCCTTTCTTTCATTAAAGAAAGAAAGAAGAAAAAAAAAAAGTATCTATTGAGCTACCTCTCTTCATCCTTTTAGAATTACATGAGTTATTCTATCTACTTCTGGTGACTTTACCATTGCCAAATTGTTTTACCTCTTTTTTGCTACTTCCTTACCACTAAGACTTTCCTAATCCTGATTTCCTCCAACCCTATTAGATATTTCAAATATTTCTGTATACATATTATATACATATATATATATATATATATATATATATAGATATATATACATATATATATATATATATACATATATATATATACATATATATATATATATCATGAGAGGTGTATGAATGGTAAAAATGGAAAGACACGATTGGGAACAAGAGACTGTATTCCTAACCGGTTTCGCCTTTGAGGCTTATTACCTCTGAAGAAGCCTCAAAGGTGAAACTGGTCAGGAATAAAGTCTCTTGTTCCCAATCATGTCTTTCCATTATTACCATTCATACATACTTACATACATATATATATATATATATATATATATATATATACACACGCACACACATACATCATGGGCTTCTTTCCCCTTATAAGGGAGGTAGCCAAGTCAAAGGCACACACTCACTCCTATCCACCACCCTTGCTTCCTTCCCATTTTAGTTCCACATAGATGAGAGGTCATCTTTGTTTCCTGCCCACTGCCTGGGTCAGAAGTAATGTAGCAAGAAACAGCACATCTACAGCAAGGATGCTTCACTTGCATGGTGACCCCCCCCCCCCCCATCCCCTCGGCAGAAAATAGAGAAGATGGGGGGAGAAATCCCTCGAGGCTGCATCAAAACATCCACACACAATCACTCCCTACTCTCCCTCATCCCCAAACATCTCCCTTCCTTGTTTGACAGACATAGAAAAGAGGGAAGACTGGGAGAATATCTCTTCGGGCTGTGTCAAAATATCTTCCATACACAGCCATTCTCCACTCATCCTTATCCCCTACCTTCTCCATTCCTTGCTCAACAGACATTCCCTTCTTGCTCAAACCCCTTTTCACCCCATCCATCCATTTCATTCTCGGTCATCCCTTCACGTCCACTCTATCCACCTTTTCCTTTCACACATCTTTTGTTAATCTTTCTTCACTCATTCTTTCCATGGGTCCATACCATCCCAATACTCTCATCAGCCCTATCTGCAAGCTACCTTTCCATCCCCCACTCTCCTCCTCATTTCTTACTCTATCCAACCTTGTAACTCCTACCATACTTCTCAGAAATTTCATCTCAAACACATTTAAACTTCTCCTTTCTGTCTCTCTTCAATTCCAAGTCTATGCACCATACAGTGTCCTTTCATTCTTGTCTGTGCTTATGTGGTGGGATGAATGGGTGGGATTAAGGACTTGCCCAGAACTCTGCCTATCATTTTTGTGTGCTGCTCTATGAGAACTCTGAAACCATTTCTTGGTTTTATTTTTTCTAATAAATAAATAAATAAATACAGGGTGTTCAGGATAAACTTTATATTTTTTTGATCTTCTGTCATTTCAGAACCATTTGAAGGATTTAATAGCAGTAAAGTGTAATGGAAAGCTAATTCTGTGTACTATTGGTGGGCGTGAGAGCTAGAGAGCATGGATGACTGCAAAGCATTGAAATAATGGAAGAGAGTGACCTGCATCATGATGATTCACACCAAATTAAAAAATTTGGAAATCTTAGCTGCAGCTCAAGTACTCCTTGAATACTGTAAAGGCCATGTGATGTGAGCTGGAGAATTGCGATGGAGATGTGGAAGCAGTGGCTAACAGGATCATTGGAGATGTTCTATGTTTGCACAATGAAATTCATCGAGAAGCTGCAAAAAAAGGTGTGGCAAGGCAATTTGGACCTTGGCCAGAGAGATGGGCGTTGGAGTGGCGACTATGAAGAAAGTGCTGAATGAAGATCTTCGCTACTCCTCATACAAGTGCAAGGGCCAACTACTCACCATCAAAGCCCAAGAGAACTGCTTTATGAAAATCAAGAAACTCCTCAACAAAGTCAAACACCTAGTCAAGCCATGGATGCTCTGGTTCTTCTCAAATGAGAAGAACTTCTACCAGGACCAGTTGGACAATGTGCAAAACAACAGGTGGCTAACCTACAGTCTGCAGAAACTTCCGCACTTCATGAAGACCAAGTTCCCTCAAACTGTTATGGTTTTTGGGTGCGTTTCCAGTGAAGGCCATGTCATGCTGCCCCACATCTTTGAAGAGGGACTCATACTCACTTCAGATGGCTATATCAAGTTGCTATCCACTGTTGTCAAGTGCTGGGTGGAGAGGGTGGCTGTGGAAAGATCATACGTGTGGCAGCAGGACTCAGGTCCATGTCACACCTCTGGGAAAACCCAGAAGTGGCTGTCTGAGAACTTCTATGACTTCACTAGTCCCAACATCTGCCCCCCAACTCGCTGGTTGCAACCCCATGGACTATTATGTGTGGGGCACAGTTGAAAAAGACACCAATTGTACCACCTGCAACACCAAGGATGAGCTGATTGCCAGGAGCAAACTGGTGTTCAGGTGTCTCTCGAAGAACACCATGAAGGCCGCGTGCTGCAGGTTCAGGTCCTGCCTGGAGGTTATGGAGGCTTAAGGCAGCTTCTTTGAGTGAGCTGTATTTGGCAAAAGATCCTCTAAGAGATGCACTTTGAATTTTGAGAATGCATCAATTTTTGGCCAAGGTATGACATTTTCTTCCCTTTCTGAAGTGTCAAATCTATCCAAAACACCCTATATTACATATACAAAAATAAATAAATAAATAATAATAAAAATAAATAAAATAAAATCAGCAACCAAGCAACCAAGAAAAGTAGGAGAGAGGGGTGGTGAATGGAAGTGGAGTATGTGGGGATAAAATGGGTGGGAATGGAATTATGCCTTTTGACTTTGGCTACCTCCCTTGTAAGGGAGAAAAAGCCCTTGGTACATGTATGTATGCATTCTTTTCTTTTCTTTTAAGGATGTATGAAGAAAGACTACCAAAAAGTGTGTGTGGAAGGTAGAGGCAGATGGAGTAAACTTGCAGACAGGAATGAGAACAAGGTGGATGAACAGAATGAAAGAAGTAGTGGATGCAAGAAGAATATCTGAGGAGCAAAGAAGGAAAGGGCAAGAGACAGGTGTGACTGGAGAGTGGTTGTGAATAGATGAGAGATTAAAGTAGCCTAAAGAAATTTCTTTTTGTCTGTTCTGTAAATTCTTGAGTGGATGGGATGTTGGGGTAAACCAGCTTTGGTTGTTGGGCCCTACTGTGGAGGTGCTAAGTTTTGCTGCATTTCCAGTCACTCAAGCACTGGGCAGGGAACAGAGATGACCCTAAATCCATACAGAGCTAAGATGGAAGGGACAACAAATGGGTTTTTGGATGGGTGTGGGACGGGTGAAGGGTAGGTATATATTTTGGCTTGGCCACTCCCTCTACAAGTGAGAAAGGGCTTTTTGGTACATGTATAAGTGTAAATGTTCTATTGACATGATTTTAGTGTGTCCTATTATCATTTCAATTATATTTACCTAATTGTATTTCACGGGACAAGAGCTATGCTTGTAGTGACCCCTTTTTGTATCTCTCCACATCCAGTTTATTCTTAAAATCATGTATAGTTTGCAGGGTGTCTAGGACCCACGAGTCTCCTACAAAAGAAACCTGGGGCAACAGAATGATTCATTATTGGGTGCCATGATTCATTATTGGGTGCCTGTTTCCTTAATTACAGGAAATCATGCTCTGGAGGTGTGGTGAAAGTTGTTTTTGTAAGCTGTTTGTACAATGTGGTTACAGTTTCTTTCTGCTAGCCAAAACCTGTATTTGCTGCTGATCTTTGTATGTTTAATTTCTTGTTAATTTTCACTGCAAGGTCTTTAACAAGTGGACTGAAAGAAGTGCACATCCAAAGTGAGTCTTAAAAGACTTTAGGGCTTTTGTCAATGGAAGAAATCGGCATGAGAAGATCAGCATGAGATGAAAAAATTAACTTATTTATATGAGGGGAATTATGATGTCTGAATGGATTAGAGCAACCATCTTCACAAGTGACCCGCCACAGGAAATAGTTCAAACTGCAGCCCTAATGCATGAAGTTAGTAAGGACACATGGTCTTAAAACAAAAGTCTTACCCAAGTCCAGATCTACTTCTTAGGAACAATGGAAATATTGTTTCATAAAAGGGGCTTTGATAATCATATATGACAATAATGAATGAATGCATATCTAGAAGTTTGAGTGCATAACCATATACAGATCAAAAGTGTGGTTGCACCTTAATTTTTTTTGTAATACACTAATTTGAATCTAACATATATTTCACAGTAAAATGTTTTCCACTTATAGAATATATACATACATATATATATATACATACATATATATATATATATATATATATATATACACACATATGTATATGTATATTATACATATAAAAAAAAAAAATTACAACTGCAGTACACTCTTGCCCAGGTAACATTAAACTGGACTTTGCATCTAATATTACTGCAGCAGCATTAACTATTTATTTACCAAGTTTGACTGTAATCTACCATGCACGCAAAGCCAAACTACAGGTCGAAACAAGACATGCAAGAGTGATGAAGCAAATGTGTGCTACCACATGTAAACTACAAACCAATATTTGCTTGCAATCACTTCTCTACACGGCTTTCTTCAACCAGCCCAAAGGCTGTCTTGAGTGTGTGGGAGTGCCTAAAAGGAAATTTGGGTATGCCTCACACATACTGGGAAGGGGGTCTAGGCAAGCGAGCAATGATGCAGCTTTAGGGTGGACAAACAACAGTTTACCTTGAGGCGCACACTCTTTTCTCGGCTCTTGCGCTTCGGTTAAGGTGGAAAGATGAATTTTGTCAATTCCGTAGTGTAAACTAAAGCTACCAGAGAAGAATGCTAACCTCTAATTTAAATGTTTGAAAATGTTAGCAAATTTGTGTATATACATAAAGCAAATATCCAAAATAGTTAGTAAAACAATCATCACAAATATGACATACAATATACCCACATTAAATGATTTGATAAGTTTTTCCTAACACATTTCTACTAAACAGTCATTATCATTTATCAAATGAGATTCATTTAACAGTAACTTGAAACCAAGCACAAAATTTCAATTTTTCCTGTGAATGAAATTAACTGAGTTCTGTATACAATTATAGTTATAAAATCACTAATGTTCCTAAACTTCATAACAAAAGAACAATATTCCTCTTATTTCATTTACTGTTACTCAGATTTCCTGGATACACATACACATTAATCAAACCATGCATTTCTTGGAAAAACATATACCTGCTTAGTAAAGGAGGAAAAGTAAGATAACTGTAAAAAGGTCCACTGCAAACATATAAAAGTCGGATTTACAACATAGAAGAAGCACACTGACAAAAGGAAAAAGGAAATGTTATGGTTGTATTAATTTAAAAAATGGTTGTCAATTATCTATTCCTAAAAAGAATGTCCAGTAGAACCCCATTATACAGCCAATATGATGCTGCCCAGGTGTATGCTGTGTTATCAGATTATCTATTTTGTCAAATTCTCCCAATGTGGAAAACACAAAAAGAAAAGACAAATACATGTTAAAAAATAATATCAATAAAATAAAGCCCAACTAATTCAATGCAAAAGAGAAAAACAAATAAACATATGAAAATAATTTGTAATAGCATTCATCTGGAATCCCAAATAGGATTAGAGTGGAAGAATTTTTTTCCTTTCTTTTTCAATATAAACAAAAATCTCAACCTTTATGTAATGAGACAGACATTTGGGAATAGATGCTATGAGGAGATTGTATGAAGGGGTGATTGTGCCAACAGCAATGTGGGGCAGAGACACAGAACATAAGAGAGGAGGAGTTTAAATGTGTTCGAGATGAAATGTCTGACGGTTTACAAGGTTGGGTAGAGTGAGAAATGAGGTGGTGAGATGGAGAAAGGGGTTGGAAAAGGAGATGAGAGATAGGGTTGATGAAAGAGTATTGGGATGGTTTGGACACATGGAAAGAATGAGTGAAGAAAGATTAGTATAAGAAATGTGGAAGGCAGAGGTGGATGGAGTGAACATGAGGGGGCAACTGAGGATGAAATGGATGGATGAGGTGAAAGGGGCATTGAGCATCATGGGGTTGTCTGTTGAGGAAAGAAGGGAGAAGGCAGAAGATAGGGGTGAGTGGAGAATGGCTGTGTATAGATAATACTGTAATGAATGGAGGGAAGTGGTTACGTGTGAATGATATTTTAACACAGCCCATAGGGATTTCTTCCCATCTTCAATGTTTCTGCATGAGGGTATGGAGAGGGGCAGGGGTCACCAATTAAATGAAGTGGCCTTGCTCTATTGTTTCTGACCCAGGGTGACAGGCGAGATGCAGGGATGACCCGTCATCCATGAGGAGCCAAGATGAGAGGGAGGGAAGGAGGGGTGGTGGATGGGAGTGGAATTATGCCTTTTGACTTTGGCTACCTTCATGGTAAGTGGGAAAGAGCCCTTGGTATATGTATGTATGTCATTTCTTGCACAGATAATGAGCTAGGCATGCGAGAAAAATACCCAGTCCTTTCAGTCACATCTCATTCCTCTCTTTTACTCCTTCTACTTTATACTGCATGAAAACTGCACATTTCTTTTCCAATAGCAGAGCTCATTCATCCTCACTGAATCCCTGTCATGGAACAGGTCATAACTTGTTCAATATTTTGATTACCGTATTTTTCGGACCATAAGGCGCTTTGTACCATAAGGTGCACCCGTAATTCGCTATTTCCCGTCCTTACATAAGGCGCACCTGGTCTCATCACCGGATAATCATGCATATGTGAGTGCATGAGAAAAATCGGTTGGGATTTAGCAAAATTAGAAAAATAAATTATATATGTATTTTTTATTTTGGTCAGTGAAATCAGACCACCTCCATGGACGGTCTGCCCTGCCAATACCCGTAAAAAACAACATAAACACGTTACGGGAATTGTGGGGAATAAAACCAACATTAGCAGTTTTATTCCCAGAATTCTCTATGCACTTAAAAACACAAGATTACAAATGAAGGTAATTTTTAGTTTCGACCATGGGCACAATATAGCAATAGAAAATTAATTATTAATTTTTTGTAAATTATAATGTATCAACGTAATATGCAATTTTGTGAGCGGAAATAAAAAAAAAGGTGAGAAAACTGATGTCGTAAGTAACGAAGTCGTGTTGGACGAATGGTACGCCATGTTTGTTATGATAGATGCCGACGTCGAAGAAATGAAAGGGTGATAAATTCGTCTAACCTGTGTTTAATAAATCATTACCTGCAAATTAAATGCCATCCGGCTCGTCCTTGTTGTCGTCGTCATGAGACGTTGGCATCCCGATTCTATGCTACCGACTTCGTTCATTAGCATATTTGCTTGTAGCAAGGTATTTTTTATTTTCATTTCCGCCTACAAAATTGCATATTACGTTGATACATTTAATTGACAAAATTAATAATTAATTTTATATTGCCATATTGCGCCCATGGTCGAAACTAAACAAAAAAAATACCTAAATGACTACAGTCTGAGTGGAGCGAGACTAGACCAATGCAAAATGGCTGTCTGTGTTGTGGACGCTATCATATCATAGCCATGATACCGTGAATGAATGCGGTGGCATGGGCTCGAAAACTGTCGAAGTTTTCGCAATTTTCTTGTCAAGATACATGCATCTTGGTTATAACTTGGTTGTAACTTTTGCTGGGCCTATGCACTGTCGCCGTCGGCAGGCTAGCTACGAAACATGTCAAAAAAATTTGTCACTGTCTGAGGCATTTTTTTTGCACTGAAGCCACACATAAGGCACACCTCACGATAAGGCGCACCACCTGATTTTGGCCGATTTTAAGGATTTTGCCCGCGCCTTATGGTCCAAAAAATACGGTACATGCCTAAAGCTTCATTAGCACTATCTACCCACATTTTCTTTGGTTTACCCCCTTGCACCCTCTCCTGATAGAAAATATTCATAACTCTTTCCAGGGTATCTAATCTCATCCATTCTCCTACCACAATGAAGCCACCTCAGCTTGGGCTTTTCTTTCATGTCCTAGCCGTCATATTTCATAACTTTACCCCTGTTTCAGTTGTTGTTGTTGTCGTTCCCTAGACTGTCTGTCCGAGCAGTCCCGTCTCCCCAAGGAAGGCCACAGCCGAAACTGGGTTTTCCCACAAGTCCTTTATAGAGTGTATGTTGTGTTGTTTGCGTGCATGATTGTGTATAATGCAGTCTTCCATTATGTGTTGTATGGTATGGGGTGAAGTGTTACATCCTGGGCAGCTGTTCACAACACGGTCGTCCAGCCTCTTCTGGTAGCTTAGAAGTGCTGGGTGGTGACCGCATCGCAGTCTGGCCAAGTGGACTCTGTCCTTTCGTGGGAGAGAGGATTCAGAAGGGTGGATATCAGGGGGTCTGGCATGCAGCAGTGTGTTGTCTTTCAGTGTGTTAATGGAGCGGTGAGTGATATGATTATGAATATGTTTCCGGAGGCTGGTATTTGGTGGTTGTGGAGGAAGAGAAGAGAGTATCTGTGCGTAATAAAGGTCTTTGGGTGTAGTTTTAATGTTTCTTGGTGTGTGTGTGGGTGTTCTGCTATGTAGTGTAGCGGGTGTGATGTGTTTGTGGTGGCTGCAGCAAGTGTTTGTGTGCCTCTCATGTCGAGGTGGTCCTTGACTTTGAGGACTTTTGTTTCATGGTGTAAATGGTCTGTAGGTGTTGTATTTGTGCAGCCTGTAATTGTTTTTAGGGCTTTGTTTTGTATGATTTGAAGGGTGTTGTGGTGTGTCTCACTGAGATTAGGAGCCCATGCAGGACTCGCATAATTCATCACTGAGCGTATGCATTGTTTGTATATTGTTATATTAGTTTCTTTGTTTTGTCCAAATGTTGTTCCAGTGATTGACTTAAGTGCGTTAAGTCTAGGTGCGTTAAGTCCTGGAGCTGCAACGTCTACGTTGTGGGACCATCCCCCAACCCCAAGAGTTGGGGGCCAATCAGCAGCAACCACCCCTGGCCATCAGCTCTACGCAGATGGCACCGATCCCCAAGGAGGAGCTACGCCTACCTGGGGGAGTACCCCTGTTTCAGTTCTATCCACCAGTTAATTTCTCACCTATCTGCTCCAACTTCTTTCATACCACATAAATCCTCTTTCACAATCACATTAACTTCTACTTTTCTTTTACCTATTTCTGTGATTTTCCATCCATCCAATTTATATGTATCTCTTTCATATTCCCCTGCCACCTCATTTCTCCTCAGTTCTCCAATCATTATTACTAGTTCTTCTCCCTATTCACACCTAAACTTCATTCTTTGAAACACTTTTACCTCAGTTAATACCACTCATTTGAACCTTTACATACATCATCTGTACACTATACTACTGTGCTTAAATGGTACAAATAACTGCGAAGGTTTAGATGGACACATGTATGTAGGAAATATAAATGAACTTTTTCAAGTGTCATGTGATCATAAATGAGGTGTTCATCAGGATTCCTTTGATGAAAGAATACACGAGATGGCTTGATGAGGTTGAAGGGAGCTTTGGATATACTGAGAATGTCAGTCAAGCAGGGAAGAGAAAGTACAAACTGATGTTCTTCTCATCTGCTCCACAATAAATTTTGGATAGACAAGGAGAGGGGTTGCCACATGAAGCAGTGGGGGTAAACCAGCTCTCTGTTGGACCCTCCTGTGGAAGAGCTAAACCTTGCAGTGTTACCCTTGACTTGAATGGCATAACAGAGGACAGGGATGACCCTTTCTCCACATGGAGATGAGATGGGAGGGATGTTAAATGGGTTTTAATTGTGTATGAATTAGGTGTGTGTTTTGAATTATCCACCCTTCTTATAAGGGGTCTTTGGTATGTACATATGTTCCAAGGGAATCACATGCCTCACCTGTCATGAGTCACACAAGCAGTTCTTTGAGGAAATGCACATGCAGTACCTGGGTAGATCTACATTTCATTCTTGCTAGGTCACCAGTCTAAGAACAGACCTTGTCAGGTCCAATGATGAACACCTGTACCTCAGCCAGCTATGTTGCAATGGACAACGGTTCTTTGAAGAATGCATGTGTAGTACCAGCCACACATTCCATCCTGGTTATATCAGTGGCTTGAGATCATGTTGCATCTGACTTCCCAGGCATCGACACTGCCCTCACGCCAATATAAAAGCTGGACGAAATCACCGAAGACTTAGACTGCCTTGGAGCATCACACTGTGAACCTAGCTCACTGCCTCCATCACCTCTTTCCCCCTCCCCTGCTAGCAGACCACCTTGGCACATGACTTGAAATGTGCAGTTGTCACCTTCCTTGCCATCTCCCCACCCTTCTCACAACTAGAGCAAGCCATATTACCATTGGCGCCCAACTTCAATTCTAAATAAAAACCTGTTCACCAATGCAGTATTTGCCTTCCAGCTAAAATCCTAATATTGGCACCCAACTTGGGGCCAATGTCAGGATCTTGGCTGGAAGGTAAACACAGGTAGTGAAAATAGAATTTATCCAAGTTGAAAGTTGGGCACGAAGAGGGAGGGAAGAGGGTGGAGGAGAGTGGAGTATGATAGGGATGGAATGGGAGTGGTTTTTATGCCTTTGTTTTTTGGCTACCTCCCTTATAAGGGTGAAAAAAGCCTTTGGTATATGTATATAAGCTGGGTGCCAATATGATAATATGGCTCACTCTAATTGCAAGAGGGGTGGAGGGGGGAGGGGGAGATGGCGACTATGTGTTTCAAGTCATGTCCCAAAGTGATCTGCCAGTACGAGAGAGGGGAGGAGGAGACGGGAACGAAGGCAGTGAGCTAGGCTTGCAGCATGATGCTCCGAGGTGATCTGAGTCTTCACCAATTCTGTCCAGCTTATATACCTGGGCCAGATATATACATGTCAAGCTTATATTCCTGTGCTTTTAATTGGTGTGAGGGAAAAGTGTCAATGCCTCAGAAGCCAGATGCAATCATTTCTCAGGCTGCAGATCTAACCAAGATGGAATGTATGGTTAGTACTGCATCATTCTTCAAAGAACCACTGTCTGTCCCAATGCAGACAGCTGAGGTGTAGGTGTTCTTGGTCATTGTGGGATCGACAGAGTCCATTCTTAGGCTGGTGACCTAATGAGAATAGAATGTAGATGGGGCTGGGTACTGCATGTGTATTCCTCTAGGAAGCTTTGTTCGACCTGATGCAGTCAGGCGGAAGCAGGTGGATCCCCAAGGGACCTCTTGCAGATTGACAAAATCATGGGATAGAGGGCTACTGCCTCACAGTATGTATGAATGAAAATGCATAAAAACTGTTTTGAATTTAGCATATTAAACATTACACTTTATCACCTAACAGAGCTTAATTATTTTTTCAATACAAAAATGGGAATGAAAGTTTCTGTTATGAACAAAAACCTAGGTTTGCTGCTAAATCTAAATCTTTACCATACTATATATAAAAAATCTATGCACAAATCAAACAATAAAACAAAACATAAATACATATACCAAGGGCTTTTTTCCCCTTACATGGGAAATAGCCAGTCAAAAGGCATAATTCCATTCATACCCATTCCACCCCAATTCACCACCTCCTCCCTCCCTCCATCTCATCTTGGCTCTTTCTGGATGATGGGTCATTCCTGTATCTTGCACATTGCCCTGGGTCAGAACCAATGCAGCAAGACACAGCACATCTCCGTCCCCTTGTCAGTAACATTGAAGATTGGGAGAAATCCCTTCCGGCTGTGTCAAAATGTTATTCACACATAACCACTCCCTCCTGCTCAATGGCCATTTTACCCCATCCATCCATTTCATCCTTGGTCATCCCCTCATGTTCACTCCATCCACCTCTGTCTTCCACACTTTTTACTTATCTTTCTTCACTCATTCTTTCCATGTGTCCAAACCATCCTAATACTCTTTCATCAACCCTATCTTCCTTCTCCTTTTCCACCCATGCTCTCCTCCTCACCTCCTCATTTCTCACTCTATCCAACCTTGTAACCCCTACCATTCTTCTCAAACATTTCATCTCAAACACATTTAAACTCTTCCTTTTATGCTCCATGTCTCTATCCCATGCAGTGCACAATAAAAGGATTTCTCCCCATCTTCAATGTTACTGCATGAAGGGACGGAGATGAGGGGACCACTGATTAAATGAAGAGGCCTTCCTGTATATGAGCTGTGTCTTGATGCAATGCTTCTGGGCAATGAGTGAGATACAGGGATTACCCATCATCCAGGAAGAGCCAAGATGAGAAGGAAGGAGGGTGGGGGTGGTGAATGGGGGTGAAATGGGTGGGAGAGGAATTATGCCTTTTGATTTTTGGCTACCTACCTTGTAAAGGGGAAAAAAACCTTGGTATATGTATGGAATAATAAATAAACAAATACATAAATAAAAATAAACAAGTTAATAAAAACAACATATTTGTCATATGTTCAAGAACCAAAACAAAAGGCTAATGTACAATTATGATAAAAAAAAGTGGCAACATGTGAAGTTCTACTGTCAAAAAAATTTCCTTTGAGCATCAAGAAAAATTTTTATGAAAAAAGATGGCATTACAAAGAAAGTATTGTACCTCATGCTCAAAAGATAAATAGTAAAAACACAAATAAGCTCTCCAGCTACAATGTATAAGTTAAAATACCACAGAAACACCTGAGATCCAGCATTCCATGGGCATATAGTCTAAGACCTGTTGAGTTTGAAGTTGCTGGATATCACAATGCACTCACCTGGAATTCATCAAAGGCCATGGAAGTGCATTCTTCACAAACCATGTGTCCTGCTTGTAGTTTGATAATTGAAGTGAAACCTCGTGATTGCTGGACAAACTGTATACGTCCCAACTTGAAGGTGACCACAGATATCTTGGAGTGCAAAGTATAATAAAGACATTAAAAACCTAGTCAAGTATAGATATGAATTAAAACATACATTGCAAGAAGAGTTGAAAAAAAGTTTTTACAATATTTTTTCTTTGCAATAAATACATATTACCTGCATAACCTAATAAATGGAGCAAGTCACATAATACAAAACTTGATATTTTCGGGTATTCTAGAGAGACCAGGACAAATGGACTGATTGATTGACTCATTTTCAGAAACACACATTCTATCCCACTGTTCTTTCTTTGAAATCATTATGAGATTTCAAAGTTCACTACCAGGTTTGGCTCTCCTCATCTTTTACTTCTAAAACCTGCAGCCCTACATCAACTGGTAATGGTCCATGAGTATCTCCATAGCTCTTTCTAAGAAGAAAATTTGGATTACTGTGTTGACTGTTTCTATGTCACTAGGTTATAATGACAGGTGGAAGGGACAAATCACATTTTTTTCAGCTCTTAAGAGGAAAGCTGTGATCCATGGGAGTGGGTGGAGAATAGGGGTGAGGGAGTAGGTGTGAATGATATTTTGATGCAGCCTGAAGGGATTTCTCCTGGTCTTCTATTTTTCTGAACAAGGGGATGGAGAGGGGGGGCCGCCGATTAAATGATGCAGCCTTGCTGTGGATGTGCTTTGTCTTGCTACACTTCTTCTGACCCAGGGTGGTGGGAGAGATGTAAGGATGACCTGTCATCCAGGAAGAGCCAAGATAAGAAGGAGGGAGGGGAGTGAATGGGAGTAAGTGTGTGGGGGTGGAATGGGTAGGGGTGGAATGGGTGGGAGTGGATTTTGTGCCTTTGTTTTTGGCTACCTCCCTTGTAAGGGGGAAAAAGATGTTGGTATATGTATGTCTTAGGTGAAAAGGTAATAGAAATACAGTTGAAGTTGATAGAGACACATTGGGCCTGGACCAGATACAGTGTTATTCCTCAGGGCTGCACTTCCTGATAGGGGCGAGGGTGTTGACAGACTCTGAAGATGGGCTGCAGAGATGATTCTGATATCCATTTTGCATATACCTGTTGTTGGTCCCTCTTTCACCGACTTCGTTGGTGAAATACCTTCAACTTTTTTTGTTTTGAATGACTTGGGTCATCTTAAAAAAAGCTGGAAATAACCATCTGGTTAGCCTGCATGATTAGAAAAATTGAGAGGCTAAATGCACAGCATTACAAAGGTATTAATACAGAGCAATCATATACATACAGGTAACTCTCTGTTAACACAATATGATCCTAAAAACTTTGTATAAATGAAAACTGCATTAATAATTGCAATTTCTACACAGAGAACAATGGTAATAAGGGAGGTTAGGTTCCAAGAATGGAAAAAATTCCATCTTTTTAGTTGATTTCTTGATAAATAGCATTATGTGGACATCATGAGTAATAGAGTTTATGCATGTGTGTGCATGCACTGCTGACACATAAGGGTCCATTAAATCCAATTAAATAAGAGTTAATACAGGATTTTGCTATATTCTAAGTTGTATAACAATTACACTGTACAGTCAACAGTACAGGCTGAGCCATATTAACTGTGTTTGTGCCAATGTGAATTTATTGACCTAACTGTAGTATGCAGGAAAGGAGCAATAATTGTGGGGTTCCATCATCTTGCCAAATTGTCATCCCTAACTTCAAATTCATGTATGGTTCCAACTGTTGTTGTGGTTCCAATTTACTCTACATCTTTAATTTCAAATTATCATATTTAGATTTGAATTCATATATTTTTATAGCTTGGACTACACCTTCTAAGCTACTCATAGTATTCATGCATCTATATAGAAAACGGTATTAATTCACATCCTTTAAATATATGATCTTTCTTAATTTGTTCTCATAATCTCTATTGTCTACAAGATGTGTGATTCATCATGGTCTTTGATCACATATTGGATTCATAATTGACAGCTGTTATCCTCCTGGATGAGAGCTCATATATGGATTGATTTATGGGTAATGCTGTGTGCTTACACACACACAAACAAAAACAATGAACAAAAGTTTCCAATTGCTCTTCACAAAAGGGAGCAATTTTCTGGAGGAAAGCAAGGGGAGCAAAAACCTTGGGATCATTGGATGTGACAAGATTGATTAATTTATGAAATTTTTGGCTTGAAGGCCAAGTGCTGGAGTTGGTAGGCCATTCAGTGCATGGATGTGACAAGAGCTTAAGGACCTGACGGGAACTCAAACTGGATACTTAACCTCTTCAATACGAGTCAAATTCTCGTGTGCAGCATCAAGTGCCTAATGTACGATGCATCACACTACTCGCATTATGAAATATAAAGTCACTACTGTAATACTCTTTCTCTTTCGCTCTGAGTAATAATAAACACAGAAAACACGATCAAACCAGTTCACAGAATTTGGGTCACTCAGCTACAACTACATAATAAATGTAATCAAGATGCTGACACCAGCATCCTTGTACACCCACTCACGCCTCTTGATGTCTACGTAGGCATCATCATATCGGAGAGGTTAAAGAATACATTGTGCTGCTTGATTGGAAAAGGACAATAAGGAAACACCACTAAATTATATGCCAGTATCACTAACTAGCACAATAGTGAAATTATGTGAAAGGATTATGAAAGATCAATGGACCAAATATCTTGAAGAGATGAACATTCTGACAGATAGTCAGTTTGTCTTTAGATCTGGAAGGTTCTGTATGTCAAACCATTTAAGCTTTTACTTGAGTGATTGATGTGATGAAAGAGAGAGAAGGGTGGGTGGACTGTGTGTACTTCAATCTAGAAAGGGCCTTTGATAAAGTACCTTACAGTCAACTTATGTAGAAATTGGAGTATGTTGGAGGACTGAGTGGCAAACTACTAGAATGGATGAGAGATTTTTTTGGAGGAAAGATACACAAGGACATTAGTAAAGGATAAGAAGTCAAGATGGAGAGTAGTAACAATCAGAGTTCCATAAGATTCAGTGTTTGCACCAATCACATTTCTTGTCTTTGTGAATGTGTTTGAGATGAGGTGTCTGAGAAGTATGGTGGGGGTTACTAGGCTAGATAAGAGTGAGAAATGAGGAGGTGAGGAGGAGAACAGGGGTGAAAAAGGATTTGGGAGATAGGGTTGATGAAAGAATATTAGGATGGTTTGGACACATGGAAAGAATGAGTGAAGAAAGACTAGTAAAAGAGGTATGGAAGGCAGATGTGGAGGGAGTGAACATGAGGGGACGTCCTAGGATGAGGTGGATGGATGGGGTGAAGGGGGCTTTGGGGAAGAGGGGAATGTCTGTTGAGGAAGGAAGGGAGAGGACGGAAGACAGAGGTGAGTGGAGAATGGTTGTATATGGATGATGTTGTGACTGCATGAGGAGGAATGGGTGGGGAAGTGGGGGGTGGGGTAGTATGTGTGAGTAAATTTTGACGCAGCCCGAAGGGATTTCTCCCCGTCCTCGCCTTATATGCAAAGGGGGACGGAGAGGGGGGGTCGCCGATTAAATGAAGCGGCCTCGCTGTGGATGTACTGTGTCTTGCGACACTGCTTCTGACCCAGGGCGGTGGGCAGGGTGCAGGGATGACCCGTCATCCAGGAGGTGCTCAGATGAGAGGAAGGGTGGGAGGGGTGTGGAGTGTATTTAGGGATGAAATGGGTGGGAGTGTTTTTATGCCTTTCCCTTTTTGGCTACCTCCCTTGGAAGGGGGAAAAAGCCTTGGTATATGTATGTATGTATGTATGTGAATGACACAAAAATCATGAGAATAGCGAAAAACAAGGAGGATGGAAGAGTATTGCAAAAAGATCTTGACACTATTTTTGCATGGACCCAAGATTGGGAAATGAAGTTCAATACCAAAAAATACAAAGTACTGGAAATGGACAATAGTGGTAAAAGACCATCTTACACTATTCCTTTGGGAAGTGAACCCATTACAAAAGCAAAAGAGGAAAAAGATTTGGGAGTCTTGATAAAAGACAACTTATAACCTGACAGATATATCAGTAGGATTGTGGGATAGATGTACGGACTACTGCTGAAATTTAAATTGGCATTTCACTATATGGATGAAGAGATGATGAATAAACTCATCAAAACCCTGATCTGTCCAAGACTGCAATATGCATCAGTAGTATGGTTCCCACACAGAGTGAAGGATATTAGCAAGGTTGAGAGAAATCAAAGGGCAACAACCAAACAGGTCCCCAGCCTGCCAGATAAGCCATACGAGAAGAGACTAAAAGGACTGGGTCTGCCAACTTTGAAAGATCAAAGAGAAAAGAGGTAATATGATGACAGTATTCAGGTCGCTAAAGGGAAATAACTGCATTGACAGAAGATATCTCTTGATATACGATGGGAGGGCTTCAAGAGGTCTTGGGAACAAATTATGACCAAATGTCTAAAGGATGAGAAGTAATACAGTTTTCCCCCTGTGGTGGGGGAAAAGAATACCACCACCAAGTATTTCCACTTGGATCATAAGAGGCGAGAAGAAAGGGATGGGGAGTGGGATTAGGCATCCTTCTCCTTGTAGCCCCACAGGGGACATTCCTAAACAAAAAACTAAAGGCATAAGAGGGTCTGGGAGTTTTCCGACCAGCACCCTAAGGTTTGGGTCTTTTAATGTGCGTGGATGTGGTACAGATGAGAGTAAAAGGGAAGAGATAGGTAGTATGTTTGTGAGAAGAAAGATGGATGTGTTGGCTTTGAGTGAAACTAAGTTGAAAGGGAAGGGTGAGTGTAAGTTTGGGAGTGTAAGTGGGAGGTTATCAGGAGTGAAGAGAGGGCGAGGGAGGGAAGGGATGGCTATTCTAGTAAGTGAAGAGATAGGTAAACGTGTAGAGTGGAAGGAGGTTTCCTCAAGGATAATGTGGCTGAAGGTGAAACTGGGAAAGGAGATGTGGGTCTTTGTAAGTGCATATGGGCCTGGGAGTGAGAAGAGTGTAGAAGAAAGGGAGTCCTTTTGGATAGATTTAAATGAGTGCATAGAGGATTTAGGGAGAAATGTCAATGTAATAGTACTGGGAGACCTTAATGCTAGGGTAGGAAATGGTCCAATTGATGGAGTGGTTGGGAAATGTGGAGTTCCAGGAAAGAATCGTAGTGGAGAGTTGATGGTGGAAATGTGTCTAGAAAGAGAGTTGATGATAGCAAATACAGTGTTTTGGAAGAAAGTCAAGCATAAGTACACATGGGAGAGGGTGGTGGATGGAAAGGTGGTAGATAGAGCGTTGATGGATTATGTAGTGGTAAATAGGACTATGATAGGAAGAGTTAAGGATGTACATGTGCTAAGGGGAGAGGGTGGGGGAATATCAGATCATTTTTTGGTGGAAGGTAAGTTGAGAGTGGAGGATAGATGGAGAAAGAGGAAAGGGACAAAAGGTAGGGAGGTGCTTAGAGTGAAATCTTTAAATGGCTACCTTCCTTGTAAGGGGGAAAAAGCCTTGGTATATGTATGTATATAGATGTATAAATACTTGGAATAGCTTAGAAGGCGATACACCCCAAGCTCAAACAACACATGAATTCCAATCTAATTATACATACATACATATACCAAGGCTTTTTCCCCCTTACAAGGGAGGTAGCCAAAAAGGAAAAGGCATAAAATCATTCCCCCCATTCCATCCCTGAATACACTCCACATCCTTCCACCCTCCCTCTTATCTTAGCACCTCCTGGATGATGGGTCATCCCTGCACCTTGTCCACTGCCCTGGGTCAGAAGCAGTGTCGCAAGACACAGCACATCCACAGCAAGGCCGCTTCATTAAATCAGTGACACACCCTCTCCGTCCCCCCATGCATAAAAGGAGAAGACGGGGAGAAATCCCTTCGGGCTGCCTCAAATTTTGCTCACACATACTACCTCACCCCCATCCCCCCGCCCATTCCACCTCATCTAAATATGATAATTGCAAATAAAGGATAGAAATTAAGTTGGAACTGTAGATGAATTTGATGCTAGCTTTGATAAAATTGGAGAGGAGATGGGACTCATTGAGCATTCCTCCTTTCCTGTGTACTACATTTAGGTAATACACCCAACTCCTTGCCTGCCAGAGTTGGTGTGCTGGCTCGCAGTGCAACAGAGCTGAAATTTTCAGGCCTGGGAAGGACTTGAACTTGGATTGCTGAATAGAGTATATGGTGTTGTCAATATCTATGCAGAAGGACTAAGACACATATCTTCAAGTCACTTGTATTCCCTCTCCTGAGGTATGACAATAAGACATAGACATTGAATGCTGACATGAAGAGTTATCTCGATGTCTTTGGTACCAAGAGCCTTTGGAGAATCATGGGGTATCACTAGAATGACTTTGTATCACACCAGAAACTGTACTGCAAGACTCAGTCTAGGCCAATTACCAGCATAAATCATGAACTTCACTTCCAGTTATATGGGTATGAGGCACATTTACCTGATTTTGATCCCACTTACAGGGTTGACCCCACAAAAGAGAATCCTCAATGGAAGAGATGAGGGAGACACCCACTGGATTCATGGAGGAGGCAAATTGACTGAATCTGTTGAAAACTGTTTGGAGTGGGAAGGGTGGGTGGCTGCATGGGAGCTTGCTTGGAGAGACTGTAAGGACTGGCAAGGCCATGTGAATAAAGCATTGTGCTCTCTGGTCTATACCCCTTATTGATGATGATGAACAACAGATCACATAAAAGTGGACATGTGTAAATAGAACACACATATGGGGAGTTATATGTATGTTGCATATCAAATACCAATGCATATGACATGGGAGACCTGTACTCAGAGTAAAATTGTCATACAAATTTTTGCCCACATCAATGATCAAAGATAAATATGTATTCAGGAATCAATAATTTGCAGTTGGCAGGGGATAAGGATGATCTTTTATCCACAAGAAGCTAAGATAACGGGGGCAACAAATGGGTGTTGGATAGGTGTGGAATGTGAGCAGGTTAGGTGTACACCTTGACTGGGTGTGGGGAAAGGGCCTTTTGGTATGTCAATTGATTCAGTTTAACATCATGAAACTTCTCCCTATCAGGAGGCTAGGACAGTACCTATTGTAGAAGACTTTGTAGCATGGTATTTAATGAACCATGCCTTTGATTTAACTCGCCAGTGTCAGTTTGAATTCCCATCACCTCGACCTCTGTCACAAATAGTGACCCCATAACCCACTTGGCCAATAAGCATCCTTCTGGTATACAGATAGAATAACATACTAATTTCAATAACAAACATAACACTAGGATTGACAAGTACTTGAACAACCTTCAAATATGTAATTTTCGCAGGAAAATTAATTTTTCCCTGATACAAACCTGAGGTACTCCTTACCCAAGGATACGCGGCGCGTTTCTACCGCTAACACTGTGTGTGCTTGAAAACACCTCACTCCGAGGGTCTGGGCAACCATTATCCTCAGTAAGGGGCCCTCCTGGGGCAAGGGGGGCCCCCCCTCCCCCCGCAAGGGTAGGAGGGTAGAAGCTCCATTGTCTGAGCCAGGTATGAAATTAGTCACGAGGGTTGACAGGCCAGGGAGAAGGAACTACTAGCGGGGTGGATGAGGAGGGCCATTAGAGGTAAGGAGTACCTCAGGTTTGTATCAGGGAAAAATTAATTTTCCTGCGAAAATTACATTTGTTCCGAAGAATACAAACTCTTCGGTACTCCTTACCCAAGGAGACTTGGACTTAGGGGGGAAGGAAGTATTTGTCTAGCCTGGGAAACCCTCGTAAGGAGAAAATGTAGAGTGCTAAGATCTACGTTGACCAGACCCTTATACATTCCCCGAAACTGTGAAGGGCACCTGGATCTGTTCCCAGAGTGGAGACAGACAGGGCATACTCACTTTGTACCCCTTGTAAGGCTCGAACTGATTCCCTTGGAATGCTTGAGAGCCCTCGGTGAGGTAAGGGAATGTAGGAGTATGAGAAGGACTTGAGATAGGTATCCCCGTGGTTGCCGATCCAGAACTTGGATGAGGCTTCAGGGTTGGCTGTGTGCCATTGGTACGGGGTATGTTATCTCAGGACTTCTTGGGCGGCCACTATGGGGCCTAGAGAGAAGGTCCCTAAGGATTCCCACATGACATCTTTGAGGTAAAAGGAAGTGAACGTAGTCTGGGACTTCCATATACCTGCTTGAAGGACCTGGTTGACTGACTGATTCTTTCGGAAGACTAGGGAGGGTCCTATTGCCCTGAGGTCATGAGCTTTTGCTCCAGGGTAATCCGTGGGGCTCGAGGCGTAGGCCCTGCGGATGACTTCCTTGATCCAGTAAGAAATGGAAGTCTTAGTGACGGGCTTGGGTGTACCCCTGGTAGAGACGAACAGTCTTGGCAAGTCTGGTCTAAGATGCTTCGTCCTCTTGAGGTAGGTCCGGATAGCACGTACCGGGCATAGGACCATTTCTGCATGTTCGCCCCCTACAAAGTCGTCCAAGGAAGGAATACTAAAGGACCAGAATCTAGGGTCGGCTTTGGCCGGATCCTGGTTTTTGGCAACGAATTGGGGCAGAAAAGTGAAGGAGACCTCTTGCCATCCTTTCGAGTGGGCGACTCGATAAGAGATGGCATGCAACTCCCCGACCCTCTTGGAAGACGCCAGGGCCAAGAGAAAGACTGTCTTCAAGGTGAGGTCCTTGAAATTAGCATCTCGGAGGGGTTCGTAAGGGGGGCCCCGCAGAGCGTTGAGGACTAATGCCACATCCCATGGAGGAGAAGTGATCTCCCTGGGGGGGCATGATTTTCTGAAATGTCTGAAGAGCATGGAAATTTCTGGAGACAGGGCTAGATCCATGCCCTTCAGAGAAAACACCTGATTAAGAGCTGCCCTATAGCCCTGCACTGCCGAGAGGGAGATATTCTTGGACTTCCGGAGGAAGTGGAAGAAGGAGGCAATCAGAGGAATGGTGGCTTGCTCTGGGGCTATTGCTCGGGAGTGGCACCATTCTGCAAAAGCATTCCACTTCCCTTGATAAAGGGCAGCTGAGGAAGAGCGAATAGGGGAGGACATGTCTTCTGCCACTTCTTTGGGGAAACCCGTGCTGATTACCTGACTCCTTCTGCTGCGGTGGTCCGCCCAGACATTCTTCTTCCCTGGGATGTAGCGAGCTCTGAGTGTCACTTGGAGGTTCTCGGCTAATAGGAGTATCTCCATAGTGAGATGGCAGAGGTCCTGGGAGACTGTGCCCCCCTGCTTGTTCAGGTAGGCTACTACCGAGGAATTGTCCGACATGATGCCCACAACTTTCCCCGAGATTTGACCCGAGAAGTGACAGAGCCAGCAGTACCGCTTTCAATTCTAGCCAGTTGATATGGGCTGTCCGCTCGACTGTGGACCAGGAACCGCTGACGTGATCGTCGTTGAGGTGGGTCCCCCAGCCCTCCTTGGAGGCATCGGAGAAGAGGAGAACTTCGGGGGGAGATGGGCCGAGGGGCATCCCCACGAGCAGGTTGCACGGGTCCTTCCACCAGAGAAGAGAATGCTTGACCTCTCCGGTAAGGGTGATGTGTTGACGGGTGTTTCCCCTTAGCGGGGACCACTGGGACTTGAGGAGACACTGTAGGGGTCGCATTCTCAGTCTGCTCCTGGGTATTAACCTCTCGACGGAGGCCATGTGGCCCAGGAGGACTTGGCACTGTTTGGCCGTGAGGAACCCGGTCGATAGTGCCTGCACGACGAGGGAAGAGAGATTCTGGATTCGCTTCTCTACTGGGAATGCCTGCATGAGGGAAGAGTCCAGAACCATACCCAGGTACGTGACTCTCTGTCTTGGAATGAAATCTGACTTCGTCTGGTTGACCGTGGAGCCCAATTTGCGGATGAAAGCTAGGACTGTCCCCAGGTGGTCGCGGCATAGCTGGGCGGAGTGTGCCAGGATCAGCCAATCGTCCAGGTAACGGAGTAGGCGAATCCCTCTGGAGTGGGACCACGCTGAGACGAGTTTGAACACTCTGGTGAAGACTTGGGGTGCTGTGGAGAGGCCGAAGCATAGGCAGGTGAATTGAAAAGTGGTGCCCTTGTGGACGAAGCGGAGGAAGTTTTGGGATGAGGGATGGACAGGTATTTGGAAATAGGCGTCCTGGAGGTCCAGGGACACCATGAAGTCCCCTTCCCTGATAGACGCCCTCACGGCCTCTGGGGTGTCCATCCGGAACTTCGTCAGGGAAAGGAACTTGTTGAGAGGAGACAGATCGATGACAGGTCTCCACCCCCCTGTAGCCTTTGGTACTAGGAATAGCCTCGAGTAGAACCCCGGGTCCGGAGTTGAGACTTCCTCGAGTGCTCCTTTCTGGAGCAGAGTGGAGATTTCCTCCACTAGGGCCCGCCCGCGATCCGAGTCCGGATGGTAGTTGCTGACTTGGATGGGATAGGGGGAGAGGCTGGGGATGGTGTGAAAAGGAAGACGATAGCCTGCCTTGATAACCTGGATGGTCCAGTCCTCCGCCCCGGCAGCCTCCCATTCTCTCCAGTAGAGAGAGAGGCAACCTCCTATCCTGTGCGGGAGGGCAGGCGAGTTCCTAGAATTTCCTGCGTTGGGGTCCAGAGCCTCTATGATGTTTGCGCCCCTGTTCTCTATTGGGGAAGGGGCGGGGCTTTCCTGTCTGGGCTTTGGACTTCGAATGGGGAGGGGGCCCGTCTTCCCGCTTAGGGAGACGAAAAGGCTGCCTCTGCGTCTGAAAGGACCGAGGGGTCGATGGGGGGGTGGTCCTTGGCCTTGAGCTAGAGACGGCTGTTCTCTCGATGGCTCTGTTGTGTAGCAACTGGTTGGTGCTAGTGATTGCCGAGTCCACCACATCCGGGGGAATCAGCGTGTGGGTGAGCAGGGGGGCCCTCCTCAAAGGAGCATAAATCTCCCTGAGGAGGGGGTCACTGGGGTCCCCGAGGATGGTGTCTCTCCTGCGGGACTCGAAGTTGGCCCAGGACGTTGAGAGACAGGAAGCCTGATGCTTCAGGGCTCTGCTCGCGCTTGCCAAAAAAGCCTGGAGGTCGCATTCTTCCTGGGGTTGTAGTTCGGGTAAGAACTCCCTCGCCGAGGCAAGGAGGCGTTCTAGCCAGGAGTTCACCGCCAGGAACAGAGCCAGTGAATGAATGTGGTCGCTGACTTCCCTGCCGGAGAGGAGGACGTTTCGTCTGCGCAGCGACTCGGCGTCCGCCATAACCAGCTCTGGTAACCTCGCCGGGATCGAGGCTGCTCTGAGGGTTGACCCCGATGGGGTGTAGAAGCGCTTCTGGTGTTCCAATGGGACCGGAAGCCAACGCGCCTTCTCGGTCGTCCTTGTTGCGAGAGCGTCGGAGGCCTGGGCCATGGCTCTCGCCGTCTGCGTACTCCATGGAAGGTGGAGGGGAGTAGGCTGGGCTTTCTGAGAGTTGGCCGTCATGAAGATGTCAGACTCGAATGTGGCTTCCTCTTCTTTCGGGGGGCCCAGTCGATTCGCCCTCCGAACCCTCGTGAGGACGTCCGAGAAGGAAGGTGGGACCACCATCGAGGATTCCGACTGGGAAACGGGAGGGGAAAGGGAGCGTGCCCCCCCCCCCTACGGCGCTGTGGACATCGTCGTCGGCGTAGGAGGGGTCGGCACGGGCAGAGAGGAACCGCACGCTACCATCCTCGTCACTGATGGGTTCAGGGGGGGGCTGAGCAAGTGGAAGCTGGTCGAGGGGGGCCCTTGGGGGCAGAGACTCCTCACGAGCTTCCGTGCGGTGCACGAACCGCGCTTGAGAAGCGCGGAAAAATTCCCGTTGGGCCTCCATCTGTTCCTTCAACGTAGTGACGAGTGAACAGAGAGTGGGGAGGAGGTCCGGGGAATGTCCTCTTGGAGGGTCCCGCCTGGGTGCGGATGGTCCGGGAGACGCCAGGGGGAGACTGCCTCCTCTGGACGAAGCTGAGTCACCTACGACGAACGCGCGTGTGGGTACACCTCGGGCTTCCTGCCCACCGGGCATAGAAAGGGTTCCGGTGATGACCCGGCTCGTCTGACGAGAGGTGGAAGGGGTGGGACTGGGGGTCACCCGAGAAGGAGAAGAGGCTGACGCGCTCCGAATCTCCGAACTCGGTTCCTTTGTCCGTGGGGGGGTGGAGCTGCCGGGTAGCATCGCGGGGCCAGCGGACGCATCCGGGAAAAAGCTCGTACCCGGGGGGTAGTTCGCGGGGGCCAAAAGCGCGTGCCCGTCGAAACTAGCCCCCCTTTCGGCAGGAACAGGAGACAATTTAGCCTGAGACTGACTCGGGGCGGCTATTGTACAACCTTTCCGTTTACTACGCTTAGGAGGGGGGAGACAACTGCCCGCGTCCTCCGCCGACGTAGCATGCCTTCTCTTTGTGTCGGGTGAGGGGGGAAGCCATCTGCCTTGCCCGCGTATTTTGACCCGTGGCTGCACCTTCCGGTGAGCATGAAAATACGCGGACCACTGCTTATCACCCCATTGAGCGCACGTAGTACACGGGGATGAAGGGGAACATTCCAGATTCCGACAATGGATACACCAAGAGTGTGGGTCCACAGTTGTCGGTGGGAGAAGAGCGCGGCAGCGAAATTCACCACGGGCGAAGGCACACATGCTATCGCGAACAACAACTCTAGGACCAGATTCCATACTTACAGAGAAGCGGAGAATACCCGGTGGAGATTAAAGAGAGGGATAAAGGGAGGACAGGGGTCTCAAGCGCTTCCAAGCAGGGGGAAGGCGGCGATGCAGGACGTTCCACACAAAGGACGCCGTTGGAAGGGTGTAGAAGGCCGATGCCGATTGCGTTCGAGATAATCGAACGATGTCGGGATTGGCGCAGGAAATTAATTTCCTGATACAAGCACGGGAGCGGGGAAACGGTCCCCGAACTGGACTTCAGTGTTAGCCGGACTGTGAGAGATGTTGACTCGATCGCTACCGCTTAGACAATGGAGCTTCTACCCTCCTACCCTTGCGGGGGGAGGGGGGGCCCCCCTTGCCCCAGGAGGGCCCCTTACTGAGGATAATGGTTGCCCAGACCCTCGGAGTGAGGTGTTTTCAAGCACACACAGTGTTAGCGGTAGAAACGCGCCGCGTATCCTTGGGTAAGGAGTACCGAAGAGTTTGTATTCTTCGGAACAAACTTAATTTAGTTCAGGATGGCTATAGAAACGAGTTTTGCTATGATTTGGCACTCATAAAAATACGTTAAATGAAAAACCTGATCAAATTTATGATTCTGACTGTACACAACCATAGAGAGCTACACTGACAAAAATTTGTGAATTACTACATAATCAAATATGGAACTTACAGAATCTTTTCTCTTGATGGAGCTTGACAAAGAAACTTCACTTGGTGTTGCTTCTTCAAATACTTCAGAGGCTACTTCAACTGATGCCGAGGGTTTATCTGCCACTCTGAACAAAGCAGCATCCATTCCCCCTAATCCACTGTCTGTCCGATCAGTTTCCATGTTCACCATGATAAAGTTATCACTGTCAGAACTTAGGTCACTACGCACTGACATAGTATCACTCATGTCTTCTGGGCTAGTTTTAACGGCAGATTCAAGAGTGGACATAAAGGATGTGAAACCACTAGTGAGGCCTTTACGAACTGTGGTAAAGCTTGCATTAATGTTATCCTGAAGGTTGAGCTGGACCAGTGGCCCCGTACCATGCAAATGATGTGTCCCCGAGACTTTATCTGTGATATTTGTTATGCCACTGGCGAGAAGCTGCCGACTTGCAGCAAGGCCTTGTGGATGCTTGCTAGGGGTAAGAGTTCCATTGGCAGTTGTTGTAGGAGGCGAGCTGCTCGGCTGAACCTTTGCTGCAGAAGTAATGGGAGTGTCCATTGGTAGCGGGGGTGAGAGAGATGGTGATGCGATTTGGCTCTCACTGTGGGATTTTGTCATGTCACTAGTAATAGAACATGTGTCACCGTTCCCATTGTTGGCATTGATGTTGTGCTCCGACATAGATTCTCGCACTTCACAAACGGGTGATGTCCATTCAGGCAGGTCAGTGGTGGAGGACGAGTCAGGCATGAAGCTTTCCAGGTCGAGGGCTGACGTATCTTTGCATGGGTTGGGACATGGCATAAGGAAAGACACATCCACCTGTGGCACCACTGCTGCTATGACCATAGAGCCTGGCACTACATCACTGGATAGACCCCTAGCATCTTTATGGTGAGTGTTGATCTTATCCGAATCGTACGTGAGAAAAGAACTGAGTTCTGCCATTACCTCTATCTGTCTCATAAGGAAAAGATACTGGTAATGGTTGAGCTGAACACTGACTAGACTAGGAACCTGCACCAGGAGATGCATCTCGGCCTCTCCACTCGAACTACTTTCTAGTTTACTGGCACTGTGAGTTTCATTTTCTTGATAAAAGTCTCTTAACAAAGTTCTACGTGGCCTTTCACTACTGAGTTCACCACTGCTGGCACTTAAATTGGCACTAGTCTTTGGCTTGAGATATATCCAAATTGATACAGGGCAAGCATCCACAAAGGGCACTGGTCGGTTTTTTGCTGAAGCTACACCAAGAAACTCAATCCAGAGGGGTTCACAGTTCATAAAGAAAACATCTCTTGCCTCCGTCCACAATGAATCCTTCTTCAGGTGTGATACCGCTTCATAAAAAGTGTCACACTGCGACACATTGGGTGGTTCTCTTACATTATCTTGGACTGGAAAGAGAAAATTTAATATTTCAATTAAGAGTCATGACAAGATCCAATAACCTTCATTTCACTAACATGGTTATACCAAGATCTACTGGCCTCTGTGTCACACACATAAGCCCTACAGGAAATACCCTTCCACGCTGAACAAGAACCCGCCTGACTCGACTGTGCTCAGGACACCATCTATCATGAAGACCATACCACCACAGAATAGGCCTTTCTACAGATTCAAACTGCCTCAGATGCAACCACCACACAGAAGACACGGAATACCTCATACTACAATGCTCCATGCCAACAATCCCTGGACAACAACACAATCTCCTTTCTAGTTGATTTATGGTCCCATCTGGAGGATATTGCTGGTTACCTGGTGTCTGTAGGTCTTCTGCAAGAGACTGGGGACAATAGATGGATGGATCAATCATGCATAAGAAGAAAGAAAGAAAGGAGGAGGAGGGGGAGGAGGAGGAGGATAAGAAGAAGAAGAAAAAGAAGATGAAGCCTTCCCAACTATACTTAACAAACTGATCCCTCTCAAACTTACACTCACACTTGTCCTCCTTTCTCATGTAATGTGGAACTATACATGCACTCCTCCAGCACTCGATCATCTTTTAAACAAACATTAAATAACCTCACCAGCCAGTCCATCATCAATGAACCTCCCTTTTTCTTAGACATTCTACATGACACCCATCCAACCCAGGTGCCTTACCTGCTCTCATCATCTTACCTGCCTTCACCTCATCTTTCCTTATTTCTCCCCCATTTTCCTCACTCTTCACTGTCATTTTCTTAGTGCTTCTCACAGCAACTACCTTTTCCTCCCTATCCTCCTTCACATTTAGCAACTCCCTAAAGTACTCTGCCCTTCTTCCTCTTACTGCTGTCTCTTCCATTATCATCTCTCCATCTACAACTTTTACCTTTTCTTCTCTACTTGATTTGCCTCCTCTTCCTCTTTTAATTTCTTTCCAAAACATTTTTCTTTCAAATTTTTGTCATACTCTTACCCCATTTCACATCTGCTCTCCTCTTTGCCTCCTTTATCTTATGCTTTACTTCTCTTTTCTTTTCTTTGTACCTCTCATATGATTCTCTTGTTCCATTTTTTAACCAATCTGTGAATTATACATACATATATTTAATTATCAAAGGTCCTTTTCCATTTGTACAGAAGGAGAGAGAAAAAAAAAAAAAAAAAAAAAAAAATTGTGTTCCTTACCAGTTGCATGCTGCATAAATTTATCACAGATGGGCTGAAAATCTCCAGGCTTTGAAGGATAATGAGAACCAAAAAATAGTTCTCCTTGCTGAATTGTCTCCAAGATAGCAGCCAGAGAGGCAAGAGAACCAGGTGAAGTTGGGTCAGGTGGTCGAGTATTTGTCAGGACCAAGCGCGATGTCTGAATGTGCATAGACTTTGGCCTATCTCGCTGGCTTTGGTAGTTTGTTGTACTTTCTACGATCACCTGTTGTTTACCACACCGAATGGGAAAAAAAATAAAGATAAGAATTATGTAATAGTAGTTTCATTACTTCCAAACCCACAAACAAGAATCTTAATCAAATGTGATAAAATGAAATAAGTTATGTACTCAAAAGACTGAGATATCATAGTATGAGTGAGAAAATTGAATACCAGATGGCCAAAGATTAGTTCAAACTCTATTTCATAGGTTTATACACAAACTACTTTAAAGCATAATATATCTAAAGTCATTACTGTATAGAACAAGTGAATAGTTCTATCTATATAACAAGGACCTCTTCTCCAAGGGATGTAGCCAATTGAGGCATGCATCTGGTCCCACCCATTCCACTCTCATCCACCACCCTTGTTTCCCTCTCATTTTAGCTCCTCATGGATGATGGGTCATCCCTGTCTCCTGCCCACTGTCATGTCAGAAACATTGCAACAAGACACTGTGCATCCAAGGCAGGGCCGCTTCACTTCCACGGTAACCCTCCCTCCTCATCCCCTTATACAGAAAATTTAGGACTGGGAGATACCCCCTTCAAGCTGTGTCAAAATATCATCTATACACAACCATTCACCACTCACGTCTATCCCCTGAAAATCTCCTGGCTTTGAAGCCCCTTTCACCCCATCCATCCATCTCATTCTCAGTCACCCCCTCAAGTTCACTCCATCCACCCCTGCTTTCTACACTTCTCTTGCTAATCTTCTTCACTCATTATTTCCATATCCCCAGACCATCCCAATAATTTTTCATCAGCCCTATCTGCCAGCTCCTTTCACCCCTGTTCTCCTGCTAACCACCTCATTTCTCACTTTATCTAATCTTGCAATCCCCACCATACTTCTCAGATATTTCATCTCAAACATATTTAATCTTTTGACTCTCATTCCAAGTCTCCACCCCATAAAATGTAGTAGGCAAAATCATCTCCAATTTCCCCTTTACTCCATCCATCCCCCTCATTTTTTTTTTCTCAAGCTCACTCCATCCACTTCTATTTTTCATATAGTTTTGCCAGTCTTTCTTCACTTATTCTTTCCACATGTCCAAACCATCTCAGCATTCTTTGATATATACCAAATGGCTTCTTCCCCCTTTTAGGGAGGTAGCAAGCCAAGGCATCCACCCACCCTCGATCTGCCCTGCACCAATTTCTTTTCCCTTTTACCCTGGCTCCCTGTGGATGAAGAACCATCCATGTAACCCAACTGCCAACTGCCTGGATCACAAGCTCCCTTCCCATGTAATACAACTAGGTAAATACAGCATCTCCACAGCATGGCCAAACAACCAACCATACGTTCCATCTCAGTTCCAAGTCTCTACTCCATACAGTGACAAGGGGACAACCAAACAATAAAAGAACATAACAAAGTTGAGGTACATTCCCATACCCTGGGCATGATGGCTTCCAAGTAAATATCCACATAGGAACTGGATGAACTGGAAGCAGAGGCTTTTTGAACTTGTATAGCTTGCTGGAGGCTCATAGTAAAAGCATTGAGCCACAACACTGAGAGTGGGTCCAGGTTGATTTGCATTGGATTGCACTGTATGTACATCTTTGGTGGGGGGACTACAAAAAAAGAAAGAAAAAATACACATATAAGAATAAATGACATTCTTCACATTTGGGAGTGTAGAAAAAATTGTCTTACAAAATTTGAAGATATTTTCATATCCATATCAATAATGTATAAGCATACAAAAAAACAATGACAGCATGAACAAAATATAGTAAAGTCTCTCCTGAAAGAAAAAACATCACAAAAAACAATATCACAAAGTCTATGAAATAATTTTTTCTTTTTTGCAACTCTCCATAGAAACAACTGAACTCTAATGTTGCCAGTTAACTAAGAGCTGCAGGCTTCCTGCAAGAAGAGACCGGGGCAACAGACTGATTGACTGGCACCTAGTGAATCATAGTGATGATGATGATGGATTCGGTTTAACGTCATTAGCTCCCCCTATCAGGAGGCTAGGATGGTGGCCTTTACAGAGGACTTTGTAGTGCGGGATCTAATGAACCACGCCCTTGTTCTGACTCACTGCTGGCAGGATTCAAAATGGTGTCACTTTGACCTCTATCACAAGTCCCAATGCTCAACCAGCAAGCATCCATCAAGGTGATACTTAGAACAATTTTCAACTCTCACAAAATGACATACTATTTACGTTACATTTTTCTCTTCACATATACATGAAGCACCTCTATTTTCCCTGATCTCTATAAAATCCTTAAAAACAAGATATCACATTGCACCTTCAGTATCCATGTTAACTTGAAAATTGTATCTTATTACCTGGGGAATCTGCAAATCCAGGGTAGTAGTAGAGCGTAAATTCTATGTGTATGCTAGTCATGTTGGCCGGTAACGAGAAGCGATCTTTATCCCCTGGAACATGAGAAAAAAAGAAATGAATTATGAAGACACAAATATACTTAATTTTCTTTAACAGATTTCAGTGATTGAGTTTTGGAATTATCCAGCATCAAAATTTCCCTATGATGAAGCAGTGGGGGTAAACCCCAGGTCCTGCTGTGGAGGACCTTTGCCTCACTGCATTGCTTTTCACCCGAGAAGTAGGGTTGACATGAAGTGATCTTTCATCCCCAAGAGGCTGAGGTGGGTGGTGTGGTTGAATTAATTTTATTTGTTCATCATATGTGTACTTGGTCTTAAAGTCTTAAAGGAGAAAGGCTCAAGGAATTGGAGCGTTTTAAGTATTTAGGGTTGTATGAGGCTAGAAATGGAGGTATGGGGGTGGAGGTAAAGTGTAGACTGAGGGAAGCATGTAAATGTCTTGAGGGATTGAAAAGTGTCATAAGAAATAGGCATCTGGGAATGGATGCAAAGAGAAGATTATATGAATGGGTGATTGTGCTTACAACACTGCATGGGGCAGAGATTTGGATTTTAAGAGAGGCAAAAGGGTGAAGTTTAAATGTGTTTGAAATGAAGTGTGTGAGAAGTATGGTGGGTGTTATGAGAATGGATAGAGTAAGAAATGAGGCAGTGAGGAGGAGAGTAAGGGTGGAAAGGGAGCTGGTAAATAGGGGCAATAAAAATTATTGGAATGATTTGGGTACATGGAGAGAGTGAGTGAAGAAAAACAAGCAAAAAGCATGGGAAGCAGAGATGGATGGAGTGAGCCTAAGAGGACAACTGAAGATGAGGTGGATGGATGGGGTCAAAGGGGCTTTGAGCAAGAGGGGAATGTCTGTTGAACAAGGAAGGAAAGGCAGGGGATACATACGAGTAGAGAATGGTTGTGTATGGATGATAAATTGAAGTAGCCCAAAGGGATTTCACACATCTTCTCTATTTTCTACATGAAGGGATGGGGAGAGAGGGTCACCACGTAAGTGAAGTGGACCTGCTGTGGATGTACTGTGTCTTGCTTCATTGCTTCTGACCTGGGCAGTGGGCAGGAGATAGGGATGACCCTTCATCCAAAAGGAGTTAGGATGAGAAGGAAACAAATGTACTCAATGAGAGTGGAATGGGTGGGAGTGGGTGTGTGTCTTGTCTGTCTACCTCCCTTATAAGGGTGAAGAAACCCTTGGTATTATAGTGTGTGTGTGCTTTGATTCATCTATCCCCCTTATGAGGGTGCAAGGGCTTTTTGAATATGTAAAATTTCCACAACTGCCTCAACATGCCTGAAACCACAGTTCAGTAAGGTCAACTGAATTAATGCTCTATGGTTTCAACCTTTAACATTTGGATTGTAAGACAAAATATGATGATAAAAATACATTTCATTTTCAATAACAAATGATTGGACTAGTATATATCATAATTCACATAACATCAATAAAACCACAAGTAGTTCTTTATTTCACCTCATTTCAAACCATTCACATCATCCATGGTTATAAAAAAATTCTCAATCCAGAGGGAGTTCATATACACACATACATACATTTGAAGCCACACATAATCTGGAGAGTAAGAGACAGGACCCCATGAGCATTTCTCTTTTCATGTATACAGCAATTAGGTATATACAAACATACACGAATTTAAGAGCAAACTAGACACTGCAAGATACAAAGATGGGACACCAAGAGCATAGCTCCCCTTCCCAGAAGATACAACTAGGTAAATACATATTAAAGACCCTTCCCCCTTACCAAGGGATATTGGATTTTAAGGTGATATAGCCCAAGCTGGAACCATACATGAATTTCAAACAGTACAATAATTGGTTAGTAAAAGACTAGACTCATGAGCATTGCTTATTTCCTGTATACTGCAATTAGGTACATACATACATACCAAAAGCCCTCTCCCCCTTATATGGGGGATAGCCAAGTCAAAGCACACACCCACTATAAACATACAACAGCCAAATGAATATCCTCTCTCATCTCGGCACTTTGGGGATGAAAAATCCTCCCTCTCCCCCACCAAACTACTTGGACTGGAATCAATGCAGCATGGCTTGGCAGCTGGAACTGGTTTACCCCCACTGCTTCATTATATGCATACATACATACATATATCAAGGCTTTTTCCCCCTTACAAGGGAGGTAGCAAAAAAGGAAAAGGCATAAAATCATTCCCACCCATTCCATCCCTGAATACACTCCACACCCCTCCACCCTCCCTCTCATCTTAGCACCTCCTGGATGACAGGTCATCCCTTCACCTTGTCCACTGCCCTGGGTCAGAAGCAGTGCCGCAAGACACAGCACATCCACAGCAAGGCCTCTTCATTAAATCGGCGACCCCCCCTCTCTGTCCCCCCATGCATAAAAGGAGAAGACAGGGAGAAATCCCTTTGGGCTGCTCAAAATTTGCTCACACATACTACCTCACCCCACATCCCCCTGCCCATTCCACCTCATGCATCACAACATCACCCATATACAACCATTCTCCATTCACCCCTGTCTTCTGTCCTCTCCTGTCCTTCCTCAACAGACATTCCCCTCTTCCCCTTCCTTCCTCTTCACCCCATCCATCCACCTCATCATAGGACATCCCTTCATGTTCACTCCCTCCACATCTGCCTTCCATACCTCTTTTACTAGTCTTTCTTCACTCATTCTTTCCATGTGTCCAAACCATCCTAATACTCTTTCATCAACCCTATCTCCCAACTCCCTTTCCACCCCTGTTCTTCTCCTCACCTCCTCATTCCTCACTCTATCCAGCCTAGTAACCCCCATCATACTTCTCAGACACCTCATCTCAAACACATTCAAACTCCTTCTCTCTTCCTCTCTTATGTTCCATGTTTCTACCCCATACAGTGCTGTTGGCACAATCACTTTCATATAGTCTCCTCTTAGCATCCATTCCCAAATGTCTATTCCTCATTACACTTTTTAATCCACCAAAGCATTTACTCGCTTCTCTCAATCTACATTCTACCTCCACCTTCACTCCACCTTTTCCTGCCACATTTGCACCCAAGTATCTAAAACTATCCACTTCCTCCAGTCACTCTCCCTTAATGCTCACTTCCAGACTACTGCCACTTTCACCCCTTGTACATCTCATCACCTTACTTTTACCCACATTTATCTTCAGCTTTCTTCTATCACACACTCTCCCAAACTCTGTCACCAACTTCCTCAATCCCTCCTCCGATCCTGCCACAAGCGCAGTGTCGTCCACAAACAACAGCTGGCTCACCTCCCACTTTTCTCCATTTTCTTTAACCATCTCCAATCCCTGACCCACTACCCTTGCATTTACCTCTCGCACTACCCCATCCATGTATAAGTTGAACAGCCTGGGCGACATAACGCATCCTTGACGAAGTCCCACCTTTACCTCGAACCACTCACTCTCTCCATTTCTAATCCTGACACAAGCTCTACTACTCTCATAAAAACTCTTGACATCTCCTAGAAGCTTTCCTCCTATCCCGTATATCCGCAAAACCTCCCACAGTGCCTTCCTGTCTACCCTGTCATAAGCCTTTTCCAGGTCCATAAAGGCCTAAAAAACATCCTTCCCCTTTCCTATAGCTTTCTCACATATCTGTCTTACCACAAAAATCTGATCTACACACCCTCTACCCGTCCTAAATCCACACTGTTCCTCACAAATTACTCCCTCTGTTCCTCTCCTAATCCTCTCAATCAAGATCCTCCCATTATATGCAAAGGGAAAAAATGAAGAGAGAAGGCTTGTTGGTAAATATGTAATTTTTGCAGGAAAATTAATTTTTCCCTGATACAAACCTGAGGTACTCCTTACCCAAGGATACGCGGCGCGTTTCTACCGCTAACACTGTGTGTGCTTGAAAACACCTCACTCCGAGGGTCTGGGCAACCATTATCCTCAGTAAGGGGCCCTCCTGGGGCAAGGGGGGCCCCCCCCTCCCCCCGCAGGGGTAGGAGGGTAGAAGCTCCATTGTCTGAGCCAGGTATGAAATTAGTCACGAGGGTTGACAGGCCAGGGAGAAGGAACTACTAGCGGGGTGGATGAGGAGGGCCATTAGAGGTAAGGAGTACCTCAGGTTTGTATCAGGGAAAAATTAATTTTCCTGCGAAAATTACATTTGTTCCGAAGAATACAAACTCTTCGGTACTCCTTACCCAAGGAGACTTGGACTTAGGGGGGAAGGAAGTATTTGTCTAGCCTGGGAAACCCTCGTAAGGAGAAAATGTAGAGTGCTAAGATCTACGTTGACCAGACCCTTATACATTCCCCGAAACTGTGAAGGGCACCTGGATCTGTTCCCAGAGTGGAGACAGACAGGGCATACTCACTTTGTACCCCTTGTAGGGCTCGAACTGATTCCCTTGGAATGCTTGAGAGCCCTCGGTGAGGTAAGGGAATGTAGGAGTATGAGAAGGACTTGAGATAGGTATCCCCGTGGTTGCCGATCCAGAACTTGGATGAGGCTTCAGGGTTGGCTGTGTGCCATTGGTACGGGGTATGTTATCTCAGGACTTCTTGGGCAGCCACTATGGGGCCTAGAGAGAAGGTCCCTAAGGATTCCCACATGACATCTTTGAGGTAAAAGGAAGTGAACGTAGTCTGGGACTTCCATATACCTGCTTGAAGGACCTGGTTGACTGACCGATTCTTTCGGAAGACTAGGGAGGGTCCTATTGCCCTGAGGTCATGAGCTTTTGCTCCAGGGTAATCCGTGGGGCTCGAGGCGTAGGCCCTGCGGATGACTTCCTTGATCCAGTAAGAAATGGAAGTCTTAGTGACGGGCTTGGGTGTACCCCTGGTAGAGACGAACAGTCTTGGCAAGTCTGGTCTAAGATGCTTCGTCCTCTTGAGGTAGGTCCGGATAGCACGTACCGGGCATAGGACCATTTCTGCATGTTCGCCCCCTACAAAGTCGTCCAAGGAAGGAATACTAAAGGACCAGAATCTAGGGTCGGCTTTGGCCGGATCCTGGTTTTTGGCAACGAATTGGGGCAGAAAAGTGAAGGAGACCTCTTGCCATCCTTTCGAGTGGGCGACTCGATAAGAGATGGCATGCAACTCCCCGACCCTCTTGGAAGACGCCAGGGCCAAGAGAAAGACTGTCTTCAAGGTGAGGTCCTTGAAATTAGCATCTCGGAGGGGTTCGTAAGGGGGGCCCCGCAGAGCGTTGAGGACTAATGCCACATCCCATGGAGGAGAAGTGATCTCCCTGGGGGGGCATGATTTTCTGAAATGTCTGAAGAGCATGGAAATTTCTGGAGACAGGGCTAGATCCATGCCCTTCAGAGAAAACACCTGATTAAGAGCTGCCCTATAGCCCTGCACTGCCGAGAGGGAGATCTTCTTGGACTTCCGGAGGAAGTGGAAGAAGGAGGCAATCAGAGGAATGGTGGCTTGCTCTGGGGCTATTGCTCGGGAGTGGCACCATTCTGCAAAAGCATTCCACTTCCCTTGATAAAGGGCAGCTGAGGAAGAGCGAATAGGGGAGGACATGTCTTCTGCCACTTCTTTGGGGAAACCCTTCTCTAGGAGGATCCGGACCATAGTCTGAACGCGTGAAGTGCCAGGGCTGACGGGTTCTTGTGCCAGGCCCCGTTGACTGGTTGATGTAGAAGGTCGGGTCTTCCCTGAAGGGCCAGGGGCTCCTCCACTGCTAGCTCGAGGGCGTCTGGAAACCATGGGGCTTCCGGCCACCAGGGAGCGATCAAAGTCATCCGAAGGTTGGATGCGGTTCGTACTCTCTGGAGCACCTTTTGGAGCAAGGGAAACGGTGGGAAAGCGTAGGTGTCGAGGTTGTCCCAGCTTTGCAGAAGAGCATCCTCTCCCGCTGCCAGCGGATCCGGGAGAGGGCTGAAATACACCGGGAGCTGGTGGTTCCATCTGGTGGCGAAAAGGTCCACCAGAGGGGAGCCCCATTTGTTGATGAGGAAGGTCGCCACTTCCGGATGGAGGGACCACTCCGTGCTGATTACCTGACTCCTTCTGCTGAGGTGGTCCGCCCAGACATTCTTTTTCCCTGGGATGTAGCGAGCTCTGAGTGTCACTTGGAGGTTCTCGGCTAATAGGAGGATCTCCATAGTGAGATGGCAGAGGTCCTGGGAGACTGTGCCCCCCTGCTTGTTCAGGTAGGCTACTACCGAGGAATTGTCTGACATGATGCCCACAACTTTCCCCGAGATTTGACCCGAGAAGTGACGGAGAGCCAGCAGTACCGCTTTCAATTCTAGCCAGTTGATATGGGCTGTCCGCTCGACCGTGGACCAGGAACCGCTGACGTGATCGTCGTTGAGGTGGGCCCCCCAGCCCTCCTTGGAGGCATCGGAGAAGAGGAGGACTTCGGGGGGAGATGGGCCGAGGGGCATCCCCACGAGCAGGTTGCACGGGTCCTTCCACCAGAGAAGAGAATGCTTGACCTCTCCGGTAAGGGTGATGTGTTGACGGGTGTCTCCCCTTAGCGGGGACCACTGGGACTTGAGGAGCCACTGTAGGGGTCGCATTCTCAGTCTGCTCCTGGGTATTAACCTCTCGACGGAGGCCATGTGGCCCAGGAGGACTTGGCACTGTTTGGCCGTGAGGAACCCGGTCGATAGTGCCTGCACGACGAGGGAAGAGAGATTCTGGATTCGCTTCTCTACTGGGAATGCCTGCATGAGGGAAGAGTCCAGAACCATACCCAGGTACGTGACTCTCTGTCTTGGAATGAAATCTGACTTCGCCCGGTTGACCGTGGAGCCCAATTTGCGGATGAAAGCTAGGACTATCCCCAGGTGGTCGCGGCATAGCTGGGCGGAGTGTGCCAGGATCAGCCAATCGTCCAGGTAACGGAGTAGGCGAATCCCTCTGGAGTGGGACCACGCTGAGACGAGTTTGAACACTCTGGTGAAGACTTGGGGTGCTGTGGAGAGGCCGAAGCATAGGCAGGTGAATTGAAAAGTGGTCCCCTTGTGGACGAAGCGGAGGAATTTTCGGGATGAGGGATGGACAGGTATTTGGAAATAGGCGTCCTGGAGGTCCAGGGACACCATGAAGTCCCCTTCCCTGATAGACGCCCTCACGGCCTCGGGGGTGTCCATCCGGAACTTCGTCAGGGAAAGGAACTTGTTGAGAGGAGACAGATCGATGACAGGTCTCCACCCCCCTGTAGCCTTTGGTACTAGGAATAGCCTCGAGTAGAACCCCGGGTCCGGAGTTGAGACTTCCTCAAGTGCTCCTTTCTGGAGCAGAGTGGAGATTTCCTCCACTAGGGCCCGCCCGCGATCCGAGTCCGGATGGTAGTTGCTGACTTGGATGGGATAGGGGGAGAGGCTGGGGATGGTGTGAAAAGGAAGACGATAGCCTGCCTTGATAACCTGGATGGTCCAGTCCTCCGCCCCGGCAGCCTCCCATTCTCTCCAGTAGAGAGAGAGGCAACCTCCTATCCTGTGCGGGAGGGCAGGCGAGTTCCTAGAATTTCCTGCGTTGGGGTCCAGAGCCTCTATGATGTTTGCGCCCCTGTTCTCTATTGGGGAAGGGGCGGGGCTTTCCTGTCTGGGCTTTGGACTTCGAATGGGGAGGGGGCCCGTCTTCCCGCTTAGGGAGACGAAAAGGCTGCCTCTGCGTCTGAAAGGACCGAGGGGTCGATGGGGGGGTGGTCCTTGGCCTTGAGCTAGAGACGGCTGTTCTCTCGATGGCTCTGTTGTGTAGCAACTGGTTGGTGCTAGTGATTGCCGAGTCCACCACATCCGGGGGAATCAGCGTGTGGGTGAGCAGGGGGGCCCTCCTCAAAGGAGCATAAATCTCCCTGAGGAGGGGGTCACTGGGGTCCCCGAGGATGGTGTCTCTCCTGCGGGACTCGAAGTTGGCCCAGGACGTTGAGAGACAGGAAGCCTGATGCTTCAGGGCTCTGCTCGCGCTTGCCAAAAAAGCCTGGAGGTCGCATTCTTCCTGGGGTTGGAGTTCGGGTAAGAACTCCCTCGCCGAGGCAAGGAGGCGTTCTAGCCAGGAGTTCACCGCCAGGGACAGAGCCAGTGAATGAATGTGGTCGCTGACTTCCCTGCCGGAGAGGAGGACGTTTCGTCTGCGCAGCGACTCGGCGTCCGCCTTAACCAGCTCTGGTAACCTCGCCGGGATCGAGGCTGGTCTGAGGGTTGACCCCGATGGGGTGTAGAAGCGCTTCTGGTGTTCCAATGGGACCGGATGCCAACGCGCCCTCTCGGTCGTCCTTGTTGCGAGAGCGTCGGAGGCCTGGGCCATGGCCCTCGCCGTCTGCGTACTCCATGGAAGGTGGAGGGGAGTAGGCTGGGCTTTGTGAGAGTTGGCCGCCATGAAGATGTCAGACTCGAATGTGGCTTCCTCTTCTTTCGGGGGGCCCAGTCGATTCGCCCTCCGAACCCTCGCGAGGACGTCCGAGAAGGAAGGTGGGACCACCATCGAGGATTCCGACTGGGAAACGGGAGGGGAAAGGGAGCGTGACCCCCCCCCTACGGCGCTGTGGACATCGTCGTCGGCGTAGGAGGGGTCGGCACGGGCAGAGAGGAACCGCACGCTACCATCCTCGTTACTGATGGGTTCAGGGGGGGGCTGAGCAAGTGGAAGCTGGTCGAGGGGGGCCCTTGGGGGCGGAGACTCCTCACGAGCTTCCGTGCGGTGCACGAACCGCGCTTGAGAAGCGCGGAAAAATTCCCGTTGGGCCTCCATCTGTTCCTTCAACGTAGTGACGAGTGAACAGAGAGTGGGGAGGAGGTCCGGGGAATGTCCTCTTGGAGGGTCCCGCCTGGGTGCGGATGGTCCGGGAGACGCCAGGGGGAGACTGCCTCCTCCGGACGAAGCTGAGTCACCTACGACGAACGCGCGTGTGGGTACACCTCGGGCTTCCTGCCCACCGGGCATAGAAAGGGTTCCGGCGATGACCCGGCTCGTCTGACGAGAGGTGGAAGGGGTGGGACTGGGGGTCACCCGAGAAGGAGAAGAGGCTGACGCGCTCCGAATCTCCGAACTCGGTTCCTTTGTCCGTGGGGGGGTGGAGCTGCCGGGGAGCATCGCGGAGCAAGCGGACGCAACCGGGAAAAAGCTCGTACCCGGGGGGTAGTTCGCGGGGGCCAATGGCGCGTGCCCGTCGAAACTAGCCCCCTTTTTGGCAGGAACAGGAGACAATTTAGCCTGAGACTGACTCGGGGCGGCTATTGTACAACCTTTCCGTTTACTACGCTTAGGAGGGGGGAGACAACTGCCCGCGTCCTCCGCCGACGTAGCATGCCTTCTCTTTGTGTCGGGTGAGGGGGGAAGCCATCTTCCTGGCCCGCGTATCTTGACCCGTGGCTGCACCTTCCGGTGAGCATGAAAATACGCGGACCACTGCTTATCACCCCATTGAGCGCACGTAGTACACGGGGATGAAGGGGAACATGCCAGATTCCGACAATGGATACACCAAGAGTGTGGGTCCACAGTTGTCGGTGGGAGAAGAGCCCGGCAGCGAAATTCACCACGGGCGAAGGCACACATGCTATCGCGAACAACAACTCTAGGACCAGATTCCATACTTACAGAGAAGCGGAGAATACCCGGTGGAGATTAAAGAGAGGGATAAAGGGGACTCAAGCGCTTCCAAGCAGGGGGAAGGCGGCGATGCAGGACGTTCCACACAAAGGACGCCGTTGGAAGGGTGTAGAAGGCCGATGCCGATTGCGTTCGAGATAATCGAACGATCCAAGCAGGGGGAAGGCGGCGATGCAGGACGTTCCACACAAAGGACGCCGTTGGAAGGGTGTAGAAGGCCGATGCCGATTGCGTTCGAGATAATCGAACGATGCGGAATTGGCGCAGGAAATTAATTTCCTGATACAAGCACGGAACTGTGAGAGATGTTGACTCGATCGCTACCGCTTAGACAATGGAGCTTCTACCCTCCTACCCCTGCGGGGGGAGGGGGGGGCCCCCCTTGCCCCAGGAGGGCCCCTTACTGAGGATAATGGTTGCCCAGACCCTCGGAGTGAGGTGTTTTCAAGCACACACAGTGTTAGCGGTAGAAACGCGCCGCGTATCCTTGGGTAAGGAGTACCGAAGAGTTTGTATTCTTCGGAACAAACAAGTATTCCACTGAAGAACAGAGGCAGTATTTATGAATTGCATATCAGATCTGTTATGTTTTATGGTGTTGAGATATGGGGAATGACAGGAAGAGTAGTGGATCTACTGAAAAGAATTGATCAATGGATGGTGAAGTGGCAGGAGTGGGTTTCCAGTATATGGAGATGTGGAGAGATGTCTGGAAAAAGATACAGGAAAGAATGAGGCAGAAGGGGGGCAGGGAAAGAAATGCTGAGAATGGTGGGGGGAAACAGAGATACCAAGGTCAGTGGGAAGATCAAGGAGAACATAGAGAGGAGCAGTACAGTAGGACATAGAAGTATTTACAGTGGAGGAAGATTTCACACTAGACAGAGGAGGTTCATCATTAGTCCAATCCCAACTATGGGAGATGATGGACTATAAATGCAGAAAGGAAGAAAGAGAAAAAGAAGATGAAGAAGAAATTGCATAAACAATAATTCGCATTTTAATCTACTTGCCAGTAGTCAAAGGCCTCAACCCAAATATTCAAGGTATCATATCTCATGTCTTGTTACTTTGGCTGATTCTGGTGAGCACATACCTAGAGCATCTTCACTGTCAACTGTTTTATACAACAAACATTGGACACGTTCATGCCATACTGAAAATCAACTGTGCTCATTCCTCTTCTAATGGTAAAAAAAAAATCTTTCCTTATATAAATCTCATAAATCCTTGGAAGGGAAAGATTTATATAAGGATTTTTTTTTTTAAGAATACCACCATAAGATTCTTAAGGTGGTATCCTAAAAATATTCCTTATATCTTTCCCTTCCATGGCTTTATATGAGATTAATATAAGGAAAGAATAATTCTTAAGAATACCACAGTAAGTTTCTTTATCTCATTCTTTAGTTCCAAGGTATGCACTTTTTTTTTTGGCCTCTTCATTGGGTTATTTCCAAATGAAATGTTACACAAACATCATTGAAGAATGATAATGAGCCAAGAATAATCAGAATGCCTAACACATGTGGACTAATTTAGTTTCTCAAGAAAGGCCTTTTCCCTCTTACGAGGGGGTTCCCAAGTCAAATCACACACTAACATCATGCACAATCACAACTAAATCCATTTAATCCCATCTCCAATCTCAATTGCTCAGGTCAAAGGAAATGCAAGAAGGCACAGCTCTTCCACTAGGGCCCATCAGTCAAAGCTGGTTTATCTCCACCACTTCATCATAGGATGACCACCTCCTTGTCCATTTCAAGAGATTAATTCAGTTAAATGTCACGAACTCCCCCCCATCAGGAGGCTAGGAATTTGTAGCATGGAATTTAATAAACCATGTCCTTGGTCTAACTTACTGGTGGCAGGGTTCAAACTGCTGTCACCTCAACCTCTGCTGTAAGTAGCCAGCCAGCAAAAATCCATCCATTTCAAACAACTTGTAAGAATAGAGGAACCCTTGAGGCCATGTCATCTTTTCATCCATTCACATTTTCACCTCCATTAACTCCGATCTTTTGCACTCACCCTATTCAACAGACAGTATATACATACAACAAACTAATTGGTATATGCAAAGGTTCTGTCAATATACTTTCTATATTCCTTTATATATGGAACTTTAAGTATAACTTCCCATGTCATCCTTTCATCCATTCACAATTTCCATCCATTAACTCTGATCTTTTGCACTCTCTTTTCCCTGTTCAACATACACTATATACATACATCAAACTAACTGGTATATACAAAGGTCCTGTTAGTATACTTTCTAAATTACTTTATATATGGAACTTTAAGTACAACTTCATACAGTCTACAACCTATATCAAGATTTCTTCAGTATCTACTAGAAAAAATATGCTTGGTTCATGCCATAGCAAATGTATTCTACTCCACCTCTAATATGAAAATTCAAAGTACCTGGCTTCTTCCGAGACTTTCTCAGGTTTCCAGCTGAGTGCATTGCAAAAGATACAAAATACATTAGGAACCAATGGAGTTGAGCCAACTGCAAGATATGCCATGGTGGTCATCTTCATGGTCTTGGGAGGATTTACATATTATTCATATGTAAATTGCTTGGGTTAAGGTAGGCACTGTGAGGTCATATTCCCCTTTGAAGAAGAGAAAGTTATCCTTTATGAAAGTTTGTCTATAATTTTTCTAAGTGCTCCTTCCTCTTCAATTAGTTCTAGCACACATGCTACTGCTTACCACCACTACACTAAAATACATAGTAATTTACCGGTAAGTAATATGATTATGTAAGTTTTGTATTTTTTTTTTCATGCATATGTTTACAGAACAGCAAGAAAAGATACAGTGAAATATCTGTGAAAGTTGGCCAATTTCTCACTTTGAAAGGCTGTACAGTGCAGGGCCAAAGGGCTTCCATGGGTTGAAATAAAAATTCAGTCTCAAAAAACATGATTAAACAAGAATGTCTCACATATTGATGCACAAAAATGATTCCATTTCAATGTGTGATTGATTATTTGGTTTTCAGTCCACAAATTAGTGAACTACACAATGACACGGATATTCCTATAGACCAGAGTCGTACGGTATTCCTCTACGTTTTGAAGATTAAGATCTATTCAAGCTCTCCTATACCAACCCTAGGACTTCACCTATAAATTTTCACCCTAAATACAGAAAGGTTTCTTCACCCCCATCCATTTACCTCATTCTTAATCTTTCTTCCATGGTCAGCCCATTCACTTGGGTTTTCCACCGCTAGTCTTTCCTTGTTTCTTTCTTTGTATATGCCCAAGTTACCTTAGCACTCTGTTCTACCCAATCTGACAGCTCCCTTTCCATCCCCAATCTCTGCCTCACCTCCACATTTCTTATTTTATTCACTTTTGCACAACCTGTCCTATCAAAACTCTTCTCCCTTATAATGGCATAAGGGCACAATGGTATTTTCCTCCTTGCAAGTGGGTTCACCAAGTCAAAGCAAGCAGTCTCTTAAGAGAATAATACAGAAAAAGGATTTAAAATTCTTCACTCTGGCCCTTTTAGTCATCTTTTAAAATACACACAAGAATACAATGGTGGTATTCTTATTCCCACTCCACAGGAGCATGAGAAAAGAGGAGAATGTAGCTTAGGAGCAGTACATGAGGCATTTACAAGATACAACAGAAATGAAAAAAGAGAGTGAAAATTAAAAAAAGGCTCAGTATTCCTCTCCGGGCAGAGATTTGTCAACAAATGTAGAAGAATACTGCATGACTCTGGTCTGTCACTAAGGTCCTTAAAGTATTGGCTGCATGAACTATGCAGCCAATACCCCAGTATGGGAATATCATAGGGTAACACATCTAAATTTTGTATGTACTCGAGGAATCTGCAGATGGTAACTTGAGGCACATGCATATGGTGCCACTGGTCTCTTGCAAATTGAAGACAGCTTTCACCTCTCATCCCCCACTGAAGGTGCAGCCCTGTGGGATGGAACTCAGACCCTGAATCAGGCCTAGCATCTTGACCATGAGATCTTTGGGTTTGGCTGGTGCCTGATGCTAATTTTTTGGATGCTATTGAGCATATATAAGAGAGATTCTAAGACTATGAATAATAATGCTATACTTCTTTCATTAACACTTTTAAGAAAAGTGATAAAAAAGGAATAGGGAGAGAGAGGAGCTAAAACAGAGTGGCATATCCAAGTTTCTCATATAAATAAAAATCTCAACTCCAGACTGAGGGGATAAGAACATGTCAACCAAGTACTTTAACATCTCAAATCTTTACCTGATATAAACTCCTTGGGCGACTGCTTCCTCTTTGCTGTTGTCACCTTGTACACGCTAAAATCCATGATTCTTAGCACCGCACAGGATGACATTAGCTTTCTTAGCTGTGTTGCGATGGCAGACTTGTGAGGACTACTATGAGGAGTACCTTGTACACTACTTGGGCTTGAGGTACTCTTTGGACTCGCACCCTATCAAATTCAAAACAAAAGAATAAGACTGGGCACATAACGGGCACTTGAAACAAGTACTTAAAAAAAAAATTGGAGAAGTATAATTCAGCTCAGCATTATAATCACTCATTTAATAAACCTAAGGATGAGTAAACATTAGCTATACACATCAGAAAATAAATTAATCTATTTCTTTTTTACATATATCAAGTCAATATCTACTACATATAATGTATCATTATTCAAAATTAGTAGCCTGAAGACTATTCCAAAAGGACAGCTCTCTGTTGCACCTTCAGAGATACCCAACACATGATGGACAATGATCATGAAAAATAAGCTAAACAGACTTAAGACATGCATTAAAAAATTCACAATCAAGAAAAAAAAAAAAAAATGATACATAATATCTTTAGAAAGAAGATTCAGCTGTAAAACTAAGATAAATTATTTTCAGTGATGCAAGCCATCTAATTTAGGAGCATAACAAGTAAAATGGGCATTAAAATAATCATACAAATTTATGAGAGGAAGCTAAAATAGAAGCTTCATGGCAAAACTTTCAGAATCAAAACAGAACCAATGAATGAATGGTCATATGAAAGTTGATTCAACCTACTTTTTTCTAATCATACACACAAGCGCACTCCAAAAAGGGTAAAGGTAAGCACTCATGTCTATAGCTACGTGATCCTAAAAGTAGCATATATTTTCAGAGCATAATACAATTACCCTAAAAAAAAGTCTACACAACTTCAACCAAAAGTTATCTGCATATGCGTGTACATAATTCAATATAAAATAAAAAATCCTAACATCACACTTCAATTTATTTTTCAAATCAAGGTGGCTTGTCTGGTACAAAAATATCCTCCTCCCTCACACTTACACTACCTGCTCAAACCATGTGAAAAATAAAAAAAAATTCTTCTCTAACAATACTACTAATTCATCCCAAGTGCATGCCTATCATATAATCTTTGCTTATATATATTCTTTTCCAACTTGCTCTGACTTCATCTACACACATTTTTGCTTATTTGATGTCCTGATCACGATGAACAAGAGGGGAATGTCTATTGAACAAGGGAGAAAGCAGGATAGGAGTGAATGGAGAATGGCTGTGTATAGATGATACAATGATCCAAGAAAGGGAGAGGATGGGTGGGTAGAGAGTGGTTAAGTATGATATTTTGACACAGCCCAAAGGAGTTTCTCCCTGTCTTCTCTTTTTTCTGTATGAGGGGGGTCGCCAATTAAGTGAAGCGGCCTTGCTGTGGATGTGCTGTGTCTTGCTGCATTGCCTCTGACCAGGGCAAGAGGCAAGATGCAGGGATGACTCATCATCCCTGAGGAGTTCAGATGAGAGGGAAGAAAGGGTGGTGGATGAGAATGGAATGAGGTGGGAATGGGTACTTGTCTTTTGACTTGGCTACCTCCCTTGTAGGGGGGAAAAAACCCTTAGTATATAGACAAATTGAATATGGAATAAGCTGATGAAGTCATCCTTCATACATCCCTCTTAGTTTAATGACAGCAATCACAAATATATAACTGGGCTACAAAATTTGACTTAAGTTCAATCTGAAGTTAACATGCTTTTACACAGTGGGGAAGTTTGGGTTGAGAAGCTAAGAAATCTTATACACAGGAAGAAAACATTTATATTCTATTTAACCTTAAAATGAACATTTCCCTCATATGTTAATTGCAATTAATTGGATCAATTAATTAATGCAATTAATTGCCTTAATTGTGCCTTTGACTTGGCTATCTCCCTTAAAACACATTCTTATGACACTATGGTTTTAGGAATTAATGCAGTACAGAGTTTAGGTAAACATTGAAAGGGTTAAAGAAATACTAATACAGAAATAGAAGTTTATGGCCAGGGAAAAAATAAATAAATAAATAAATAAAAAATCAAAATAATGGTCAACAAATAAAGTTCTTCATGACCATTTTAATTTCATGGATTCATGCCCAAGACACTTATGAGACAAATGACAAGTACATTAATTTTGACCTTTCATTACACAACAGCAAAACAATTGATGGTTCATATGAAAGACACTCGATCTGCATTCTAAAGGGAGTTTGATGGCTGCAAAACATGAGATGATATTTCAGAAACCCATGACCCTTCTTTAAATGTTGTGCTATTTATCTTTTAATTTTTTTTTTATATCAAAATGGCTTCACAAATGTAAAACATGCTACTCTACACTGCAAACACTAAAGTAATCATACTGGATGAGCACCTGTGATGCAGATTCATGCCGAGTGTGGGGTGGCGCTCTGGCTAGGGGCGTGTGGGATGATTTGTTGGCACTCAGCGTGTCTGTCAGTCTTGTTCTGAAGAGTCCCAGAGCATCTTGCGCCCACTTAGCAGGAGAACAGTCAGAGTACCTACGGATATCAAAACCAACAGATATAACTTTTAAGATTACTAAAAACCAATAGGGCATAAAATTTGTGGTTTATGTTAACATTACATTTAACATTATATTAGCTGAAAAATTACATGTACATTCTTCCTTTTGCAATTTCATATTTTCTTGGCTCCTCCTGGATGATGGATCATTTCTGCATCTCATCCACTGCCTTGGATCATATTGTATATATAGAAATAGCATTTTTCTATACATGTAGGAAATGCAAGTGATGCGTAATTGAGTGTGTGTGTGTATGTATTTGTATGCGTGTCAAATTGTTCTCGAAGTTTCAGGAAGAAGTTGTAAATTACTCTAGCTCTATTGTACAGCTGTTAACCCTTTCTGAAACATTCCAAGACTTTAACCTCTTTTTCTTGCGAATAATGAAGTTGGCGCTTAGTACCCTCCTACCGCGGTGCGCCTCATATATACATAAATGTATATATATATATATATATACACATACATATACAGTACTCATCAGAAGTATATGGTGCCTACCCCTTGCAGTGGCATATATATATATATGATGAAAATACATACATACATACATATACCAAGGCTTTTTCCCCCTTTCAAGGGAGGTAGCCAAAAAGGGAAAGGCATAAAAACACTCCCACCCATTTCATCCCTACATACACTCCACACCCCTCCCACCCTCCCTCTCATCTGAGCACCTCCTGGATGACGGGTCATCCCTGCACCCTGCCCACCGCCCTGGGTCAGAAGCAGTGTCGCAAGACACAGCACATCCACAGCAAGGCCGCTTCATCCAATCGGCGACCCCCCCCTCTCCGTCCCCCCTTGCATATAAGGAGAGGACAGGGAGAAATCCCTTCGGGCTGCGTCAAAATTTACTCACACATACTACCCCACCCCCCAGCCCATTCCTCCTCATGCAATCACAACATCATCCATATACAACCATTCTCCACTCACCTCTGTCTTCCGTCCTCTCCCTTCCTTCCTCAACAGACATTCCCCTCTTCCCCAAAGCCCCCTTCACCCCATCCATCCACCTCATCCTAGGACGTCCCCTCATGTTCACTCCCTCCACATCTGCCTTCCATACCTCTTTTACTAGTCTTTCTTCACTCATTCTTTCCATGTGTCCAAACCATCCTAATATTCTTTCATCAACCCTATCTCCCAAATCCTTTTTCACCCCTGTTTTCCTCCTCACCTCCTCATTTCTCACTCTATCCAGCCTAGTAACCCCCACCATACTTCTCAGACACCTCATCTCAAACACATTCAAACTCCTTCTCTCTTCTTCTCTTATGTTCCACGTTTCTGCCCCATACAGTGCTGTTGGCACAATCACTCCTTCATACAGTCTCCTCTTCGCATCCATTCCCAAATGTCTATTCCTCATTACACTCTTTAATCCACCAAGGCATTTACTCGCTTCTCTCAATCTACATTCTACCTCCACCTTCACTCCACCTTTTCCTGCTACACTTGCACCCAAGTATCTAAAACTATCCACTTCCTCCAGTCGCTCTCCCTTAATGTTCACTTCCAGTCTACTGCCACTTTCACCCCTTGTACATCTCATCACCTTACTTTTACCCACATTTATCTTTAGCTTTCTTCTATCACATACTCTCCCAAACTCTGCCACCAGCTTCCTCAATCCCTCCTCTGACCCTGCCACAAGCGCAGTGTCGTCCGCAAACAACAGCTGGCTCACCTCCCACTTTTCTCCATTTTCTTTAACCATCTCCAATCCCTGACCCACTACCCTAGCATTCACCTCTCGCACCACCCCATCCATGTATAAGTTGAACAGCCAGGGCGACATAACGCATCCTTGACGAAGTCCTACCTTTACTTCAAACCACTCACTCTCTCCATTTCTAATCCTGACACAAGCTCTACTACTCTCATAAAAACTCTGGTCTGGATGGATGCCATGCAGAATGTCTGAAAAAGGGAGGTTCAGTGATGGTGGACTGGTTGGTGAGGTTATTTAATGTTTGCTGGAGAGAGGGTAGAGTACCGGAGGACTGGAGAAGTGCCTGTATAGTTCCTCTTTACAAGGGAAAAGGGGACAAGTGTGAATGTAGTAGTTTCAGAGGGATTAGCCTGTTAAGTGTAGTAGGGAAGGCTTATGGGAGGATCTTAATTGAGAGGGTTAGGAGAGGAACAGAAGGAGTAATTGGTGAGGAACAGTGTGGATTTAGGACAGGTAGAGGTTGTGTAGATCAGATCTTTGTGGTAAGACAGATATGTGAGAAAGCTATAGGAAAGGGGATGTTTTTTGGGCTTTTATGGATCTGGAAAAGGCTTATGATAGGGTAGACAGAAAGGCACTGTGGGAGGTTATGCAGATTTATGGGATAGGAGGAAAGCTTCTGGGAGCTGTCAAGAGTTTTTATGATGAAAATAGGAGGGCATTTTCTGAGGTGAAATTATATAGTTAGAATGTATCTGGTAACCCCCTGCTGTCATGATGGGCAAAGAGTGGAACATGAGGGAGAACCCAGCCAGTTGCTCCCATAGTGCCGTGAGGAGCGTATTTACAAGTAAGCCCTCTCTTCAGGACCTTGTCTTTTTTCACACTGGTTTTCTTCATTTCCCTAGGGTCTGTATCATTATCATGGCCCCTACAAAGGAATTAGTTGAAGATATAATTGCTCAATTCATTGGACTCAAGAAGACAGGCCATGGAACTAAAGAAATGAGTGAAATGTTGAAGGTGGCCAAATCCAAAGTCAAAAGATATATGGTGCTGTTTCAGGGGTGAGGAGGGCTGGAGATATCATCCCAGTAACCTGGTAAAGGAAGTCCTAAGAAGATTTCTCTTTCAGAGATTTTACTATTGTTAGTGGAAATGACTCTCAAGTATGCTTTATCATGATCAAAATGCTTGGAGAAGACTTCTTAGGATGCCCTATCCTAGGTTTCTGGGATGGTATCGCCAGCCCTCCTCTCTCCCGACACATAAACAGTCCCACACTTATACAACACAGACAACAGTCTAAAGTTTCTTTCAAGAAAGAACAATGGAAGGCCTAGAGACAGCTGCTGGTCACTGTGGGGTTATGGGTTTCCAGCCAATGAATGGATGAGGTAAAAGATGTGCCAAGAAAGAGAGGGGGTGTCTGTTGAGGAAGAAAGTGGAGAATGGCTGTGTATGAATGATGCTGTGATGGATGGGAGTGGGTGGGGGTGGAGGTTAGGGAGTGGTTATGTGTGAATGATATTTTGATGCAGCCCAAAGGGATGTTTCCCCATTTTCTCTTTTTCCACATGAGGGGACAGTTTGTGCGTGTGTGCGGGGGGGGTATGGCACTGATTAAATGAGGAGGACTTGCTGTGGACATGCTATGTCTTGCTGCATTGCTTCTGACCAAGGGCCAGATGCAGGGATGACCCGTCATCCAGGAAGAGTCGAGAAAAGGGGGAGGGAGGGAAGTTGGAGTGGAGAGGAATTATGCCATTTGATTTGGCTACCTCCCTTAACCCCTTCCATACGGTGCCGCACACGTAGGCGTCATGAGGAGCAAGTGGATTCGCGACGCTGCCATATCGGCGTCTTGATTATATTTATTGTAGTCGCCCCTGTGTTTTTACATTCTCCCAAATGCGCCCTGAATCCCATTCTCTGTGGTTTTCAAAATTCGCGGGTGAAAGAGAGAATGATCAATATAAGCGGTGACTATATTTTATGATGCGAGTATTATTACGACACGTCATACGGCTGGCATTGGCTGCTGCCCGCGAGATTTAAGTCCCGTACTGAAGTGGTTAAGGGGGGAAAAAAGCACTTGTTACATGTATGTATTGTAAGGAAGCATGTAGGATTGGTGTGTGCTTTGACTCAGCCACCCCCTTATAAGGAGGAAAAGGTCTTTTTGGTCTTACTTGATCCAATGGGCCAGTCACCCTACACTAGATGGTATGGGAGGCAATCAACCTGGTATTATATCTACACACCCACAGCAAACTAATGGAAATATAATTAAGAAACTACTTCTTACTTGATCCAGTGGACACGTTCCCCTGCTGCTAGGTGGTATGGGTAGTAGTCAACTTGGAGCTGACACACAGTGACCTGGAGGGCAGCCCCAGTTGCTAATTCAGGATGACTGGACCTACCAGCTGTTGGAAGAAGACATCAATTGTACATACATACATATACCAAGGCTTTTTCCCCCTTTCAAGGGAGGTAGCCAAAAAGGGAAAGGCACAAAAACACTCCCACCCATTTCATCCCTACATACACTCCACACCCCTCCCACCCTCCCTCTCATCTGAGCACCTCCTGGATGACGGGTCATCCCTGCACCCTGCCCACCGCCCTGGGTCAGAAGCAGTGTCGCAAGACACAGCACATCCACACCAAGGCCGCTTCATTTAATCGGCGACCCCCCCTCTCCGTCCCCCCTTGCATATAAGGAGAGGACGGGGAGAAATCCCTTCGGGCTGCGTCAAAAATTACTCACACATACTACCCCACCCCCCAACCCCCCGCCCATTCCTCCTCATGTAATCACAACACCATCCATATACAACCATTCTCCACTCACCTCTGTCTTCTGTCCTCTCCCTTCCTTCCTCAATTGTGAGATGGTTTTTCCTTAAATACCACATTCTGTTTTTCAATTTCCCTTCTAGTAAAAAAAAAAATTACCTGACACTCCTGTTTTCTTTCCCCCAAAACATGAATATCCAGAACTTTTCCAATCATCCCTTTGAGTATCAATACATAGTCCATTAAAACCCTGCCAACCATCACAGTCACTTTCATAGCATCTTCCACTCTCACAATCTATGACTCCCTGATGTCCTCTACATTCACCGATTCTTTAAAATATTCTACCCCTCTGCACCCTTCAACTTTTCCTCTTAACCTGAATGACACACACCCCTCATTCTCTTCACTTCCTTCCAAAACATTTTTTATACCTTTCACAATCCTCTGTCAAATAGCCCTAAATTAATACAACACAAACATCAGTCTATTGTTTCTTCCCAAAGAAATCCACAGGAGGACCTGGGGACCATAGTCAGTTGCTATGGGGTTTCAGGTTTTCAGCAACTATTAATTAATTACAAAAAAGAATGGATAAAGCATTTCAATATTTCTCAAATGATTCTATCTATAAAGCTAGCAGTAACATATTCAACTTTCATTTAATTACATAGCCTTGTAATATTTATAAAATACAACCATATGTTGACTAAGTACATATGGGTTAAATTCATTTACATACTGAATCTATAACTACCAAACGTAACTTTTCCCACATACATCATCAATCAAGGTTTCTAATGATACTTTATCTCCTCTTGAGGGAAACTACATATAACTAAAATACAAAATACCTTTACTCTAATGCTATATTTAATCACTTCATACTTCTCTTGTAATTTCTCATCTTACCTCCTTTAATAAATCAAGAAAAGCATGATTAAGAAAAAATATTTTTAAAATTGTGCCAAAGAAAAATTGTGCTTAAGAAAAAAACATTCTAAAATTGTGCTAAAGCATTTGACGTAGTTTGAACACTTCACAAATTTGTTAAAATCATCCATATCAACTCCTCAAAATAAATCCTACATGAAAGAAACAAAATCAAAATAAACTCAAAATGTATGTGATGTAGAAAACCAAAGATTCATTTGGATAAACACCTAAGCAAGATACTGTAATGCCTGCCATTTATTTTATATCATTTGTTTACTTGTTTGTCATTATTTGTCTGTTTGCTTATTATTATTTGCTTGATTTTAATTTATTATTAGTTATACGTAAATTTATTATTATTTACTATTTACCTGTTTGTTTACTATTTAACTATACCTATGTATTTATTTATTTTATTCATTACTATTTATATTATTATAATTTGTAGCTATTTATTTATCATTATTATTTCATTTTTTTCATGTCCAACCTAGTTATGGACCAAAAGGTTTCCTGTCAGCATGTTCCACCTTTGTTATCCTTTGTAAGACAAAGTTATTCATAAATATATATACATACATACATACATATATATATATATATATATATATATATATATATATATATATATATATATATATATAAATAGATAAATAAATGAATAAATAAAAATAAAACACTCTGGTGTCCTAACTTACGGCCTGGGTCATCGCAGAAGTGAAGGTCTATTCTCTCAGAATAAAAATGATACGAGGTTTCTATCACATCGTATTTCTTGAAAACCCGAGTGATGTTGGACGGTGCAATGTTCGTGCGAGCAGCTCCTCCCATGCCACCTCCACCTCCACCACCTCCTCCCCCTCCACAACCAGTGCTCATTCCACTGCTTCCTCTTGCCTGCTGTGCTTGCTGAGCCAGGATGTCTGGCAAAGACTGCAACAAAATGAGACAAAAGTCAATCAATCAGTCTATTGACCAAGTTCTCACCTGCAAGAAACCTATGGCTCTATGGTATTCAGGTCATTTTATTCATTAATTAGGAAACCTTTGTCCCGGCCAAAAAGGTACAAGAAAGCTCATCATTAATTACCTCCAACTTCCTTGCAGCTTTTATCTTCTGAGACATTTCTGTTGCCTTCTGGATGAGTCCCGAGAGGGAGTCCAGGAAATGAAATGCTGCAATAAGCTGAGAATCTGTCAACACCCAGAGCAGGTCATCCATGATCAAAACCAACCGACATCCTAACACGGAACAATCTGGAAATAAAAAGTAGTGTGATTACAAACCACCGACTTCTTTTACAATTCTGCAAATGCTTACTGACACAGTTAAGCATACCAAAATATTCATACATACATATACCAAGGGCTTTTTCACCCTTATAAAGTCAAAAGGCATAATTCCACTCTCATCCATTTCATCCTCACACATTCCACCCCTATTCGCCACCCTTCCCTCCCTCCCTCTCATCTTGGCTCTTCCTGGATGACAAGGTCATCCCTGCATCTTGCCCATTGCCCTGGGTCATAAGCAATGCAGCAAGACACAGCACATCCACAGCAAGGTCACTTCACTCAATCGGTGACCCCCGCTCTCCGTCCCCTCATACAGTAACACTGAAGACAGGTATTCAATACCAAAATATAAACTCTTTAAACATTTGCATTAATAACAAATGTTGCCTTTAGTTTCACCTACTAGAAACTATCTGGCTCATATGACTAGCCTGGTGGCAGCCAAAAGATTAATACATATACCCTTCAGTACAGATGGAGTTCACTCAAATAGATTTAACCCTATTTTTATCACAATTTTGACATACTAGAAGAGTTCCCTAGGTTATATACTACAGAATGATATTTTCAATTCTATGAATATATTCTTTAACATTGTCAAGTAAAATAAAAGATGCCACAAGTGAAGAATATTGTTTTGTTGCAATAGTAAGCCATACATATACCAAAAGCCCCTTTCCCCCTTATATGAGGGTTACCCATGTCAAAGCATACACTTATCTTACATTCATCCCACACCCATTCAAAAACCCAATTAGTGGCCCTTCCATCTTAGCACCTCATGGATAAGGGGCCATCCCTGTCCACCACCATACTGTTTGAATCAGAGCCAATGCAGTAAGGCACAGCACCACCTCCAAAGCAGGACCCAACTGACACAGCTTGTTTACATATGGCACCATTTCATTATATGGCAACCTACTACCTCCTCAACTCAAGAAATTCATGGAGTAAACAAGAAGAGCATTCCTTTGGGCCATAGCATTTCCTCATACCTTTAAAACCACTCTCCAGTCATTCCTATCTTTGGCCCATCTCCCTTACTCAACAGATGTTTCTCTTCACATCCAATGACCCCTTCACACTATCCATCTACCTAATTCTTGATTTTCCCTCAAGTTTACTCCATCCACTTTTGCCACTCACTTTCTTTTTCTATGTTAACTTGTTCTTTCCATATGGCCAAACCACCCCTACTTTCTGCCCCACCACATCTCTCATTTTAGTTACCTTTGTAACTCCAACCATTACTCTTAGACGATGTAACTCAAAATGTATATATTGTCTTCATTTCTGTCCCCAATTTTCAATTTTCTGCTCCATACATAGCCAGGCATAATCACCCTCTTGTGAGTCTTCTCTTTGAATTCATCCCCAGATAGTTATTTCTCATGACACTTTTCATTCCCCCCTCAATTCCTTTACTCTATAATTCAACATTACCTTCATTCCTCTATTCCCTGCTACATGTGACCCCAAACACTTAAGCTCTCCAGTTTCTCATTCTTTAAACTCATCTCCAACTTGCCACCACCCTCACCCCTTGTATAACTTATCACCTTACTTTTGCCCTCATTTACTTTTGGCTTGCTTTTCTTCACAAATACAACACAACCTGTAATTATCATACATATATACATGATTTCAAGAATAAACTGGATGCAGAGAGATACAAAAAGGGTCACTATGACCATAGCTCTCGTCCCATAAAATACAACTAGGTAAATACTTACATCAAAAGGCCTTTTCTCCCTTATAAGGGAGGTGGACAGGCAAGGCATGCACCCACCTTTCAACTATCCCATACCCATCCAACACTCACTTGTTTTCTTTTTATCTTTAGCTTAAATCAGCTGGTGTTTTCTTTCCATCTACAGCTATCAAATTAATTTTTCTCCAGTTCTTTTCAACAATTTTTCTAATGCACTCATTTTACCACTACTTTCTACACAGTGACACTGGCATTATGCAATGGATTATGTTTGGTCTCAAACAGACAGCTACTTACCTGACAACTTTTTCTTTAAAGTGATGCGACACGTGGCATGGTTTGTGATCAACCGTAATGGAGTTAGAGTCAAGTCATTTGTTGATTTTGCTTCAATTTTTAAAGTCTGCCACGTAACCTGTCAAAAGAAAACCTCTGTTAATTTCCTTCATCATAAAACCACATTCTATCCTCACAAGAACAAGTATATTTGATGATTTCCAACAGGGGTGTTTTCCCCAAAGAACTGACATTGATTAAGGTATTCAGGATAGCATATATACATACATATGTGAGAAATTTGCTAGTGGACAGCGATATCAATCAGATAATTTTAATGACCGTCATGGGTAGGACTCAAACCTACAGCTCAGAGGCCATAAGGCTCCTGGGCAGTACTTTAACCCAGGGAGGTGGCCAACATAATAGCAAATAATGATAATAATAATGTTGCCTCAAGTTTCTGTGAGTAGAAAGCCTACAACTCCACAGAAGCTGCTAATGGTCCTCAGGTCCTTCCACAGAGCTCTCCAAGAAGAAACTTTGAGTTATTGTTTGAGTGGTATTAGTGTAGAATTGTTTCTTTGTCACTGGTTCAAAATAGTAAGAAGTCATTGGTTGTCAACTCTTCAGGTATGAAACAGTGTAAGAATGTAAGAAATACAGCTGAAGTTGTTAGAGATTTTGGGCCATCTGGAGATCAAATGTCAGCCCCTCAGGGCTGCACCTCCTGATGGAGGTTTGAAGGTTGATGGGTTGCAAAAATGGGTAGTTTTGTTGTCCATCTTGCAAGACCACAACAAAGAGTTACTCGTCATTGGTCCCGTGGCAATGAAAAATCTTAGTTCCACAATGGATGTCTGTTAACATAGATATGTATCATAGACAACGAAGATCTGTAATGCTGGAACTTGAAGCTGGCAATAACTCTGATGATTTACCTCTTTGAAAATCAGCAATTCTCCTCTGTCTGGATCCTTCAGTCTAGTCATGCGCAGATCTGCTCCCTGCCAAGTGGGGGACTTGGAATCTAATACAATCCTTGAAAGCTGTTAGAAGAAAAATTATGAAAACATAATATAAAAAACAACAATCAAACTAATATATTCCTCATTATATCCAATGACATCTTATGCACCTGAATATTCACTTAAAGGGGTATAAAAATTATATGCCATACAATAGAGCAATCCAATTCCGAAGTTGTATTATCCAGAATATTCTATTAATTGGAGTATTTGAATGACATGAAAAAATAAATAAAGATTGTGATTGTGAATATCATCGGAAACCAATCCATTCAACTGTACTGATTTGATGCTACCACTAAGATGCAACATTAGCCAACTGTACCTTGATGTTTTAACCACTTCAGTACGATGACACCTACGTAGACATCATGTGGTGCGAGGCACACAAGAATGCCGACGTCGGTGTCTTGATTATATATATTTTTTGTAGTTGTATACAAGTTACCCCCAGATTATATGAACTGGTTTGATCACATTTTCTGTGTTTATTATTACTCAGAGTAAAAGAGAACAAGTAATATAGCAGTGACTTTATATTTCATAATGCAAGTAGTGTGTTGAATTGTACATATGGCAGCCAATGCTGAGCGCAAGAATTTGACTCATACTGAAGTGGTTAAAAGGGTTTGGAAGCCAAGACTCTTTGGCTTGAACTCTGCCCAACACTGAACCAGGGCCTTGCGCACCTGAGCAAGTCAAATGCCAGCCACAGTTCTATGTAGGATTCCAGAATACAGAATATGCAGCCTTCCAGTCCATTTTGTCTTACACAATGCAATCTACCTAATATGATTAAATTGTCTACCAATTTCTGACACAATGGTAACTATCTTAAAATATGCCAAATTAAGTCCTTTTTTGTCATAACTGAGATACTATTAACCCACCTGAAATGATGCATGAAAAGCATGACTCTTAAACATGATGATGACAGAGTTAACTGTCACAGTCATGCCATCGATAACTTTGTCTGAGAATCCATATTTCCCCCCTGAAGTGTATGACGGCAGTGTTGTGTGACCAGACATTGGACGGAGCTCTGAACAAGTCTCCATCTCCAAGATGACTTCATCCAGTGTCTGAGTGTACAAATAAATACAATAAAAATATATATTCATGGTCAATGTACCAAATAATAAAAGTATATAAAACTAATTTCACACACACATACCAGAGTAGTGGAAGAAGCAGAAAAAGGACTGTTTTTACAAAGAAATGTGAGACTTCAAGGAGAGATACATGAAGACAATAGTAAAGGATATGATGTCAAGATGGAATGTAGTAATGAGCAGAGTTCCACAAGGTTCAGTGTTTGCACCAATAAAGTTTGTCTATGTCAATAACATTCCCACCCATTTCATCACCAGATACTCCACTTCCATTCACCACCCTTCCCTCTCTCTTTTCTTGGCTCCCTGCATCTTGCCAACTGCCCTGGGTCTGAGGCAATGCAGCAAGACACAGCACATCCAAACCAAGGCCACTTCATTTAATCAGTGACTCCCCCTCTCCATCCTCTTATGCAGAAAAAGAGAAGACAGGGAGAAATTCCCATTCCAAAGAGATTTCTCCGTCTTCTCTTTTTCTGCACAAGGGGATGGAGAGGTAGAGTTGCTGATTAAATGAAGCAGCCTTGCCGTGGATGTGCTGTGTCTTGCTACACTGTTTCTGACCCAGGGCAGTGGGTGAGATGCAGGGATGACCCATCACCCAGGAGGAACCAAGAAAAGAGGGAGGGAGGGAAGGGTGGTGAATGGAAGTGGAGTATGTGGGGATGAAATGGGTGGGAGTGGATTATGCCTTTTTAATTTGGCTAACTCCCTTGTAAGGGGGAAAAAAAGCCCTTGGTATATGTATGTCAATGACATAATGGAAAGAGCAACAACTTACATGAACACATTTGCAGATGATGTAAAAATCACAAGAGTGAAAAATGAGGAGGACGGTGAACCATTGCAAAAAATGATCTTGACACTTTTTGCACGGAGTTAAGAATGGAAAATGAAGTTCAACACCAGAAAATAAAAAGTACTGGAAACAGGCAAGTGTGGCAAGAGACCATCCTTAAAATGTTCTTTGGGAAGTGAACCCATTACAAAAGCAAGAGTAGAAGGATTTGGGAGTGTTGATATGAAAGAACCTGTCACTTGACAGACATTAGAAGGATTATGGGAGAGACATAGGGACTACTGTAGAAGATCAAAGTGGTGTTTCACTATATGGATGAAGAGATATAAAACTCACTGAAACCCTGATCCATCCAAGACTGGAATATGTGTCAGTAGTATGGTCCCCACACAGAGTGAATAATATAAGCAAGATCGAGAAAATACAAAGGGCAGCAATGAAATCGGTTCCCAGCCTGGCAAATAAACCATATGAGGGAATACTAACAGCGTTGGCTCTGCCAATTTTCAAAGATCAAAGAGAGGTGATATGATTACAGTATTCAGGTGACTAAAGGAGATAGACTGTGTTGACAGAAGAGATCTCCTTATTATAGATGGGAGGGCTTTAAGAGGTTTTAGGAGCAAATCAAGAAAGGCCACATGTCTAAAGGATGTGAAGAAATACAGTTTTCCATATAAATGCATAAAGAGTTGGAATAGCTTAGGTGATATACTTCAAGTTCAAACAATACACAAGTTCAAATCTAAATATGATAAAAAAATAAAGAATAGGAGACGGGACCCAATGAGTGTTCCTCCTTTCCTGTATACTACAATTAGGTAAATACACATACACAAAAAACTTACCAAAGTGATAGGAACACTCTTCAGCTTTGTCCACTGAATTTTGATATTGACTTTGTTGACAGATGCCTGTGTGATTCTGAGCCATGTTGGTAATTCTAATAATTCTGTTAAGACATGCTCATTCAATTCCAAGTTGCTTAGTTCACCCTCACCACGCAATGTGCTGACATTTACACTGTCTGAAGAAAGATTTTTGGCAAATCTGAAATAAAAATGTCATAGATTAATATTACATTATGACACCATTAATGAGGGGATGGAGAGGGGGTGGGGTTGCCAATTAAATGAAGCGGCCTTACTGTGGATAACCTGTATCTTGCTGCATTGCTTCTGACCCAGGGTAATGGGCAAGATGCAGGGATGACCTGTCATCCAGGAGGCAAGAAAAGGAGGAAGGGGTGGTGAATGGGAGTGGAGTATATGGGGATGAAATGAGTGGGGGTGGAATTATGCCTTTTGACTTTGGCTACCTCCCTTGTATGGGGGAAAAAGCCCCTGTATATATGTATGACAACATTAAATATGCATATCAACAAAAGTTAATCACATATATACAGAAATACATTATTATTTGAAGTTTAAAAAAAAATAAAATCTCTTCTTTTGAAAATTTATATTTAGGGAATATTTTTATAATACAAAAACCTAGCCTCACTCATTTAAATGCATATCCAACACTAATTTTGCTTCCTGGTGGTGTAAATGCTGTGGGGGCCTGCTACAATATTGCAGCCATTTTAAAGTATCCATTTCAGCCTTTCAGTAGGTTAGCCTACTTTTGAAACTATGACTTGTGGGGTTAGGTTCCATAAATATTTTGACCCTACATCTAAGCTCACTCCATAAACATTCTATATTTGAAGTTGTATTTGAAGATGTACAGTTATTTTTTTCATGTGATAAATTTCAAAATTTGTTGAATTGTCATTTACGGCATCTCATGACAGCCATAAAACTGTTAACAACAATATTTGACCAACAATTCTTGTTCCTTTAAGCATTTTGTCATAATAAGCAATGCAAGATATAAATATAAACAGTTGTAATATTATCACTTAAAAATACTGTATATTGTATAAATGTAGCAAACGTTGTTAGTGAAAACTTGTCAATATTAATGTCTTTATGACTGCCATGAAGATGCCATTAATCAACCAATTGTTGCTAAGTTTCACTAGGTGGAAAACCCACACTCCCACAGTGGCTGTCAACAATCCTCATAATCTCCCACAGATCTTTCTTGGAAGAAGCTTTCGGCTGGTGTCTATGTCATATCAATGTGGGACTGTTTCTATGTGGAAGAGGAGAGCAGCCACCAGTCATCACCTCCCCGTGTGTAAATGTGTAATAAATGCAGTTGAAGTTAAGATAGAGACAACTTGGGCCCAGTTTGGGGAATGAATGTCAGTCCTCCTGCTTGTACCTAATGGTGAAGGTTAGGGGTTGACAGGTTCTGAAAATGGGCACCTTCACTGTCTATCTTGCAGGATCACCACAAGCATGTACCCATCACTGGTCACTGAAGACATCTTTATATACACTGTTCCAACCAAGAAGTCCTTAAACTAGTTAATGTTTTCACTACATCCAATGACCCAAAACATGGAGTGTAACATAAATGTTTGGAAGTAAACACAATGGTGAAAGGATTAAGATGGTAGCACACTTATATATAATAATAATGTGTACTGACAAGGTAGTTAATGCTACTCCTATGTTCTTCAGGAGACTATATATTTCTCCAGAGAACCTTTTGATGTGCATTTCTGGTAACAATTTTTCCATTATCATCACTCTTGTCACTCTTGAGGCTAAGTATGATAAATCCTAAAGTAGGTGATGGGACCCAAGTGATGCTCCTATCTTGTATACTATAATTGGATAACTATTTTATTTCTTTGTTTCTGCATTAAATCATTACCCATTCTATAAATCAGTGGTGATTCATTTTCAACTCACTTTTTTTTTTCTCTCTCTCGCTGGTCAGCCATGTTTGTGTGATGTGAAGATAGGAAAAAGTGGATCAAAGGCTCTTGCACTAAATTGTGTGCCCATCATTTTCATTTGCATTTTGTGAGGAAGGCCCTTGGTTTCTGAATGCAGGTGATCTAATGGGGATGGTTTTGGTGCATCCTGTTATCATGACGAGGGAGTCGTATGAGACGTACAGGGAAAAGAAAAGAGAAGTAAAGAAAAAGGTAAAGGAGGCAAAGAGGAGAGCAGATGTAAAATGGGGTAAGAGTATGACAGAAAATTTTGAAATAAAAAGATGTTTTGGAAAGAAATTAAGAGAGGAAGAGGAGGTGAATCAAGTAGAGAAGAAAAGGTAAAAGGTGCAGATGGAGGAGAAGGCAGTAAGGGGAAGATGGGCAGAATATTTTAGGGAGTTGCTTAATGTGAAGGAGGATAGGGAGGGAAAGATAGCTGTAGTGGGAAGTGCTAAGAAAATGAGAGTGATGAGTGAGGAAAATGGAGGAGAAATAAGGAAGGATGAAGTGAAGGCAGCAGTTAAGATGATGAAAGCAGGTAAGGCACCTGGTCTGGATGGATGCCATGCAGAATGTCTTAAAAAAGGAGGTAGAGTGATGGTGGACTGGCTGGTGAGGTTATTTAATGTTTGCTGGAGAGAAGGTAGAGTGCCAGAGGACTGGAGGAGTGCTTGTATAGTTCCACTTTACAAGGGAAAGGGGGACAAGTGTGAATGTAGTAGTTTCAGAGGGATTAGCTTGTTAAGTGTAGTTGGGAAGGCTTATGGGAGGATCTTGATTGAGAGGATTAGGAGAGGAACAGAGGGAGTAATTGGTGAGGAACAGTGTGGGTTTAGGACAGGTAGAGGTTGTGTAGATCAGATTTTTGTGGTAAGACAGATATGTGAGAAAGCTATAGGAAAGGGGAAGGATGTTTTCTGGGCCTTTATGGATCTGGAAAAGGCTTACGACAGGGTAGACAGAAAGGCACTGTGGGAGGTTATGTAGATATACGGGATAGGAGGAAAGCTTCTAGGAGCTGTAAAGAGTTTTTATGAGAGTAGTAGAGCTTGTGTCAGGATTAGAAATGGAGAGAGTGAGTGGTTTGAGGTAAAGGTGGGACTTATGTCACCCTGGCTGATTTATACATGGATGGGGTAGTGCGAGAGGTGAATGCAAGGGTAGTGGGTCAGGGATTGAAGTACATACATATATACGTATACCAAGGCTTTTTCCCCCTTACCAGGGAGGTAGCCACAAAGGGAAAGGCATAAAAACACTCCCACCCATTTCATCCCTAAATACACTCCACACCCCTCCCACCCTTCCTCTCATCTGAGCACCTCCTGGATGACGGGTCATCCCTGAACCCTGCCCACCGGGGTGGGTCAGAAGCAGTGTCGCAAGACACAGTACATCCACAGCAAGGCCGCTTCATTTAATCGGCGACCCCCCCTCTCCGTCCCCCTTTGCATATAAGGAGAGGACGGGGAGAAATCCCTTCGGGCTGCGTCAAAATTTACTCACACATACTACCCCACCCCCCACCCCCCCGCCCATTCCTCCTCATGCAGTCACAACATCATCCATATACAACCATTCTCCACTCACCTCTGTCTTCCGTCCTCTCCCTTCCTTCCTCAACAGACATTCCCCTCTTCCCCAAAGCCCCCTTTACCCCATCCATCCACCTCATCCTAGGACGTCCCCTCATGTTCACTCCCTCCACATCTGCCTTCCATACCTCTTTTACTAGTCTTTCTTCACTCATTCTTTCCATGGGATTGGAGATGGTTAAGGAAAATGGAGAAAAGTGGGAGGTGAGCCAGCTGTTGTTTGCGGACGACACTGCGCTTGTGGCAGGATAGGAGGGATTGAGGAAGTTGGTGACAGTTTGGGAGAGTGTGTGATAGAAGAAAGCTGAAGATAAATGTGGGTAAAAGTAAGGTGATGAGATGTACAAGGGGTGAAAGTGGCAGTAATCTGGAAGTGAGCATTAAGGGAGAGCAACTGGAGGAAGTGGATAGTTTTAGATACTTGGGTGCAAATGTGGCAGGAAAAGGTGGAGTGAAGGTGGAGGTAGAATGTAGATTGAGAGAAGCGAGTAAATGCCTTGGTGGTTTAAAAAGTGTAATGAGGAATAGACATTTGGGAATGGATGCTAAGAGGAGACTGTATGAAGGAGTGATTGTGCCAACAGCACTGTATGGAGCAGAAACATGGAACATAAGAGAGGAAGAGAGAAGGAACTTGAATGTGTTTGAGATGAAGTGTCTGAGAAGTATGATGGGGGTTACTAGGCTTGATAGAGTGAGAAATGAGGAGGTGAGGAGGAGAACAGGGGTGGAAAGGGAGCTGGGAGATAGGGTTGATGAAAGAGTATTAGGATGGTTTGGACACATGGAAAGAATGAGTGAAGAAAGACTAGTAAAGGAGGTATGGAAGGCAGATGTGGAGGGAGGGAACATGAGGGGATGTCCTAGGATGAGATGGATGGATGGGGTGAAAGGGGCTTTGGGGACGAGGGGAAAGTCGGTTGAGGAAGGACGGGAGAGGACAGAAGACAGGGGTGAATGGAGAATGGTTGTATATGGAAAATGTTGCAATGCATGAGGTGGAATGGACGGGGGAATGAGGGGTGAGGTAGTGTGTGTGTGAGCAAAAATTTTCACGCAGCCCGAAGGGATTTCTCCCCGTCCTCTCCTTTATATGGGGGGACGGAGAGGGGGGGTCGCCGATTTAATGAAGCGGCCTTGCTGTGGATGTGCTGTGTCCTGCGACACTGCTTCTGACCCAGGGCAGTGGACAGGGTGCAGGGATCACCCGTCATCTAGGAGGTGCTAAGATGGGAGGGAGGGTGGAGGGGTGTGGAGTGTTTTCGGGGATGGAATGGGTGGGAATGATTTTATGCCTTGTCCTTTTTGGCTACCTCCCTGGTAAGGGGGAAAAAGCCTTGGTATATGTATGTATGTATGTGTTTTGTTTTGTATGATCTGTAAGATGCATCAGTTTTCTTGACCGTGGCCCTTACAATTTAAGCAGAGTCTCCATGTCATCTCAAACTTAATTTCTTCCATATGTGGTATGTAACATATCTCCTTCATCATATATTGCTTTTCTAATTGGGTGTGGAGTTGAAGTCAGTCAAGGATTCAGTCATGGTCATTCAAGGAGTTGGCAGTTTTTGGTCAGTCAGTAAAAATTCTTCTGAACTTCACTTCTTGAAGGCTTATGAATTTTCTGAATGGTAAATGAGCAGTGGTTTCACTTCCAAATCACTGCTTGCATTGGCACAAAACAGCAGTGTGAGACGGTCTTTCATTAGCTCGTGGCCAAGCATGCCTTCTCCTCTGTTATATAGGTTCACTTACACATCTTCTTCCAGAAAAGACCTGTCTCATCGCAGGTAACCTTCAGAATCCACAACCTTCTTAAAGTTACCTATGAAGTTCTCTGCTGTCTTTCTGTCAGAGCTTGATGCTTAGCCATGCCTTACATTGCTGTGGATGCTGGTTCTTCTTTTAAATTTCTCGAACCATTCATGGCTTGCCTTGAATGCTTTTTCTTTGTCCATTAATGCTCCTAGTATTTTTTTAATGAAGTCAGTGAAAATTACTTTCACCTCTTAATGATACTCTCATTAGTTGTGTCACCTTGCATTTGCTTCTCGTTGATTCATTTGAGAAACAACTTTTCAACATCATCAAGAATATATGGCTGTTGCATAGATATTCTTGTCACTCCCTTTGAACCAGCTATCTCCTTAATATTGTCCTTGTCCTTGTGGATAGTGCAAATTGTTGATGTAGTTCCAAAGTACAGTATGTGCATGCTAGGTCAGCCACGCTCACATCTCATTCTTGTTTCACAATAATCTCACATTTCACTTCTATTGTGACTCCAAGGTCAAAGTAAAAAATCCAAGATCTAGTAGAAAATTTCAAGCAATGGCAACACTGGATGAGAAGCAGACAGGCATGAGCTAGCCACAAATCACAAGGAGACGCTCCTCGTGACTCATGGCCAGCTAGGTAAAAAGGAGCGTTCATGTTGGGAATATGAATCATGAAACATCCCTCATTAACCACTTCAGTATGAGTCAAATTCTTGTGTGCTGCATCGGTTGCCATATGTACAATGTATTACACTACTCACATTATCAAATATTAAGTCACTGCTGTATTATTTGTTCTCTTTTACTCTGGGTAATAATAAACATAGAAAATGTGATTAAACTAGCTCACAGAATCTGGGGATAATTCATGCACAACTACAAAAATATATATATATAATGAAGACATCAGCATCCTCGTGTATTCACTCACACCTCATGACACCTACGCAGGCGTCATCATACTGAAGTGGTTAAGCGAAATGTCACTCATTAAGCGAGTCAATTTTTTTTCTCATTATGCATATCACTTGTTATGTGAGGTGCTCGTTAAGCAAGGTTTGACTATACATACATACATACATATATATATATATATGCACACAGAGTTAAAAATGACAGCATTGCCATAATTACTTAGTTTTCTTGGACAATTTATAGTTTCACCCAACCATAGAATTTGATATGTGGCTTATATGTTTCTGGTGAGAAATGTTGTGATATGAACGATGGTGTACATCATTTCCATCACAAATGTGTACTTTTGAAGTAATCAAGTATTGAAGTTATGCATTTATGCGTACATCTCCTGAACGCATAAGTGTGGGAAATTGGGGTTTTTGGGTGGGGAAGACTAATAAATGGATTAATGCGTGTTGCAACACAGGCATAAACTGAACAAAAACACAAAAACATACAAATCACATCTTAGGGCCGGAGTCCTGCCTAACACGAGCGGCCATGTTTATTTTTCCAAGCGATTCAAAAAATGTCTCGCTAGATCAGCTACATTTAGCGAACTCCACTCCAGCCGAGCAAGACTTCCTAATCATAAACTAACGTTACCTCCGTTAGGTTAGGTTAGGTTAATTTACGGTTACCAACTCTTGCATGAGCGGCTTCCCTAAATCTAGCGGTTATAGTCACAAATACTTACAATCGTTAGTAAACAAACATGGCGCCGTGTGCGGTACCCGCCAAAATGAGATATTTTTGTTTTTTATGCGTTTCTTTAGTCTTCTTCATTTTATACCTGTTTTGCAATGTGCATTACTCCATTTATTAGTCTTCCCCACCCAAAAACCCCGATTTCCCACACGTGCCCTCACATCGTTCAGGAGATGTACGCATAAGTGCATAACTTCAATACTTAATTACTTCAAAAGTACGCATTTGCGATGGAAATTATGTACACCATCGTTCATATCACAACATTTCTCACCAGAAACACATAAGCCACATATCAAATTCTATGGTTGGGTGAAACTATAAATTGACCATTTTCTTTTTGTGTTATCTACCTTCCTGATAAAAAATTTGTCATTAACTGTCATTTCTAACTATGTGGATTACAAAAAACCTGCTCCCTTTTTTTTACTAATATATATATATATATATATACACAGTATATACATACACACATTAAGGAGTCAGCAGTTTATGGTTGGAGTCTGAGTTGGAGTTGCAGTAGTAACCTTAAATTTTTCTAGAGTTAAAGTCAGAGTATTTTTTTTTTCAGTGCAACTCCACACCCTTGTTTCTAATGTTAGGAGTCCATTTTCTGATGCAACATTGTTCCTTATCCTAACCATTTGTTTTTCATTAGAATAAGCTATACAATCTATCATTCTTGTAAACAGTTTATACTTTAATTTTAGGCATAGTTTTTTTCCTTAATCTTTTATACCATCCTTACAGTTTCCATTTTTTTCAGCTTTGTCTATGCTATCAAAACTCAACATCAAGTGACTTTTCTAAGTGTGCTTGACACCTTCCATTTACATTTCCCCTCTGCTCATCATATTTTCTTATTACAAATAATTTTCTCATCTCCAATGATTGTTTTTCATTTCTTTTAATTTATATGTACAAAATTAAATTCTCTCCTTGGTTTACATCTTTCTATCAGTCTCCTCATATAGTTCACATATTACTTGTTCAAGGCTAATCTTTAGTCTAAATCACAATTCAGATTTTGCTGCTATTCATTTAGTCATTTAAAAAATGAGCTACATCAATTCTTTCACGTTCTCTACTGTCTAGGTTGACTGAAATTCATTATTTTCCTTTCTGACACATTCCCTACATTTATATTCAATGTCTAGCATGTCTACATTTATATGATACTCCTGATCCTCCTTGCAATAGGTACCATAAAAAATACAATAACAATAATTGTAATAAATAAATATGGGAAATAAATAAAATAAAATAATAAATAAAATAAAATGAAGAATATCATTTTTTGCTAATTTGGCTCCCGACAATGGCAACATTTGGCCAAATAACCAAATCCTTCCCTTACCAGCTGCCATTTCTTTCTTTTTTAGTTTTCTGATTTTTTCTTGTACAAACTAAATCCAACTGCATCACCTAATATTTCCATTGCTTTCTGCAAATTCAAGAAAGGCAGAAACAAGGCTCATCCTCTGAGAAATAAGTGATCTCAGCAAATAGAGGCCAGGACTGGTTTACCATTTTTTTACCATGGTCTTGGATCACATGCTGGACTCATGATCGACAGTTATTAACCTCCCGGATGAGAGCTCAGAGCTCTTATGACTGATCTATGGGTAATACTGTGACCTTACATGCACACACACACCCAACTCCCAGCCCACGAGAGTTGGAGTAACAACCTGCAGCGCAGCAATACTGAAATTATTTCAGCCCTGGGCAGGATTCGAACCCGGACCACCGTAGTGGCAGGCGAGAAGTAAAGTGTGCAACGAATAATCATTAATTCCAAATTAATTTTCAGCCCCATTTTCTTGTTAATTAAAAATTTATCTGAAGACTTGAATGCTGTTTCATTTGCATCATAGTGCAGAAACAATAGTGTGTTTGTTTGCAGGTAACCAGAGTTTCTATACCCAAGGATAATAGTCTTGGTTCCCGATAGCCCTGGCTAGGTGGGGAGGCAGCCCGACATCGGCCTAAAAAAAATAGTAAGTCTGGCAAAACTGACAAGGCTTTCCTCTACTAGGGGTTTCTCACTTCCCTCTGTGTGGGAATGGGATGGTACGGTGATGTGAGTTTTCCACTGAGAACTATCTAATTAAAAGAACTACATGTTTTTTAGAGCAGAGACAGAAGTGAAGACTTGTTCATGATGAGAAAAAAATATAATACACGATTTAGATACTTTGTTCATTAATCAGAAAACTGATGTAAACAAATAATACCCCTAACATTCTTCCCAAAATATGAAGCATCTGATATAAATGAACAATTGGGGGTTACCAAGAGGTGCTGAGCTGGAGTGTACAATAAATTGAGTAGTAACATTCATCAGAACATTATAAAGAACTTGCTAAAAACAAAACAGTTTTCAGATGTACAGCATCCCTAAAAACAGTTTCACTAATCTGTGGGTTAATGGTAAGCTATAATGGTTGTATACCTTGCATACAATGAGGTAAAGAATTATCATTATTCATATTGTACATTTTGCAGTTTATAATCTATATGAGGTAAATATTTAGTTTCAACCATGGGAGGAATATAGCAATAGAAAATTAAATATTAATTTTGTAAATTAAAATGTATCAACGTAATATGCAATGTTGTGTGCAGAAATGAAAATAAAAATACCTTGCTACAAGCTAATTATGCTAATGAACGAAGTCGGTAGCATAGGATCGGGACGCCATGTTTGTTATGGTAGATGCCGACGTCGAAAAAATGAAAAGATGATGAATTCGTCTAAGGTAAATTAATCTAAACTAAACTAACCTAACCGGTAAATATTTAGTTTCAACCATGGGAGGAATATAGCAATAGAAAATTAAATATTAATTTGTATACTCCGCAAGCTGAGAGAGTGGTTGAAAAGCCCGCCAATGTCTCTCACAACGACGACGAGGACGAGCCGGATGACATCTAATTTGCAGGTAATGATTTATTAAACACAGGTTAGGTTAGTTTAGTTTACCTTACCTTAGAAGAATTTATCGTCCTTTCATTTCTTCGACGTCGGCATCTACCATAACAAACATGGCGTACCATTCGTCGTACACAACTTCGTTACTTAAGAAATGTGTTTTAGCACCTTTTTTGTTTTTTATTTCCGCACACAACATTGCATATTACGTTGATACATTTTAATTTACAAAATTAATATTTAATTTTCTATTGCTATATTACTCCCATGGTCGAAACTAAATATTTACCCTACATGACTAACACTAAATACTAATCATCTAATGTAAACACTGTCACTAACAGTCTTTTTGAATCAAGGATGAAAGAAACCATAACTTTCTGCGTACAATTACCCAAAGTTTGAGACCTACGTGACAACTTTTTATTAAATTACAAAAGATATATATAAAAATAACTATACCCTAAAAGGTAGTGTGGACCTGTTCTATACATCTATGATCTACCATTAATCTTTATTAAAATCAAGTTGATCTCTTAACAACTTATTTCCTTAAGATCTTTCTGTTAACCTCAATCATTACCTTCAAACTTGCAACATGCTATGAATATCCCCTGCTTACTTTTTATGATAAATAGTTTAACATTACTACTGGTACTGTGAGTAGTCCTGGAAAAGTTAACATAAATCAGGAAACGATGACGTGCTTCTAATTATTTGTGAATAACTGATTAAAATTAATATGGCAACCATATGTTAATCGGTAAATCTTGTTCTTCTTCCGACCTCACTGTAAGAACTTATCCAGAAATGAACAATAACTGAAATACAATTAGAAGCAAATTAACTGTTCCTGATACTTGAATGCAAACAATGGTACCAAAATGTTGTAAATGCAATTTATACGATGTCACTCATTCTTTCGACTTACTTGGAGAGATGCTTCAATATTTGGCTCTTTATGAGACCTGCCATCTTGTACCATTCAACACGGGCGTACTAGACATGGAGTTATAAATCTCATTATTTTCTCAGCTAAACCTTCTGTTTTCCTACGTTGTTTGCCTCCAACCTTTGGAAATCAATACATCTATTTTGATGTTAAAGAAAATCAAACTCTTTATCTTTAAACAGAGAACGCTTTAAGCTAATGTCAAACATCCTTTACACACTTGAATCGTTTGTATTCCCAAACGTTAAGTTTCTATCATCTATTGTTATGTGTTCTGAACAATCAGCTGACTGCAATTCAAATTAATCTATTTTTTGTCTAGTCGAGCCAACACCCTCTTTATGAAAGAATTAATTGTATGAAGAACCTTAGTATAATACTGGCGTTGTATGAAAGGTTTTAGCAAGGTTATCTATCTAATTTAAATCATGCGTTTTTTATTTCGCACAAGAGAAGAAATTAGATTGTTACTACTTTGCGTGATTGTGACACTAAAAACGCCATGCTGCATCGACAGACTTGAGATAATGTAGTTCAAGTAATTTCCGTGGGAAATCATCATAGTTGAAGTGCTTGATTATCGTTGTAGAAAATTTGAGAAACCTTATAATCCAGCAGTTTCGTATATATACATACATACATACATACATATATATATATATATATATATATATATATATATATATATATATATATATATATAATATATATATATATATATATATATATATGGCCTACACTGTATGTGTGTGTGTGTATGTGTGCGTGTATGTGTGATTCACCATGGTCTTGGATCACGTGTGTGTGTGTGAAAGAGAGAGAGAGAGCCGAAACCTTAAAATGCACAGAACAACGCTTCTGTCCTTGACACAGTTCACAGCGTGTAATATGGACAGCAGTAAGGAGATAGAGTAGAAATAAAAGGTAACCAGGATTATTTTCTGAGTGGGGATAACCAAGTCATGGAAGACCCCCCCAAAAAAAAGAAGAAAAAAAAAAAAGGCTGAATTCTGGTCTACTGGGGTGTCACAAAAGTTCGTAAAATATTGACGGATTCAAACCTACACTAGTAGCGCATCGTGCAGGGGAATTTTTTTTAGCCTGTCACCGTCAGCAACTAAAGGAATTTGATCGCATGTTGTTCAAAACGATCACATCATCATAAAGCGTGTGCGTGAAGCCTACTAATGAAAGACTTCTTCAATTACTTCTCGTCTAATACCCTGTGCGTGAAAGTTTGATAACTTCATTTACTCAGTCGATGCTCTTTGTTTACTAGAATATTTATCTATTTTCAATACTATACACATGTTATTATGCATAATTTTTAAAATGATATTCATTGTGATGTATTCCAGGATGCCACTATTATAACTTTTTCAATACCTTTACATGCCAATTGTGAATGTTTTGATTCCTTACTTTTGTGTGCCTTGCACTCGCGGAAAATAACCTATTGTGTTTCGCCCCTACAAAACAAGGGGCGAACTGCCTTTGTTCTCGTATTTCTGACTACAACAAACTAGAGTGCTTTCTAGTTCCTATCATAGGACAGCATTTCCCAGTTTCTGGCCGTGAGCGTGTTCCTGAGGGTCACTGGATGGTATCAGAAAAAATATGATTATATTATAATACGAGTAGATGAATGCAAAATTTTGAAATAAGATGAAAGTAAAACTGAACAATATGTCAGTGGTGCAGTTGGATCAGTCCAATAACAAACGTGTCTGCACAACATGGAGATTTCTATTACTAACAAAAGTGCCTTAGTTGTAACAATAAAGCACTGACATACGATACATCATAGCAGTATTCACATCCAATCCTCGCCCGCCGAGCAGACGGCGAGGAACCTCGGTGAATGTGCAGATGGTCATGGAATCTTGATCTCCTTTCCAAAAATAAATAAATAAATAAGATAAATAAATAGAAATAAGAAAATGAATAAAAAATGAAAAAGAAATTAAGTATTATTTTTATGATTTTTTTGTCCCATTTTTATTTGAAATTCAAAGTGTGGGACTTAGTAATATAAATACATTCCATTAAACTATAAATGTCTATTTACAGTATACAGTATATTAAGGGCTTCTTCCCCCTTACAAGGGAGGTAGCCAAGTTAAAGGCACGCACACATTCTTCTCCCATCCATCCTTTCCTCCTTCCCATCTTAGCTCTTCGTGAATGAAGGGTCATCCCTGTCTCCTGCCCACCGCCCGGGTCAGAAGCAATGCAGCAAGACACAGTACATCCGCAGCAAGTCCACTTCACTTAATTGGCGACCTCCGTCACCTCTAATGGACAGGAAGAAATCCTCTCGGGCTGCATCAAAGTAGTCTGTGCCGGGGTATTTCCCACATGTTATTGTTCTGTGGCATGAAGTAGCAATGTCATTCCATATCTTAAAAACAGACTTAAGTACTACACTGAACCTTCTTCAACTTTATCACAAATTAGCACTTACTTTATTGTACAGTGAATTCAATTTATTGACATAGGCTATTTGGAAGTCATACTGGCAACTAATAGGAATAGTGATGATTATTTCGACAGTCAAGTGAAGAGACTATGAGACCATATTGGGCAGTTCATTTGGGGTCTGCATTCATCAAAAGGTTAAGAACTACTTTAGGGGCTGTTTTGGGGCGTCCCTACGGACTAGAGCCACACATAATTTTATCTATGTCAGAGAAAAATTCTACTCGTAGAGGAATGATGTTACTTTTGCACTACGACTATCCCTCCGTTATGCTATTACCTCTTAAAACTGTTCCGTGGCACTTCTTTGAGTATATGTTTCCACTTTTGCCTCTGTCCTCTGTGGTAGTGGTGTTATTATCTCGATATTCAACGTAGCTGCCATCTCCCTTCGATGCCTAGCGTGCACACATTGCGCACGCACACATATGCTACAACTTGGTACTGTCGACAATGGCGACCATCCCCCTAGGGACGTTCATTGTTCCAAGTGACCCAACTATTCGACCTTTCCGACAACGCCCTTCAGCGACAATAGATTTTCTGCATCTCAGGTCAACCCCTCTACTTTGAACAATGGCCTCCCTGCATCTCGGGTCAGCCACCTGCACGCTCGGCCAGCGCCTCTCCGACGCGACCCAGCCTTCCAAATTTCCTTTTAACTCATATGGCACCAGCCTACTAATTCCATGTTTGCCAACCCTTGTAAACATGTATATACTATGTTTCTGGCAACCCTCCGAGTTTTGATCGGAGCTTGCCGTGTATATTGTAGAGAGAACTAAACCTGCCAAATTAAAGCCTCAACTCCCCCCCGAGTTTATTTCACCACCAAATTCCCAATGTAGGTGACTTACAATCTACAGTGGGAAGGAAAGAATTCTGCCATCGAGTCATGCAGGTCGTAAAAGGCGGCTAAAGTGGGACAGGGTGATGGGACTAGGTATGGTGTGGTTCACCATGATTACGCATGTGGATAGAGTAAATAAAAGTCGAGGTTACGTGGTATTTGGTATTATTAAGTAAGTTACAAGCAACAAACGCAAGCAGCTTACTCCTTCTCACTGACCCTAGGTCGTAGCCTACGGCGTCTCTGCCCGGGCATACAGAGTTGCCACGTCTAACCTATCTACGTAGGACATATATAGTATATACAGAATTACATTATGAACATGGATACATATAGGGCATCTACATGCTAAGATGTTACAGGAAAAGGTAGGGCTGGATACGGATAGAATATATGCATAGGTATACATAGTTATATATCATATGATGTGGCATAGATGTATTGGCGTATGTTGCTTGCTGCGCTAGAGAATGCGCGTGGGTACATACGCAGTTATAAATTACGCATTACGTTACATTACATTATATTACAACTGCTACACTGATTCCACTCATAAGAGCGGAGCGTACTTATAGGAAAAATGGAGAACAAGCATATTACAAGATATAAAAAAATACATGAAAATATAAAGTGACTCTCTCTAAAGAGCCAGTAATACTTAAAGTTAAAATAATAAAAGTGGTCTCTGAAGCGGACCGTCCTTCCCGATCGTGTTACACGTGGAATTGCAGGAAGGGTAGGTGGAAGAGATGAAAAGGTTGGAGAGAACGGGGGGGGGGGAGGATTTAAAGGCAGGGGTGGAGACAAAGACCCCTTAAATAGAAGGACTGGTAAGTCCCCTGCTCGGCATCTGTAACTTGGGTCCCAAATCGTAACTTGGGTCCCACCATTTTTCACTACAAATGCATGGTAGAACATTCTTTTTAGTGTGTAATAGGGGTTTTTAAAGGGCAAGGAATTAATTTTTTATAATTTCAACTTTCTACAATGTCATCTAAAGGTCATAGGAAGTTCAAATCACATTAAAAAAGCCTATATCGGCCAAAATATTGTATATTTTCTCACTTAAAATAATGAAGTACACACTGTATGTTGCAGTATGTAACATAATATAGGATAATACACAAAAATACATGTACAACACTATGAAACAGCTTGGTACAAAACTACTTATTGATATAAAAAACTGTGTTATTTTTCCCCCATAAGTTTCTCCTTCCTTCTGAGGCAGCCGAGCTGTCTTTCTTTGTCACTTTTATCAAGTACAAATGCTTTTAAAAGAATATTCGCTAAAGTAACACAAGCTCCTTTAAGTCCGGCCATTGGGCTGTCAATACAAGATAAAGATTTACTCAGATGATATCGGCAGCAATACAAGTTGCACTCTTCAACAAGTTTGTAAGCTGAGTGTACGAAATGTACTGTTGAGAGCAGAGGTACAGTTAGCCCACCTCTACTTAGATTCATGAGAAACTGTGAATTAATACGATCTTCATCGTCATGCTTAGTTTCAGCACTTACAATATGAACTTGAAATTTGTGTTCCAGCTAGAAAAATAACTTTATGTTTGACAGTATCACTAGTCTGAAGTAGGTCTTCAGAGTCAGCTATAGTGATGTCAACTTGATCATCATCAATGTAAATATCTGAGGTGCAAGGCACATCATGAGACTTGTGTGGAATACACTCGTATTTCAAAAGCGCATGGAGGTTCTTGGAATCTGCAGCTGCCTTAATATCAACAACGTCAATATAGAAATTACCCCCACTGCGTTGTCTGGCTTGGCCAAAAAACTTTTCATGGGCATCATCTGCAAAGACACCAGGTAGAACATATTTGAAGTTGTGATGTGTCAGTAACAACTCTGCAGCTTCAACGTTGGCTCTTGTAGACACCACAAAGGCCTCTGCTGTTTGCTTTGTGAGCTTTTGCGTCCGACCCCGCCCACCTGACCATGCACAAGTAGATATAACTTCACAAGTATCATTAAGTTTCTTGAAGCTGGTGCAGTTCTTGGTCCACGGTTGACGACACTCATCACGCATGTTGATACCAGAATACCGATCTTTCACATTCATCATGTGAAACCAATTAGTGATAAGTTCAACAGAAATTATGGTGCCCTCATTAATGTCAAGTTTATCCATTAGAGTTGAAAGAGCAGCAACAGTCATATCGTGTAAGATGTGGCAAACAAAAGGTACGCTTTGTAAAGGAGTTGGGTAAACAGATATGTATGTTATCTTGGTAAGACGGATTTTGTTTTTCCGATCTTCATTGCACAGTGCTTCAATGTTTTTCCATCGTGCAACATATGCTTTTCCATCGGTTATGAATGAAAGTTCCTTATTGTGCACAGTTATCCAGTTATTTCTTATATTTTTAAAGGAATGAACATAGTCAAACACGAGAAAAGCATAAGAATTGATAGTGTCTATAAATACTTTACCAGGGCCACCCAATTTAACATAACATGCAACATTTGTATTCCAATTATCACATACACAAAAAATTATAGTTCCACCAGCTTTGTTAACCACCACAAAAGCTTCTAGTAGAAGTTCCTTGAGTTGATCCGAATCAAGTTTTGAAACAGGGTTAATGCTTAATATATATTTAGGGCCACCATGATGGCAGACAACCTCAACCACCAAAGCATGTGTTGCGAGAATTTTGGAATCACCAGAAGCATTTTGAGCATAACCAATGATACAACTTTGGTGTATGGTTCATTTCTATAGTTGCCTCGACAACCATAAACACTACACTTCTTCGGCACTGTTTTGTCAGCAGAAAACTCTGAAATGGAAAATATGTTTAAAAATCAGTTATATTGATATATAAATAGTTTAGAAGGACTGATAAATAGATAAATAGATAGATAGATACTTCGAAGTTGTATCACAAGATTACAAGTATATAACACACCCTCTCACTACTAGATTCAGCGTCAACGAAATAATGGGAAAAGACACCCCCACGATTTTTTTTCGAAAAATCGCTAGAAAATGAGTAACAAACCACTTCAGTTCTCAGCGACTGCGTGCACATCACGTGCACTGTGTTTGTAACGAACCTCCGCTTGTGAAAATGTGACTATAACACACCCTATATAACACACCCTCTCACGATGGAATGTTGGATTATATATCTATCTATCTATCTGTACATACATACATATATATATATATATATATATATATATATATATATATATATATATATGTATATATATATAAATATATATATATGCAAAATAATCACAAGAGATAGAGAAACTTGGAGACAGTAAGTACTTTCGTATATCACATCTTCAGACTAAAGGACAGAGATACAGAGTTGTGTTTAAGTATCAGCATCATGTGGCAACCATAGGGGGGAAGGAGGAGACAATACAATGTGAGAAGGGGGGATGACCTTACCTTTATCGACCTGACCAACACATAAGGCTCAATCTAGCGGAAAGATCATAGTGACCATTTGGTTATTTTGCATTTTTGTATCACGGTGATGTGATTGCATGCAATATATATATATATATATATATATATATATATATATACAGATATATATATGTATGTATGTATAAGTATATATATATATATATATATATATATATATATGCGGAAAAACCACCAAGGAAAAAGAAAAACTGATGACTAAGCGCTTTCGTCTATTCAGACATCCTCAGGGTTTTTCCGCATATTTAGAATCACGAGTTTATGTGATTTCTCATGCATATATATATATATATATATATATATATATATATATATTATATATATATAAAGAAAGAGAGAGAGAGAGACATAAAACATATACCTTTTCAGTATTTAAGAGGATGACATAAGTAACGAGTCAACATCATGAAGTGGTGGGCTGGTGGTGGGACCCAAGTTCCGTACCCCGAGAGCGCTAGTTACCAGTTCTTCTATTCAAGATCGAGAGAATACAAGGTCTACTCAACAGCTATCCAGTATTTAGGTCGTTTGCGCATTGACGTCACTAGAAGTGCTTGGCCCAAAGACTATATAGGAAAGACGGGAAAGCGCACGGAGAGCCGCTTCGTCCACATACATTTTACTGTGCGGCTCTCTCACTAGATGGCGTTTACGTCAATCACCAGTTTTAACTGCATCGTCTGTTTCTTTATTAAATATGTCAAAGATAAACCACAAGAACATTTTTCCAAAATGAAACCCCCATTTTAACGGTTGCAGAACATGAAATAGGTAAGTCTCCCAGAAACTCTGTGGTGCCTGTACGTTTTCTCTTTTACCTAACATTTTTCACTTACGTTTTCACCATTTTCTCTGTGGGCTCCCCTTCAGATGACGTCACAACATGCGCGCGAGCAGACCTTGTATTCTCTCGATCTTGCTTCTATTAAGGTGGCTATAGGTGGAGACGTCAGGTGTGAGTGTTTGAGGATCGGTCTCGGTGACGTCATTTGTACCCGGAGTGTCAGGTTTAGTAACGTTATTTGCGCGCCGGTTTGAGTCAGTCAATTGAGACGGACGTATCGCCTTGGGGATGTCGGGGAATACTTAGGCTCACAGTAGAGGACATCATAAGGACCAGAATACTGGAGTTCCAAACTCTGAGGTAATGCATGGCAGTCACCCGACGCGAATTCATGGAAATTGATTGATTACATTTTTTTTTTATAAGGTGGAGGATGATTGCGTTATCCGATGTGAAGGTGTGTTCCTTGGTGATTGCAATTGCAGGACGTAACACATGGGCGCCAGTAACTGCGGCAAATGGGAGAAAAACGAGTTACGTGAGGTGTTAAACGGTGGCCAAGTAGAACTATGGGTAAAAAGTAGACCCAGTTTTCTTGTATAGCGCGGACAGTGGATTTCAGAGATCGATGATAATGTTCTATTATTCCGTTAGCTTTAGGATGACAACTGGTAGTTCGCGTATGATGGAAACCAATGATCGACGAAAGTTCAGAGGAAAATTCGCTCTCGAACTGTGAGCCTCCTATCTGTGATGACGTGAAGTGGGACTCCAAAACGACATATCCATCCGTTAGTGAAAATAATCGCTACAGAAGTCGCAGTGGTGTCAATTAGAGGGATTGCTTCTGTCCCTCGGGTCGCTCGGTCAATGCATATCAGTAAGTATTTGTATAGAAAAAGGTAAGGATAATTAGGAAGGGTTGCAGGTGGTAGTGATCCAACAATATCATTGTAGACTGATTAGAAACGGTCGGTAGGAGTAGAGATAGGTGAAACAGGTGATGTGGTTTGGCGAGTAGTCTTGGCTTGTTGACATGGAAAGCATTCTTTGACAAAGTTATTTGCATCTTTGTTAATACAAGGTCAGAAATAGCTTTGTTTTACCAATTTAGATGTGGACTGAACTCCAGGATGGGAAAGGTTATGCAAGGGAGAGATTACGTTACTCCACATGGATAACGGGACGAAAGGTCGTGGAGTCTTAGTCGAGGTGTCACACCAAAGGGTCAGGTTAGAGGGCAAAGTGAACTCGGATAGTCTAGCTTTGAATGTTTCCAGCTCTTCGCCACCTTTCTGTCCTTGAGCGCTACCACTCAATTCAAAGACATCGAGTGATAAGCGCATGTCGGTCGTGATAGATATAATCGACTACAACATTGTTGTCACCGTACGCGTCTAAGGTCACGTACTCCGATATAATAGAGAGTTGTCGTTATTGTCTCAGATTTACCAAGCGAGTTGGAGTGAAAGGCTGCAACTAAAGGTTTGTGGTCAAGGAATAAAGTAACTGTATGGCCATCAGAAACGCCAAAGTGGGGTACCAGCCCAACAATATATAAACAACCGAAATACAATTACATATTCACACTCTAGTTACTGATGAAGCACAAAGAAGTGTGAGAACGCGCTCTGGCCAGTATTTTACTTAAGCAGCCATGCCTAAAGTAATGTACAAAACAATGTCATATGGAGACATTATATGACAGCTTCCTATGGAAAGAAAACATGCTCTCAGAGAAAGAGAAAAGGTAGATAAAAAATTCTGCAATAATATTCTTGCCATAGATTTTAATCAAACATGCTTGAGAGAATACACACACATACATATATATACACACACACATATATATGTTGAATTAAATTTGACCGCAGCTTGGGCTAGAATCAACTTCTTGTTGATAGACTCAAGTTTTCTAATCAGAGATCTCGGTTCATCGGGAAGCGGAATACAATACTACCGTACGATGTTTCGCTCATCTTTGAGCATTTTCAAGTACAAAATATATTTGGTACAAAGGTGTTACAGTTTAAATACAAACTAAAGTGGTAATTGGGAGAGGTTACAATAAATGTGGGGGGGGGGGATCCATGGGTGGACTCAGTGGGAATCTGTTCCTTGTGATTCTGGTGTTGCTTGTAGGGTGGGCCTTATGTCCGGGGGCTGACTTGGTGATATTCAGTCAATTCTTCTTTTGGAATTAATTGTGGAGTAATTCAATTTTGTATATTCATAGTGGGGGTTTTCTCCTTAATATAAAGGGCCTCTAGAATCTCCAACCGGTGGCTGTCATTGGCAGAATCTAGGCTCCTCGTGTTGTCGACTAAGATCTCCCTGGACAAAAGAGTAGGATGTGTATCTGAAAAGTGTTTCTTTGGAGCTCCGTTCTGTAAATGGCAAGTGAGGCGTCGGGAAAGAGAAGTTGTCGTCATTCCTATATAGGAAGAAGGACGAAGCTTGCAGTCTTCGTGTGGGCAGATGAATTCGTACACGACTTTACTTCTTTAGAGGACGTTTATATGAGATGTCACAAGCCCCGCCCTGAGAAACGCCCCCCAATCCTTCTGCATTATAGATCTTTCATGAGTACAGCATACCGTACTGATGAAAGAGTATTGAGGGAAATAGTTGAACGTGGAACCCGTCCCATAGACCCCGAGGACAAGTTGGAGCTCTGTATTTTCTATAAAAACATCAAAACCTCTAACCTCATCATAAAAATAACCATTTCCGTACCAAAAACCTCCTCAAAAGAAGTATCCTTCACTTCCTCCTACTCTTCTCTCAGCTTCTTCTTATACTCTTTCTATTTTTCTTTCTCATTTAGGCAGTTTACTATAAGCACCTTTCTATCTTCTGTCATTTTGCTCCTCCATATACCCTCCACTCTCAAATTAGCCTCCACCAAAAAATTATCTGATATTCCTCCAATCTCTCCCATAAGAACATGTAGATCCAAAACTCTTCCTACTCCTCTCCTGGTTACCACTATATAGTCTATTAAAGCCCTATCTACCACCGTTCCATCCACCACCCTCTCCCATATATATCAACTCTCCAATACGATTTGTTCCTGGCACTCCACACTTCCCAACCACTCCGTCTATGGGTTTGTCTCCTACCCTAGCATTGAGATATCTCAATACCACTACATTGACATTGCTTCCTAAACTCTGCACTCATTTAAGTCTTTCCAAAAAGCCTCCCTTTCCTCCACATTCTTCTCACTACCAGGCCCATATGCACTTACAAAAACCCTTCCTAATTTCACCTTCATCCACATTAACCTTGAAGAAACCTCCTTCCACTCTACCACACGCTTACCTATCTCTTCACTTTCTAGTATAGCCACCCTCTCTCTCCCTCGTCCTCTCTTCACCCCTGACACCCTCCCAACTACACTCCCAAACTCAAACTCACCCCTCCCTTTCATCTTAGTTTAACTCAATGCCAACACATCCATCTTTCTTCTTACAAACATATTACCTACATCTTCCCTTTTACTCTCATCTGTACCACATCCACGCACTTTAAAAGACCCAGACCTTAGGGTTCTGGTTGGAAAACTCCTTTCAGACCCTCTCATGTCTTTTTTTTTTTAAGACTGTTCCCTCTGGGGCTACAGAGAGTAGGATGCCTAGTCTTATATCCCTTTATGTCGCCATTACGACTCAAGTACAAGGTTCGGCGGAAAATGAAATGTATATTCAGAGAAGTGATACAGGACAGTAACAAGGGGTTAGGGGACAGCGAAACGGAGGGACGTTTGCAGCATAATAAAGTAGAATAATTTCTCTATGAATAGGGATATCCTCTATCAGAGACAAAATGGTGTATTGATGTAACCTTACACAAATCACAAACTATTGAATCTTTCCGAAACAAATAAAAGTTAGAAAACGTAAATTAGAAAATAGAGAAAACGAAGATACGAGGAATGACGATAATATTCTTTATATCGATAACACTGATATATGCGTCATAACTAACAGATGAATTAAATTATTGTTGTTTGCTATTTTCGTAGGGAATAAAAGAAATAAAATCAGAAGCATAACAACAGAAGTTGGGCTATGAATTAATAATAAAATGTGAAAAAACATTCTATATCCTGTATAGTTAGTTTGTCATTTTTAGATATGCTTTG
>NC_134800.1:58858723-58866223 GCF_046742065.1 Oratosquilla oratoria
ACTTCGGCTACAATATTTGATTTTTCAAATCTCTAAATATCAAATTATCTTCCCGCCATATATAACAAATCTGGATGATAAGCTAAAATTGTAAACCTATACGAATGTTAGACATACTGTTGAAACGTTCTTAGAGAAGTCTAGATTTCTGTTAGCGAAGTCATAGTCTAGTTATTCAAATGGAAGTTGGAGGTAGGATGTCGGAAGAAAAATACCCCAGTGCGATGGGCATTTGGTCATTCGCGAACTCTCCTTTCAGAAGGCTAGGACGGTGCCTCTAACAGAAAACATTAAAAAGCGGAATTTGATTAACCGTGCCCTTGGTCCAACACGCTCCACCTCCGACACAAGCGTCCTCAAATTCACAAAAACGTCCACAGGTGAAAACGTCCTTGGACGGATTCCATATCAGATTTCTTTTGCCTTCCTTTCCTAACATTTGCACAAGGCACCTCATCGATGTTAGCCATGCTTTGCACAAAGAAATATCAAGCACTTGGCATAGCCTACGCAACATTTTTCCCAAAATCTGGACGAGAGAAAAAATCCGTTTTTCTAGGACCAAAGATCAGGTATAAAATATTTATTAATCAAACCAGAAATTAATTTTGTACGTTACCACTGACCTAGGGAGCAACACATTTAGATTTAAAAAGGAAATAGGCAAGAACTGGTTTACCAATAGTGATCAACAAATGAAATAGATTTGTAACAGTGTAGTGAACGCTGAAACTATCGGTTGTTTTAAGAAAAGGTTAGACAACTTTATGGATGATGACAGGTGGTCATGGACATGGAACTGTCTATTGCAGGCCTTATGGTCTCTTGCAGTCTCCTTCATTCTAATGTTCTTATGATTCATACATTACTGATAATCCAGATGCTTCTTTATTCACATCATTATTTCTATAGAATAGTGGTTCTTTGTTTATGACAACATTTTCCATAACAATACTCATTTAGATTATTTACAGTCACATTTGAAATCTCGATTTCTCATTATTTCTATTAATGAACCTTCATCAGTCCTTACAATATGCTGCAGAATCCTTGTTCAATGACACTGCCTCCCTAGCTGGCTGAATCCGATTTTAGTATTACTATAACAAATCGCTGGTAGTTTACACATTTTAAAACGCGTTTCAATGTCTATTTATGTTTGCGCGTACGTCATTATCTGATCCTCCTTGACTATGACGCTATTTTATTTGTATATTCATTTTTTTGCACACTAGGCGACGCTATCTTGTTTTCTTTATTTGGTGTACTTAACCACAATTTGAAGGATTACAAAGGAAGGACATGGCGACAGTAGACCTTTTGGTCCATAACTAGGTCGAATGCGAAAAAATTAAATAAATAAAACAAATATATTGATGAATAATTAACAAGCAGATAGATAATAATAAATGATTAACAAAAAATAAACATATGAATAATAATAAATAAATAATGATGAATAAATCAACATAAGATTAATGGCAGGCATTACAGCATATTGCTTAGGTGTTTATTTAAATGAATCTCAAACTTTGAACTGTACAACATTGAATTGTCTCTGCAGGAAGTTCATTCCATTCATTGACTACACGGTTGGCGAAGTTATTTCTAGCCACTTCCGAAGTAAATCTACTTCCTGACAGTTTGAGACCATTATTTTTTTGTCTCATCGTCGTTGCTTTACATGTAGCGAGGGGAACGAAGTTTATTCTTTTAATTTCCATAGGATATCTTGTTCTCTGTGCACTACAATTTAGTCACCCACACAATTTTGGATGCTGGTTCATTTAGGCACATCACCTGGTCGTTTAGTCAAATTATCCTGCATTTAGTTGCCTGGTGAATTGTGACAATATAAAGCATAGTATCCTTTCAAGAAAAATAAAGAACATTAAAATGCATATTTATGGTTCTGTTGGAAGCAATGTAATCGATATTTGGATTTCGTTATCAAATCTCTGCTTTGGTAGTCTACACGTACTAAACTTACTTCAAACGTGTGTATTTTCGTTTGCGCGCAGTTGCACGAGAGCGTGACGCCTGTGAACGTTTTCAGCGAGCGGGGAAAATTTCGCCCGTGGACGTTTTCACTGGATACCGTCGCAAGAGGCGACGCTTTAATCCAGTGTTTGCCAACCTTTTTTTGGCCATGTCCCACCTAATCACCTCTAGAATCCTGATACCCCCTCCCCTCCGCCATGTGATGATACTTAATTTTTATTTAAAATATTTTACTTTAATCAATGAAGCTGGTCAAAAAATTGTCAGAAATGTGTTTTTGGCATAACTCGATAAATGAAATAAAGCCAAATATCTTTGCCTTTGCATCAACAAGAGTTTAGTGTTTTTTGTTCCTTGAAGTTGTTTATTCAACAAATTCAGTTTTTTTCAAAAACATCTGCTGAATAACTCACAAATGCTTTTCCATCAATGATTAGCAGATGTTTCATTTCAGGCTTGTCACATAAGAAGTCACTAAGCTCATCAAACAGTTCCACGAATCAAATTGCCCTCCTAAAAAATAAAATTGACCCCCCTGTGTGACATACGCCCCACGTTGGGAAACACTGCTTTAACCCGATCGGCCAGCAAGCACCGGAAGTTCAAGAGGCAAAACTCTATTTCTTGTGCGTAGATCATCTCTATTCTTCTAGTCAAGTGCTAATATACATGCAAGCGAATATAGAATAAGTATCAATAACTAGGTTTCACAAACAGTTACGGTATCAGTGTTATTATGACTGCAATGAAAATGCTCAATGTGCCTTAATTGCTGCTAAGGCTAATATTAATACAATCAGAGTTAGGAGCTCGCAAAATTATTATATAAAACTGGAAGGGCGAAGGCAACCGTTTACCCTCACAATCAAGATTTGTTCTTTCTGGTGCCTTCGTTTTTCTCCAGAAGCCTTCGTTCTATATTTAGTATCTTGGCTCTAAAAACGTTTTGCTCTCCAAATATCCTGCAAAACACCAGATCGGTACCAGCAATACTATTAACACCAAATCCTCGTCCAATAATAAAACCGTCTCTGTCTCTTTCTCTCATACCCACTCTCTTTGTCTCTCTCACTATCTTTCTCTCCCCTTGCTTTCCCTCAAATTGCATCACCTTATTCTCGTTCCTGTTTTTTTTTTTTTTTTTTTTTTTTTTTTATTCATGTACAGAAGCGTCTCATGTCCCCGATAAACACAACTTGGGAGGAGTCCACAAGAACCCTCGCCGCTAGAGCTGCTGACCACGTTTCAATTTCTGCAGGTTGGCCTCCTCGACTTCTCGAGTTTCTCGATGTTGATGGCTTATAATTATAGTGCATTGTGGTTGATAAATGTAAATCTGTTCACTAGGACCCATTCAGCGTTGTATATACATGTATATATATATATATATGTATATATATATATATACATATATATGTATTTATATATATATGTATATATATGAATATATATATATTAGGGTGGTCCACTGCCATAAAGGTGAAAAATAAAAGTAGGAATTTCTTTGCTCCCTGGCCCTATTCTGGTTCCAGTTATGTAGAAAAAAATGTGTTCAAAGTTTGAAGCCAATCAAATAATATTTAGGGGTGGCTCAAGGTCCCTATCCAGTAGGCCCCTGGATCCCCCCCCCCCCAGGGTTCGTCAGACCACTGGGTATTATCCGCTCATAGACGGGGGTATCATGCTTGCCAAGCACTCAATGTGGTCCAGATGCTAGTAAGGACTTTGACGATGTGGGGAACATTTTACGTTGTTGCGAGACAACACCCAGAAGGAACTGGAGTTGCTCTTCTTTTGTGGTGTGACGGCCGTTGAACTCCTCAATGAGTTTGACCCCTCGCTCAGCCACATCGTTGATCACTGGAAGATTTTTTACTTTCTTCAGACCTTCTTTGAATGATGCATTCTCTTCCCAGTCTTCTGGGTCTGCATTAAGAAAATCACTGTTGATGTCGAGGTGTTTCAGGAAACGGATTGACTTGCGAGTTGCAAAACATTCAAGTGGTGGAATCATGGAACTTTTCAATTCGACTCGCTTTGGGGGATCTTCGTCTTCGTCATCATCCTCATCGCTTTCGTCTGATTCTGCTGGGATCATGGCCGACACTATGGTCCGCTTTGTCGGTGCTGAAACAGCTTCATCGAACAGTGACAGTGCCACAAGCTCCTCTGACACATACCACAGATGCTGTTGCAGTTTGTCTCTGCCCGCTCTTCCAACACGGTCATTGTGGTAAGAGTGTAGTTTCTTCAGCATCTCCAAATCTGTTCGAGGAGCAACTGCGGCATCAGGGGCAGAAAACCAGGCTTCCACATGAATCAGGATGGAGAAAATGCTCACATCACGAACACAGGACTCCTCCCGTTGGGTAAGATCTTTGAGTTGTCCTCGGAACATCCAAATCTTTGAGACAGTACAAGACTTTTGCCATCCATCTAGCATGATGGAAAGCTCCGGGTTTCTTGATATTGAAAATAGGAAGATTCCCTCCAAGGCAGACAATCGTTAACTCCAAGAATTCCAGGTAATCATCTCGGTGATTGCCCTGTGCCAACTTGGATTCCGCAAACTTCATGATGCGATCCCTGTCAGGTTGCAGCACCTCCAAGTCTTTTCCAGTTTGATAGTTGGACTTCTCAAGGGAGCCCCAATTCTTTTGGAACCGACGAAAGAATTGGACATCGGGATCCGAGGAAGCTCCAGAGCATGTAGAGAATACTGCACCAAGAATTATTTCGTAAATGTGATGGCGGTATGCCAAATTAAGGACTGTGCGACGGAGTCTCTGTTCTAAAAGAATGCACGCTCCTGCTCGACGTCCCGTGTTCGATGCAGTTGTATCAAAGCAGAAGCCTGCAACCTTTTCATCCAAACACCATTCCTGTAACAGTTCATAAACTGCTGCAGCTTGATTCTCGCCCGTTCCTGATGTCAGTTTTGGTACATCAAGAAGTTGTGTTTCTCCAGTGGAGACAGCCGTTATCAAAACTGGAAGGCGGTCAACGGATGTGGTTGAACAGAGGAGAGACGGCAATAACTTGCTATCCCAATGCACAATGCATGTTTTGCCTTCGGCTTTGAATGCGTTGTGCAGGTCCGTCCATTGTTGCTGACGGTGCTTTTCTCTATGGCGCTTGACGCTGGAGCGGCTGATATTGAGCTCGCCAGGATCATGTCCTAGACTTCTGGCGGTTTCAGCTACCACAAACAGAGCATTGCGATCCGTTGTCCCTGTCCGATCCAGGGCTGCTGTAAGCTCTGGGGTCCAGACATTGTTAGGTCGAGACCGCTTCGTTTGTGGAGTTGTTTTCTTCTGTCCGTTATCTGAATCCGCAGATGTCGACGAGTTTTCACGTGACTCTGCAGAGGAAGAAGATCCTTCCAGCTGAACTTGGCTTGTAGTTGCCTCGGCTTTGGCAACATGTTTTTGTCTGCGCCTTTTCAGTTGTTCTTCTCGCTGTTGCGATCTTGCTTCCATGTTGTCCAGTTTCTTGTCCATCGCGCCCATTGAGCCGCGGCGCCCTGGTTCTCGTTGCACTATTAAGAATTCTTTGTCTTCTTGAATATGAATTAAAGACATTGCATTGGCATGTGCCACATCAAATAGGTTTTTCATTGCAACATAGAATTCTTTTTCATTTGCCTCTTGTTTTCCTCCTCTCCCTTTGTTTTTCTTCAAAAGTTTCCACTGATTGAACAATTTCTTTACTTTTTCTTGAATTTTGTCATTCCTTTGAACAGGAAGCCTGGCCTTTTTCCAGTAAGCTTCTACTTCACTTGTTACAATAGATGCACTTTAACTAACGCCTTTGTTTAATGTCATATGGTGATGTAAAAATACACTTAACACTTGCTCCTTGCCGGGGAGCTTGGCCCCCAGAATTGTGGTGGACATTTCTTCAATGAAAATCACGTTTTTTCGCCATCTGAAAAGAATAAAGATACAAAGATAATAGTACAATATCTTTGCCACCTCTCAGAGACGAGATTAGTTCAAATATGACGCAATCAAATGTAACCAGCGTGGAACTGAGTGGATGATACAAGATGATGCAACATTTCGTCATCTGCTCCCAGGGGTAAATCTCAAAACTTGTTGAGCTACCCCTAAATATTATTTGATTGGCTTCAAACTTTGTACACAGTGTTTTCTACCTAAATGGAACCAGAATCAGGCCAGGGAGCAAAGGAATTCAGGAATTCAATACTATGGACCACCCTAATATATATATATATATATATATATATATATACATATATATATATATCATACATATACATATATCTATATATATATATATCATACATATACATATATATTACATATACATACATACATATGTATATATATATATATATATATATATATATATATATATATATATATATATATATATATATTAGGGAAGAGAGTAAAACACCAGACTCGATTTGAAATGTATATATAATATATATATATATATATATATATATATATATATATATATATATATATATATATATATATATATATATGTATATATTAGGGAAGAGAGTAAAACACCAGACTCGATTTGAAATATATATATATATATATATATATATATGTATACATGTGTGTGTGTGTGTGTGTGTGTGTGTGCGCGCGCACTATCACGCCACTCTCTTTGGGTTTATTACTTTAGTAATATTTGTCCTAATTAACTAGAATTAGTGAAAAATAAATTTAGTCAGGTTCTTGTCAAATCAGAGGGATGTAGAAAATATACTAACTTTTACAGTTTACAAAACTTTATTATTATTCATGCATTAAATTCATTACACTGATTGCTGAAGATCGACAAAGGGGCACACTCACTTATTTTAGATTTAATCGATTATCTTCAGTCGATTTGGAGAAGGACTTCCACGAAGTCGTGAAGTCTTGAGGTTGAGACGTAGTCGTATGTCTTTAATCGGTTGCAGGTTGGAGGAAGGACTTCCACGTTGTCGTAAAGTTTTGAAAAGAAGACATTTGTCTTTAGCCAACTACTCTCTTGCACTCTGTCTCTACTCTGCTACTCTTCTCTACTCCTTTCTCAAATCAACTTCACTCTTTACGCGTACCCTACCCTCTATTTGTGTAGGTATGACGTCACGTAAGGAATACGTTAGAGCAGCGTTTCCCAAACTTTTTCGACCACAGCACCCCTTGTTGTCATGTCTAAGCAGTCCAGCACCCCTATCTTGTTATTAGAAGGATAAAAGAAAGTAAAGTGTACTGCTTGATGATTTATTTTATTGATTCCCTAGAACTGAAACAGATTGACAATATTGTTTGTAGAAGAAATAAGAACACCCTAGAAAAATAAAATAGCATGGAAAAAGTCAAATATGCACAATTAGGCAATCAGTGATACATATATCAATTTTATTCTTGTGTGCATCACTTCCCAGCACCCCCTATAATTGGTTTTGGCACCACAGACTAGGAAACGCTGCTTTAGGGTCTTTTCAATCTATCAACACATTCAAAACAA
>NC_134800.1:58871223-58883723 GCF_046742065.1 Oratosquilla oratoria
TTCGGTTCGTTCGTGCCTCTGTATGTTCTGTCATGGTATTGGAACCTTGCGCAGTTGGTTGTTCCCAGCTGCCACTACGGCGGTCCGGGTTCGAATCCCGCCCAGGGCTGAAATAATTTCAGTATCGCTGCGCTGCGGGTCGTTACTCCAACTCTCGTGGGCGGGGAGTTTGGGGGCGTGTGTGTGTGTGTGTGTAAAGTTACAGCATTACACCATAGATCGGTCATATATAAGCTCTGAGCTCTCTTTCGGGAGGGATATAGCTGTTGATCACGAGTCCAACACGTGAACCAGTAGGGTACGTTCGGAGTAGACTAACGGGGTTATCACACAGGGCTATATTTTCCTTCCACATCATACCTCCGACCTCCAATTAAATAAGTATAGGATTGCAATCTCTTAGCTTATCGTTCAGTTTTGCTATATATGATAATTTGATATTTGGAGATTTCAAAAACGAAATATTGTAACCAAAGTCGTTTTCACTCAGAAGAACTCTAAATTGTCGGCGATGGTGAAGTCCGTGGAAGCCCAATGTGATGACCCCTTGTGGCACATTTTGGTATTAAGTTAGAAATTATCGCACAATATGTCCTTAAGTGAGCACTAATGTACTGTTTTGGGCAAAACATTATCTGTACTGAACCTGCCACGCTTGAAGCTATCATTTTCCTAACCAGACATCAAGACGACAAATATTTGCATGATAACCACTAAAAAGATGAAGGCTGTTGACTGTGTGAGAGAGAGAGAAAGAGAGAGGGAGAGAGAGAGAGAGAGAGAGAGAGAGAGAGAGAGAGAGAGAGAGAGAGAGAGAGAGAGAGAGAGAGAGAGAGAGAGAGAGAGAGAGAGAGAGAGAGAGAGAGAGAGAGAGAGAGAGAGAGAGAGAGAGAGAGAGAGAGAAAGGTTACCACTAAGAAAGAAGAAACACGAAATTGGTGTAATTCACATCTTCAGGAGAGTTACAGATAAAACCTGTACAAAGCAAGCATGAAAAGCAATATTCAATCAGGAAAAGTCACAAAACAAGATTAGGAAAAGTAATATAGTTAATAAACTAGAAGAGATTCCTAAGGGAAATGAACAGCACATAATTAAATCGAAAAGTCAACTTATGTATAAATTTAAAACGTCACAAGAATTCATAATAAAGAAATTTGGTGGGCAATTTCTGTTTACAAATACAATGATGAAATTGCCCAACTTATACATGTCGCTACTAACCTTGAGGTTAACCCCTTCAGAGTGAAAACAGTTTTCTATGATATTTTTGTTGACAATTGAATTACAACATGGGATTGATGAAGCTTTAGTCCAGTCAATACTATGATTAAAATATCTCATGCGAACAAATAATACATTGGATGCTTGTACTGTTCTGACATTACAATTTTGTTGTGTAATCCATGTTGAGAGTTCTGTTTGCCTGTTAGTACCAGGTAAAACTTTTCACAATCTCTGGAAGAGATTTTGCATATGCAGCCACTTTAATTTACTGGCGAATTCTTAATGAGTAATTTCTTAAATGTACATGGATTGTTAAACGATACTTTAACATTCCAAGTTATAAATAAACGAGGAACTTGAGCCAAGTTTTTAACGAAAGGTAATGCTAAAATATCCTTTGTGTCATAGGCTACTTTAAGTTCAAATCGACAATGAAAATATACTCAAATTACTCATCAATAAATTCATGGCTGCATATACAGAGAGCACGTACAAATATTGAAGAAACATGAAATATTTAATTTTATTGTGATAAGCCGAATGATAATGAATAAAAAACATTCATCAGTTTTCAATAAATATTAAATTATTATCTTCCCTAAATATAATTCAGTCCAAAAGGGGCTTTACCGTTACTCTTTAATTCTACTGTGAATTATGGAGGGATTACAAAAATATATCCAAATTCTCCGTACATATCCACTGGTAAAATACATCAACATATTTATCCCAAATAGCATCTGTTGGTAAAATTGCACACAATAACTTCTTTTAAAAACTTACAGGTGAAAGAGGACCCATTGCCATGCCAATTTTTTGAGCATAGTATTTACCATTAAATTCAAATCTGCAATCCTTGATACATAATCTAACCGATTCAATAATACCGAAAGTGGATGAAATGTTGCTACCATTGTTAACTCTTCATCCCACCATTCGCTTTCTGTCTGTTCCCTTCCATCCTCCCCAATCCTCATGGCGTCTTTGCGCACTTAACACTTCTTCCTTGAAACTTACCCATATTTCCTTTACTTCTCCCTTACCTCCCATACTTCTCTCAGCTTCTGGTACTCTTTCCATTTTTCCTTTTTTGGTTTAATTGTTTCACATTCAGTACTACTCTGTCTCCCTCCCTCACTTATTTGCAATTTCCCTTCAACCAGATAATGATCTGACAATTCCCTATTCTTTCCCCTGAATACATTTATATACAGAACTTGTTCCAATTCTTCTTTTGAGTGAGTAAAACCAGCAGCGACTGCAACAGCACTGTAGGGGAGAGGCCAAACGCAGAGTATGGGATCCAATATATCTAAATATATTGGATCCCATACTCTGCGTTTGGCCTCTCTTCTTCTTTTGGGTACCACTACATAATTCATTAACGTTCTTTCGCCCACCCTCCCATCCACCAGTCTGTCCCGCCTTTGTCTCCCTTCATAGATAATGTGTCCGCAATCACCATAATCTCCTTTTCTATATAAATTTCTAAAATCTCTCCACTGTGGTTCTTACCTGACACCCCGTACCTCTACTACTTCATCTATCAGCTCACCTCCTACTCTAGTATTGAGATCCCCCAGCGCCACTTTATTTACATTCCTCACAGAATATTTAACACTTCTTTGAATTAGTCCAAGAAGTTTCTCGCTCCTCTTCTTTCTTTAGCATTAACAGGGTCGTGTGCACTCAAGACAATCCATATCTCCCATTTCAGTTTTACCCTCCCCCACATTATTCTCGAAGATAATTCTCTCCACTCCACCACGTATTTACCTATACTATCACTTGCCTGCAGTGCGACTCATTCCTTTCCTCGCCACTCCTGACATCCTACTCACTGTGGTATAGTTATGGTGTAATCGAGGTGTAGTTGCTATGGCTCGGTACGTAGAAAAACGCGTTATCCACGCAATAGTACAATGACACCCTTTCGTACACTCCGCTATGTAAGGGTATTACGCATACCCAGTGAATGCTAGATAGACACATACCATCACGGTAAGACACACATCCAGCATGACAATAACACATGGTATAGTACGAGTGTAAGCGTCGTAGCAATCCGATGCCACATGTACGTAATTATGCCCACAGCACAGGGCTACTATGTACATTTGTAAATAACTTAATTAACGCTTGGCAACACCGCAGGCCCTGCGGGATAGGTACGCCCCATATGAGCTCATAACGCCAATCATAGTCATAGCCATCAGCGCCGCACGCGCCCCCTTTCCATGTAGACTGATATACCAAATAATAATAACTCAAACCGTCCTACGTGTTTCACTGTCGACTCCGCGGTAATGATACAGTCACTACACTTCAAAACTCTAGCTGGCCCTTCTTTTTCAGTTAAGTTTTACTCAGCGGCAAAAATCTTTCTTCTCATAAACATACTATCAATGTCTTTCCTTTTATTCTCATCGGTACCAAATCCACACACATCTAATTGCTAGAGTTCTAGTTGGAATCTTGTTCCAAGACCTTCTTATGCCTTGAGTTTTCGTAGGAGAAAAATGCAGAGTGGGAGATCCCTTATCCCTTTAATCTGTCCCAGTTATTCGCTTCCTAACGCAGGGGATCATGGTGGCAGCATCCCCCCACCAACACACGCCCCCGTATACCTTTTAATAAATATATATTTATTTATTGGTCAGAAGCTACGCAGGAAAGGAGACACACTCGGTGGACCCCGTCGTCCCCCATTCTCGATCGACTAAACCCAGTCTTAGGTTCGGTAATGATTCTAACCTGGACCACATCATTTGAGCCACGCGCCTGCACGGTAGGCTGTATCCACCCCACCCCCACCTAGACATGATGTCTCCGTCGATCTTGCCTCGACGACTCTGCAACGCCCATTCATCCCAGCCACTTCTTCTTCTTTCTCCCTTCATGTGTTCGTACTAGTTGTTATGAACATAAGTGTGGAGGAGACTGCAAGAGACCATAAGACCTACACTAGCCAGATCCACGTCTTTTACACATGTCATCCCTACCCATAAAGTTATGTAATCTTCTCTTAAAACAACCAATTGTTTCAGAGCTCATCACATTGTTACTAAGTCTTGTCCATTCATTAAGCATTTGGTTGGTAAACCAGTTGTTGTCTATTTTCTTCTTAAACTAAAATTTGTCCAGTTCTATGGCAGCAGTCATTCTTTCTTTTCTTTTTTTGTAGCACCTTTCTCTTCCTGGCCGAGTGCTTCAAGTTATTCTTTTTCCGAGACTCTGCAAGATTTACGATCACTGTCAAATCAGATATTGACTTGCTGGGAGACTACTACCCCGCCTTCGTCAGAGCCTCTTGAGCCGTGTTTGCGTGTATCGTCTGTAAGACAGCGACGCCAGTCAAATATGAAGAACGACGACGTGACGATGCCCAGGATGATGCCCAAGATGATGGTGATGAACTCGACACCTGCAATCCATAATCTAATTAAAACAACCGTGCTCATGAAGACGAGTTGGCATGTCACCAGGGCCAAAATTATTGGGCTTGATGGAGTAACTCTCTAACTTAACGACTGAAAGAAGACGACGCCAAAAAAGGTTGACGACTCGGAGCATTTTTATAGTTGGTCCCAATAAATCTTAAATTACTTCCATCTAAAATAAACCCTTTCGGGGCACAAATCCCTATTGCATCTTTGTTCTTCATCAGTAATCATAGGGACATGACATCGACTAAATCATTTATATTAGAAAAAAGGAGTTGCAACGTGAACCGACTATACTGTATACATAATTAGTGACCGACCGATAATGTCACCCTACACACTTTCTCAGTCTCAACCAGACAACCTTCAAAGAAAACGTAAAATTACTGGGTAAAATTCAGGGTAGACATTTTTATATATGATCACAAGCCACATATAGTACATGAAAATAAGTGTTCAGCTTAGATGTTCACAGCAGTACTATCGTCCTATACACTCTGTGGAGAGATGCATCCTCTGTACCTCAACACAGTGACTTAACTCGGCTTCGAAAGTCGTACAGATCAGCAACCCCAAAGTACCCATGTTAACATAAGCTACCCCGACATATTAGCGTGTAAAGAGTAGCAACCCCAGAAATGAGATTGTAAATATAAACCACCCCAACAGTGACGATAATTTAATTATGGATAGATAAATTACAAGGTTAGGTTAAGTTGGGTTAGGTTAGCTTGTAAAGATTGACCAAATATCAGCTTGTAAAGATAGTACTCTGAGGTTGTGCATCTTTACAACGTCCAAGTATATTCTATTCATAACCTATTTATCGGCTATGGCTATAGTAGAAGAAGGTTGCTGGAAGCTTACAACTTTCTCAGGAGAATGCCGATCCTCTCGTCTCAACAGTGAGCCCTTGGTAACAAAGAGGTTGTGGCAAATAGCCAGGTGACAGGAAAACATGAAAGGTTACGGGGAGGGAGACGGCGACCCAGCACACCAATAGTTAATCTGAGTCTGAAATTCGTGTTATCTGTCTGCAAGCGATCGCGAATCAACAAAAAAATAATAATAATCCGGTCCACCAGACGACAGCCAACCCATGATTTTCCAACCGCCCTTCCTTCCTTCCTTACTTCCTCTGACGAGACGAGGAGTTTGGTTCTCTCCTGATAACACAGTTGTGGTCACAGACCAACAGGTGACTGTAGATCGCAAGGGCCGCTCTCTCCCCCTCTCCCTCCCTCCCTCTCTCTCTCTCTATCTTCCCGCCCCCCACCCCCCCCTCTCTCTCTCTCTCGCTCGCTCGCTCTTTGCGGCATGTATGCACCCATGTATGCACGCACACAAACACACATACACGCCCGTGCGCATTCACAAGAAACTGGAAATTTGTAAGAGACTGCAAGCCGTCGCAGGAAGACTCAAACAAGATTTATGAATGGAGTCAAGAGTGGAAAATGAAATTCATGACAAAGATTGTCAAATTTTGGAAATGGGCCAAAGTAGGAGAAGACCATTATGAAATAATCAGAAAAGCGGAGGAGAAGGATTTGCAAGTCTCGAGGGGGGCGGCGGCATCTGTCGCCGACGCCGCTTGACAATAAAACACAAAGAAAATAACGAAATAGAAATATAAAATGTTAATGAACATGAGATGGATGAGGATAGGATTAAGAAATAATCTAAAATCTGCTCTCTTAGTCTTAAGTACACAGTTTTGGTATGGTCGACACACATGAACAAAGATATATGAAATACATATATACGTGGATGCACACAGCACGTACACACACACACACACACACACACACATATACTGTATACGGCTCGACGGTACAGTGGTACCGTTCTCGACCGCTAATTCAGTGATCCGAGTTCGAGTCCCGACCGCGGCTCAATAAATTTCAGCATCGCTGCACTGCGAGCCGGCACTCCAACTCTGGTGGTCAAGGAGTTTTGTGTATGTGTGTGTGTGTTTATGTATGAGATTGTATGGTCACAGTATTACCCATAGATCGGACTATATGTGAACTCTGAGATCTAAACCCAGTGGGCAATAGCTGTCAATCATGAGTCCAACACGTGATCCAAGACCGTGGTGAATCGCACGTACATGGATGTATGCATCCACACACACACAAATGTATGTATGCACATACATGGGCAACCTGAAAATGTGTCAGCTCAGACGGAGACAAAACTTCCTCTCTGTACCCTTCTGACTCAGAAACCTGTTGGTCGTTAGGTCGCAACGGCCGCCTCCTGAAAGCAGACCATCTGGTGAGCCAAGCCGGACCGTGAGGTCGTTTCTGTGAGACCTTAGTCGCTTCTAACTGTCGTCAGACGATTTAATTCAACTGTGAAAATGCCCATTGCCAATCAAAAGGCCTCAAACGATTCCTTCATCAGGGAGTAATCCTTTGCCAGCCGACTTCTTGTTCAGCTCCCAAGATGTCGTACCTCGCGCCACTGGAGGGCTCGTGAGTAAGAAAGAAGAAGAAAGAAAAAAAAATGTCTCTTCTGCCCTGCCCTCCCGTGCACTATGTCGAATGGCTTTTCTGCGCACCTGCAGCGGTTGTTTAGCAGCAGATTAAGTTTAAACAACCAAATAACCGTGATAAACCCAGACCCTTCTTACCTCCTTATAAAGACAACTCCACCTTTCCTCCTCCTCCTCCTCTTCCTTCTGCAGGTGGGCAAGGATAGGAGTACAGCCAAAGCATACACATCCCTGTTATTGTGAGTTACACTCATCAAGTATTTCAGTCAACTAGTCAGTTTGGAACCTGTGCCTCTAAAACACCAACTCGGTGGCGAGGTGTCCTCGTCTCTGCGTGGTGGCAGTTGAAGGTCGGAGGTAGGATGCGTGAGGATCACGTTGGGCCTGGCGGTCGTCAAGCCAAGGGCAACCTTCTCCTGCACAGGGAAGGAAAGAGTCATTCCTTTAGAATATATATATCGTAAAGGAAATACAAATGCACAAACACACATATCTAAGCACACAGTCAGCACAAGAGGCTTCCCGGCCTGAGATGATAATACCTTGTGTGACACCAAGTTCCGTCTCATCATATATTACAAAACCTCCAGGATACACACTCTAGTAATGACGTATAACTGCCAGGGTCCTACCCCTTCACTACAGGAAGTCAATGTTGTGTACAAGTTCGATTGTCAGTACCTCCCCGAACATCGGCATAACATTCATGACCCTCTCCAAAGGGAGACATCAAAAGACACATGGAAAACAACGACACCAACACCACCATCACCAGAGCTACACTAAACGAGAGCATTAGAATCATTAACAAAGCTCACGACCCCCTTTGGCTCAAGATGGCCGAATCTGTGAACATCTGCATCGAGAAACCTTCCACCAACATACAACTCGTGCCCACAACCACACTCCCAAGCAATAGATGTATAAAACACAAACAATAACAACCCTTTCCGTAATGCACAGGAGAGTTGCTACTTCCAGGTACTCAGCGTTACGGATCACAGCCACTTAAGCTCCGACCTCTCCCAGTGTACGGCCAGTGTATTAACCCACTGGACTCACCAACTTTTGTAACTCCTTCCTTCAAGATCATCGACTCAGGTTGAAAGACGTCTTGGAGAAATTAAAAGAGATAAATTGTTCAAAATGTCTTTTGGACACCTACACATTGAACTGGAACAAGCTCACATACTCATCGCAAAAGATAAACTAAAGCTTCAGTATAAGCTCAACAACGCCATTGAAATCTTGTAATCAACATGCCCTCCTTCAGTGTATATATATATATATATATATATATATTGCATATATATATATATATATACATATATATATATATATGTGTGTGTGTGTGTGTGTATATATATATACGTAAATATATATGTATATATATATATATACGTAAATATATATATATATGTATATAAGCCTAGACTCAGAGGTGACTTGATACAGGTCTTTAAGATTTTAAAGGGAATTGACAACATCAAAAGTGACAACATTTTCACATTGAATGAGAATCAGACAAGAAACAATGGTCTCAAACTGTCCGGAAATAGATTCAATTTGGAAGTAGGTAGAAACAACTTTGCCAACCGTGTAGTTAATGAATGGAATAAACTTCCTGCACAGGTAGTACAATGTAGTTCAGTTCGAAGCTTTAAGAATCATTTAGATAAATACCTAAGTAAGATGCTGTAATGATTACAATTTATCTTATATTATTTGTTTTTGTTTTGTTATCATTTGTCTGTCTGATTTTCATTTATTATTAGTTATATGTCAATTTATGATTATTTACTATTTACCTGTTTGTTTATTATTCAACTATACCTATGCATTTATTTATGTATTTTATTTGTTATTTACATTATTATAGTTTTTATTAATTGTTTTATTATTAATATGATTCTTTTTTCGCATCCGACCTAGATATGGATCAATAGGTCTCCTGTAGGCATGCTCCGCCTTTGTAATCCTTTGTAATATATGTATATATATATATATATATATATATATATATATATATGTGTGTGTGTGTGTGTGTGTGTGTGTGCTGTGGATATGTGTATGTATATATATATATATATATATATATATATATATATATATATATATATATATATATATATATGTATATATCAAGGACTACTATTACACAGGACGTGCGCACCCAGATCCCTGGGTCCGCTAGCGGAGGCCATTGCTTTCTTTGTAACCTAACATTTTATATTGGACAAATATATCAAAACTAGAAACCTAACATTGTATATAGGACAAATACATCAACTATTGACTTATTCAATGCAGTATAAGTTAATATAAACTTTTATAGTGAAATAAGAAACAATTTAAAGGCACTGTTATGCTCTGAAATGCCAATTTTAGCCGGACTTAAAAGGTATTATTGTATGAGGTTAGTGAACACCAGGGTTGGCAATTTCTTTATCTTTTTAAAATATATATAAAAAATAGATTTTTTTTTATTTAAATCAGATTTATTTGATTTAAGTAGATTTTTTTTATAGATTTTAAATATTGTGGGATTGCTATCTGATATGCGATCTGATTGCTAAAGGACATTTTTAGCGTATCAGTATAAGGAACAGTGTTATATAGACTTGCCACGAGTGTACAAGGAACGGTATAAGCCGTATGTGAGGACGGTATGCTCAGGTTCACTCGATTCCTCCAAGAGTTTTCTCATCTTGGTGACATTTGCTGCATTGTCTGTCACAACACTTCCAATGTGACAACCAAAATCTTGTTCAGCCTTCTTAATCAAATTTTGTACAATTTGTAGAAGATATTCAGCAGTATGAGGTTTCCTTGGTGTGTCTATTGTGTCAACTAAATAAATCTGACCAGTGGATGTTGTTAGAGTGACACATATTATGGGCTCATTATGGATGTTAGACCACCCATCAATTGAAAGACATACAGTTTCATTATTCAGGTCATATGCACACTTTTTATATTCCTTTTGATACACAAGATCCAAGTACTTATCAGCAATATCTTTTCTGGATGGAGGAATATAACCTGGCCTCAGGTTTTGAAACATCTTGAGACTGAGGATGCTGATGGTGAATTTGTAGCAAATATAATTCTTGCAACTTCTTTGTCGAGATTTTCTTTTTGAGAGGCTGCAGTTTTTATGATAAATCTGTCCAGAGATGTTGATGACTTTCTTTTAGATGAAAATGATTTAGCAGAAGTGGCGCCCGTGGAGGAGTCTGATAGTGACCTTTTTAATGGTGGAGTCAGGTTTGCAGATAATTCAAGTGGAGCCGATGATGAAGGGATTGAAGCTGTTGATACAGATCCTGAAATGGAAAAAGAATTTTTTTTAGCATATTGCATAATTTGTAAATGAATGAATACAATGTGATTTAGGCTACTTTTGAGTGCAGTAGTTATTTTTTAGGTAATGATTATATTCACACAAGCCACTAAATTATTTGGAAATAATTAACAAGATATGAAATAGGTGGGCTTGGAATTCAGCCCACACAGGATTCAGTCCACTTTTAAATTCACTAAAAATAATGGGTTAGTTGGGTTAGGTTAGGCTAAATCCCTTTGGGCTGAATCCCATGTGGGCTGAATTCCAATGGAACCTATGAAATATATTACACAATGTATATATATATATATATATATATATATATATATATATACATATACCAAATGCCCCTTTCCCCCTTACACGGGGTGTAGCCAAAAAAAAAAGGCATAGAAACCACTCCCATCCACTCCATCCCCCACACACTCCACTCCACTCCCCTCCACCCTCCTCCCTCCCTCTCATTTTGGCACCTCCTGGATGACGGGTCATCCCTGCATTCCGTCCACTGCCCTAGGTCAGAAGCAGTGTCGCAAGACACAGCACATCCACAGCAAGGCCGCTTCATTAATTCGGCGACCCCCCCCCCCTCTCCGTCCCCTCATGAAGAAAAGGAGAAGACGGGGAGAAATCCCTTAGGGCTGCGTCAAATTATTTTTCATACATACTTCCTCAACCCCCATCCCCCACTCACTCCCCCTCATGCATCATAGCATCATCCATACACAACCATTCTCCATTCATCCATATCTTCTGTCCTCTCCCGTCCTTCCTCAACAGACATTCCTCTCTTTCGTAATGCCCCTTTTACCCCATCCATCCATCTCATTCTAGGACGCCCTCTCATATTCACTTCTTCCACCTCTGCCTTTCACACCCCATTTACTAATCTTTCTTCACTCATTCTTTCCATGTGTCCAAATCATCCTAATATTCTTTCATCAGCCCTTTCTCCCAACTCCCTTTCCACCCCTGTTCTCCTCCTCACCTCCTCACTTCTCACTCTATCCAGCCTAGTAACCCCTATCATACTTCTCAGACATTTTATCTCAAACACATTCAAACTCCTTCTCTCTTCCTCTCTAATGTTCCATGTTTCTGCCCCGTACAGTGCTGTTGGCACAATCACTCCTTCATATAACCTCCTCTTAGCATCTATTCCCAGATGTCTATTTCTCATTACACTTTTTAATCCAACAAGGCATTTACTCGCTTCTCTCAATCTACATTCTACATCCACCCCCACTCCCTTTCCAGCCAAATTCGTACCCAAGTATCTAAAACTATCCACTTCCTCGAGTCTCTCTCCCTTTATGCTCACTTCCAGCCTGCTGTCACTCTCTCCCCTTATACATCTCATCACCTTACTTTTGCCTATATTTATCTTCAGCTTCCTTCTTTCACACACCTTCTCAAACTCTGTCACTAACTTCCTCAATCCCTCCTCTGATCCTGCTACAAGCGCAGTGTCGTCAGCAAAAAACAACTGGCTTATTTTCCACTTTTCTCTATTTTTTAACCATCTCCAACCCCTGACCCACTACCTTTGCATTTACCTCTCGCACCACTCCATCCATGTGTAGATTGAACAGCCAGGGTGACATAACACTTCCCTGACGAAGTCCCACCTTTACCTCAAACCATTCACTCTCCATTTCTAATCCTAACACAAGCTCTACTACTCTCGTAAAAACTCTTGACTGCTCTTAACAGCTTTCCTCCTATCTGCACTACCTCCCACAGTGCCTTCCTGTCTACCCTGTCGTAAGCCTTTTCCAAATCCATGAAAGCCTAAAAAACATCCTTACCTTTTCCTATAGCTTTCTCACATATCTGTCTTACCACAAAAATCTGAATTACGCAACTTCTACCTGTCCTAAAACAACACTGTTCCTCACCAATTACTCCCTCTGTTCCTCTCCTAATCCTCTCAATCAAGGCCCTCCCATAAACCTTCCCAACTACACTCAACAAGCTAATCCCT
>NC_134800.1:58888723-58891223 GCF_046742065.1 Oratosquilla oratoria
TGTATAAAGTTGTGGCAAGGAACGGATGTCCTTATTGATTAGAAAATTATCGTACACAATATTTTATCTATCCGCATTAACGCTATTAATTATCACTTGGCTGGAAATATTGCACATTACTTGGTCATAAAACGCATGGATGGAGGAGGGTGTGGGAGAGCGGGAGGTGGAGGCCAGGCCGGCAGCGTTCGGAATAGTGCATAAAATGTTTTCGCTCTGGCTTCAGCATGGCTCAACCCTACATCCTCCTTAGTAACGCCTTCGTTTAGTCTCTACTTTTCAGTAGGTCTTGTATCCCGCAAGCATGTTGTGTGAATTCAGAAATATCCTGCATTGTATATAGGTATCTTTCTCTCCCTCTCTCCTCTCCTCCTCTCTCTCTCTCCTTTCCTTCCTCTCTCTTTCTCTCTCTTCTTCCCTCCCTCCTTTCTCTCTCACCTTCCCTCCCTCCTTCTTTCTCTATCTTTTCTTTCTCTTTCACTCCCTCCCCTTCTCTCTCCTTCCGTCACTCCTTCCTTTTCTCTTTCTCTCTTTCCTTCCCTCTTTTCCTCCCACTGTCTTTCTCTCCTTCCCTCCCTCCTCCTCTCTCTGTCTTTCTATCAATCAATATATCTATCTATCTATCTATCTATCTATATATATATATATATATATATATATATATATCCTTCATTCCATTCTTCCTCTCTTTCTCTCTCCCTTCCATTCTCTCTCTTTCTTCTCTCTTCTCTAGCCATCGGGATCTGGGATGTCATGCAGTTGAATAAGAACTAGAGTAGTAATGTGACTCTGCCAGTTCAGTCCAGGAGAAACACCGATGAGAGGGCACGGAAACACACCGTTGGAATGGAGAGAGAGAGAGAGAGAGAGAGAGAGAGAGAGAGAGAGAGAGAGAGAGAGAGAGAGAGAGAGAGAGAGAGAGAGAGAGAGAGAGAGAGAGAGAGAGAGAGAGAGAGAGAGAGAGAGAGAGAGAGAGAGAGAGAGAGAGAGAGACATGATGACACTTTTAAGATATGGCATTGGCTCCACATCTGATACCTCTTGTTTAGTAACGTTTTTCTCCTCCTCCTTTTCCTTCTTCTTTTCTTCTTTTCTTCTTTTGTGCGGAGAGGACTTCGGACTTCTCTTGATCACGACGAAGGGTCACTGGATCTACTTTGGCTCCTGGGAATAAAAGTAAAGAAGGCTGTTGATGGCAGGCAGCGGTAAATGTGCCATACTTGGGAAAAGAGCATTGATGCTGCAATACTCGACTGGTAGTACTGTATGTACGAGAGTGAAATGATCAGTCGATCTGGCGCAAAACCCGCATTTCCTGTTATGTGAGAAAAGTGAGGCAGTTTCCAACACGTACAGTTGTCATCAATGAATGTTTATTTGTAGTGAATAAAATTACCTGCCGACAGCCAGAACTGCATAAGATGTCGCCAGCTCCCACTCGCTCCACAAGTGAATGATATCGCCTGGCGTGAGGCATAAGCGAATTCTTATGAGGTGCTATTGATGTCGAAAGAGTTATATGGAGTAAGAGCCAGCCTTCTGTCCCGAGAAGACTTCCTAGCCGAACAAAATCATCTAGTGTCAAGAAGAAGAACTTCCTCTAGAAGAGGTGCAACAAGATGCAAAGTACCTGACCCTCTCTAGATATGACCTAGACTGGCGGCCCGCCCAACGCGCGGCCATGCGCGAGGAGAGCCGGTGGGTGTCGCCGCAGGCATCAGCTGGTGCAGTACGGGCACCCTGCCACAGGCGAGGAAGAGCTGCAGTAGGAGCCGCGGGGCCGGGAGGGTGGGGGGGGGGGGGTGATGTTGGAGGTCTCTGGGTCCCAGTCCCCGATCTCCACCCGCAGCAGCAGCAACCTCCACCACTCCAGTTCGTGTTGCGCACGGTCGAGTTGGCTGCTGCTGCCTCTCCTCCTCCTCCTCTTGGCGCCGCCCCAGTAACACGAACAACCACCAGCCAGCCTCTCCCTAATTTACACGCCTCCTCTTTCTCCTTCTCCTTCTCCTTCTCTTCCTCTTCATCCTTATTATTATCATCTTTCTCCTCTTCTCCATTTCGGTTTCCACAGCCTCTTTGTCTATCTGCACCACATTTTCCACTTCCTACTCTTTCTCCTCCTCCACCTTCTTCACTTCCTCCAGCTCCTCCACCTTCTTAACCCCCTCCTCCTGCTGCTCTTCCTCCACCTTCTGCACTTCCTCCACCTCCCCTCCTCCTCCTCCTCTTCCTCCTCCTCTTCCTCGTCCAGGGCCTCGTCGCCATTGCCGTCACTCAGTTTCCAGCAAGCCGTCCAGCTATTCAGACACAACCCGACCCAGTCCCGCCGTCCCACCGTCCGGCCACAAAGTAAGACACCTTCGTCAGTTGTCTTTTGTGTGTGTTTGTGTCTGTGTCATTGGGCGGCAGTGTGACAAACAATGGCGCGTCCATACCTTGGTTGTATCTGGCAAGCCACAAGAGCGGTGGGAAAAAGGTGTACTGAAAGAACTCGGTGTGT
>NC_134800.1:58898723-58901223 GCF_046742065.1 Oratosquilla oratoria
ACTCCTGCGACACTGTTGGTGCCCAAAATGTACCAGTTCTTGCTGTTCCTTTGGAACCATCTTCAGTGTGGAGAGGGGGGATCTGTTACATGGGCAACTGCTTATCTTCCATAATCTTCTGCCCAGGCTTGCGCCCTGGAGAGGTCACTCCAGCTTCGCCTCACAGCGTTGAACCAACACGGGAAGCAGCAGTTACCGGTGATAAGTCACAATGTTCGATTGGCGTAGAATGTGGCGCCATGGGCTGCTTCCGACGGTGGGAAAGATCCTCGGATCTTACTGGACAGCTACCGCCCGCCTATAGCTAGGCAGCCCTCAGTCAATAAGGTGTTGTCCCGCCACAGCCTGCCTTCCTCATTGGGTGCTTGGGGATTAGGATCAAACCGACAAGCAGGCTGCAAAACCTGCACCAGGCAAGAACTCAAGAAGCTCAAAGAACAGGTGCCCAGTCCTAAAATTTGGAAGCTGGAACGTCCGAACGATGACACCCGGACTGTCCGAAGACCTTCAAGGCATCAGTGATGCGAGAAAAACAGCTGTCATCAGCAGCGAGCTGCTGAGACTACAGGTAGACATAGCAGCTTTACAAGAGACTCGCCTTGCCGACAGCGGAACCCTCAAGGAGAAGGAATTCACTTTCTTCTGGCATGGGAAGAGTGCAGAGGATCGAAGTGAGCATGGAGTTGGATTCGCTGTCAGGAACACTTTGCTGAGTATGGTCGAACCAGGAGACAAGGGATCTGAACGCCTGATGACACTCCGCCTCCACACCTCCGAAGGTCCTGTCACTCTCGTCAGCGCCTACGCTCCCACTCTGACATCCACAGCAGAAGCAAAGGACGAGTTTTACATCAACATCAACAACATCGTGAAGAACATACCCCCCAAGGAACATGTCATCATCCTGGGAGACTTCAACGTTCGAGTGGGTGCCGACCATGACTCCTGGCCTTCCTGTCTTGGACATTTTGGAATTGACAAGATCAACGACAACGGGCAGCGCCTGCTGGAGTTTTGCTCCTACAACAGTCTCTGCGTGACCAACTCCTTTTTCCAGACCAAGCCTCAACACAGGGTGTCATGGTGTCACCCTCGCTCAAAGCACTGGCATCAGCTGGACTTGATCCTGATCCGTCGTAGCAATATCAAGCTCGTGCAGATTACCCGCACTTACCACAGCGCAGACTGCGACACCGACCACTCTCTCGTCTGCTGCAAGATCAGGTTACAACCTAAGAAATTTCACAAGTCCAAGCAGAAAGGCAAACCTCGCATGAACACCATGGGTATGCATCTCCCTGAGAAAGTCGAAGAGTTTGCCAAGTCCCTTCAAAAAGCTCTGTCCGTCGAACACCAGCACTGCTCTGCAGCTGAGAAGTGGAACCACCTCCGCGATACCATTCAGAAAACAGCCCTTGCAACCTTTGGGAAGAAAACCTCCAAGAACAACGACTGGTTTGACGCTAAGTTCAGTGAGATGTCCCCTGTTATTGATGCAAAGCGTGCTGCCCTTGCTGAATACAAGCGCTCTCCCAACGAGAAAACCTTGCAAGCACTCAGAGCAGTAAGAAGCAAAGTGCAACAAACTGCAAGACGTTGTGCAAATGAATACTGGCAACAGCTCAGCGATTCCATCCAGTTTGCAGCTGTTTCGGGTAACATCAGAGGAATGCATGAAGGCATCAAGTCAGCTCTAGGCCCACCACAGAGCAAAACAGACCCCCTCAAGACTACCAGTGGGGAAGTGATCACCGACAAGGGCAAGCAGATGGACAGATGGGTGGAGCACTACTCTGAGCTCTACTCCAGAGAGAACACCGTTGCCCCCTCAGCCCTGGATGCCATTGAGCCCCTGGCTATCATGGAAGAACTAGATGCTGAACCAACCATTGCGGAACTCTGCAAAGCAATCGACAGCCTAGCAAGCGGCAAAGCACCTGGCAATGATGGTATTCCCCCTGATCTCCTCAAGTGCTGTAAAAACACTCTACTGCAGCCCCTCCATGACGTCCTATGCCAGTGTTGGAAAGAGGGAGCCGTGCCGCAAGACATGAGAGATGCCAAGATTGTCACCCTCTACAAGAATAAGGGTGAAAGGAGTGATTGTAACAACTACAGAGGCCTCTCGCTCTTGAGTATTGTTGGGAAACTCTACGCCCGCGTCGTGCTTGTGCGTCTCCAGAAACTCGCTGGGCGCGTCTACCCTGAGTCTCAGTGTGGCTTCCGAGCAGAACGGTCCACAGTGGACATGATATTCTCCCTTCGTCAACTTCAGGAGAAATGCAGGGAACAACGCAAGCCCCTCTACATAGCCTTTATAGATCTGACTAAGGCCTTTGACCTGGTCAGCAGGGAAGGGCTGTTCGACATCCTTCCAAAGATCGGTTGCCCTCCAAAACTCCACAGTCTCATTAGATCCTTTCACAATGACATGAAGGCAACGATCCAGTATGAAGGCAACATGTCCAACCCCTTTGACATCAAGAGTGGAGTCAAGCAA
>NC_134800.1:58908723-58921223 GCF_046742065.1 Oratosquilla oratoria
TGTGTATGCATGCGTTGTGTTTTTACCCTTGCATTGCCATTGACGACACATATGCTCTAACTGCCGCCGGGCGATTTTATTAATATGAGGGGACCCCACTTGCCGCGGAGAGACGAAGGGAAGGGGAAAGGGAAGATCCTTCTCCTCCTCCTCATCCTCCTGACGGCGACCGAGGACAAGTGACCTTAGCCCTTGGGAGCCACGTCAAGGCTAAAGTTAAAGATGCGAGCCAGCGCCTCCTAACCTTGGAGGGCGGCGCTGAAATCAATTCGAGCAGGAATACTTGATCATGCCTCTACGAATGTAGCAACTCTTGCCGTGGCACCTGTCACCAGAGGTTATGGCGAGATGGAACCGCTGGTCTGCCTCGACCTGACTACCGATGTGGGATTCCAAGGTCTGAAGAGGTTAAGAAACGCTGACGTATCGAGCCAACACATTTATGTGTCATTGGTGTGTCTCCATAGAAAACCTGCTTTCTCACAGAAATGGAAAGAGTGTGGGGAAAGCGAGGGAAAAGAGAAGGAAAGGAGGAGAGAAAGGGAGGAGAAGAGTACGTGGCGGAGGCAACGAACGGAGAGAGAAAAAGAAAAGAGTTTGAACACAAAGGAGGCATCAAACAACGACAGAAACCCCACTCACTCCCTTTGAAAGCAAAACCCTAGAAATACACACACACACACACACACACACACACACACACACACACACACACACACACACACACACACACACACACACACACACACACACACACACACACACACACACACACACACACACACACACACACACACACACACATACACACACACACAGACACACACACGTGTGTGTGTGTGCGTGTGTGTGCATGTACATGCTTAATTTCAGATCACCTTATCGTTCACGTGAATGTATATGGGTAAAAGCCCAATAAATGCCCCTGATCGACTGCTTTCTTTAAGTCCACGGGATTCCCTCTTCCTCGATTGCAAGTCACAATTTCCCTAATATAAATCAAATCGAGAGGTGAAGAGGTGCGGCCGGAAGGATGACGTAACATCCCTTGTGAGGATTTTCCTGGGCCCCTGTTGCCTCGTATTTCCTCTTACATATATAACCGTGTTACGTCAACGCCCTACCCCACCCCCTGTGCATTACATCCACGACGGAGTTCGTTCAAGGTAGTACACACCCTTCGGAGAGTCCCTTACCCAGGGCCACTCTTCGTGCTTGCCATGATCGAGACACACAGGTCGGTGGGTCTGTCTTGGTGCGCGTGTTGCTGAGGCTGGATGGTTAGCACGTGGCAGGATCTCAAGGATGCATAGAGCAGACACTACGCGCTGTCCCCACTACACACGCACACACACACTCTACTTCCGAGACCATAATCCTTAGGCACCTAGGATGCCATCTCTCCTCCAGGACACATTGAGACCGGGAGGGAGGGAGAGAGGGAGGGAAGGAGACGCAGCCAGTAAAGATTTACAAGAGGGAGGGAGGGCGAGAAGGAGGCAGAGGAAGAGGAAGCCAGTGGAGCAATGGGGGAGGAAGAGGGGGGGGGGATCTATCGCGAGGATCACGTGGATCGGATCGGATGGGGGGGTAGGGTAGTACCTATGTCATAAAGTCTCAGGAGTAGGGAGGCTGATGAAGGGGGTTAAGCTGGGCTCAGGGATCTTGGGGGGACTGGGCGAGGAAGAGGGGGAGTGGGGAGGAGGGACGGGGGTGGGGGATGAGGTGGGAGGGGAGAGGGATTGACTCCATATCAGTCTCGAATATAATATATAATAAACCGGTTCACTCCCGTCCTGACGTCCTTCGTTAACCTTTGACAACTGTTCCATTGGCGTCTCATAGTCCGGGAGTTCAACCGCGCCACCACCCACTCAGATGAACAACATGGTTTATGCAGCGCTGTTGTGGACAATCGATCTTGGCACAGGCGCTATCCGAATTTATCTTGCGTATTTATGCAGTTCCTTATTGTTAAGGTGGTGGTGGTGGTGGTGGTGTTCTTGTGGGCGATAGTGTTGCCCTGCACCAACAGTAACGAAAGGTACACTTGGAGCGGCTTCAAGCGTCACGTCCCCATACAAACACAAACACACACACACACACACACACACACACACACACACACACACACACACACACACACACACACACACACACACACACACACACACACACACACACACACACACACACACACACACGTACACACACACACGTATACGCACACACACAAACACGTCACACACATACACACGCACACACACACATATACACACGTACATACATACACACGTATACACACACACAAACACGTACACACATATACACACGTACACACACATATACACACACGTACACCTACACACCTACACACCCATACACACACACACATACACACGCACACACACGAGCGTAGTTCCCCTTCCCGTAAAATACAACTAGGTAAATACACACACACACATATATGTATATATATATATATATATATATATATATACAATCACACACACACACACACACACACACACACACACACACATATATATATATATATATATATACTCAAACAAACACACACACACACACACACACACACACACACACACACACACACGCATGTAACTGAAGTGGTTGCTTAATTTCGAGGGCGCCTTGTTGGACTGTATGAAGTTCCAAGAAGGACTTTAGCCATCCCGCCACCTACACCCCACCCTTCGGCGTTTCCAGTTCGCGCTCACCCACGAGTGAGAACATAGTTCCTTACTGTACAGAGGTTTTGCCTCCCCCATCTCTTCTTCTTCTTCTTCCTCGTCTTCGTCTTCGTCTTCTTCTTCTTCTTCCTCGTCTTCGTCTTCGTCTTCTTCTTCTTCTTCTTCTTCTTCTTCTTCTCCCTCTTCTTCTTCATTTTCTCCCTCTTGTTATTTTTCTTCTTTATATTCACCCTCTTCTTCTTCTTCTTTTTATTCTTCTCCCTCTTCTTCTTTTTCTTCTTCGCCTTCTTCTTCTTCTTCTTCCTCTTGCTCTTCTCCTTCTTTCGCATTCCTCTTCCTCTTCTTCCTCATCTTTCATTTCCTGAGAGGCCTGTTTCGGACCGGAATGGCCTAGGGCGCAGAGGACATCGAGAACAAAAATCTGAACAAGAAATCCGTCTCCCATCTGCCATGACGGCTCCTGCCACCGGAAAGAAGAGCCTGACGAGGCGTTGAGAAAAAAAAAAAAAAAAAAAAAAAGCAGAGCACTAAAGTAATGGCTTAGACATCGTGACTCATGTAGACAAAACAACTGAATGAATAAAGATTGCACCAGCATGACGCACGTCAGATTGTTTATTCATTTATTCATCATTACTATAATTTTTTCGCATCCGACCTAGTTATGGACCAAAAGGTCTCTTGCCGGCATGCTCCGCCTTCATAATTTGTGTGACATTCCCATACGCCCACTCGGACGCCCCGAAGCGGCCGAGTGGGCGTGACTGGGGGGGGGGGGTGATGGATGAGGTGGGCGGGCTTGAGTGGTCACATTAGCCCTGCCTAGAGCTGGTAAGGCACGGGGAGAAATGTGACTTAGCCTATGTGGCAATACTGCATCCGTGGTCATCCGTGGCCTGTTGAAGATTAACACTGTTCATTTCACATTTCTTGGCAAATATATTGTTCAGACAGGCTAGGGCGCGGTTTCTCAAGCCTCTTTCCCACGTACCCTATACTTATGTACTGCTGTTCTTTAACCTCGTGGAGATCACTTTGACACTGAATAGAATCAGTAGGCATTCACGAAATATCATTATTTGTTAGATTGTGGCCCCGATTGTATAACTCTGCGGTTCCATAGGGGTCCATGGACCCCAGGTTGAGAACCACTGGGCTAGGGAGTTTACCGTCCCCCCTCCCCTCGTCTCCCCTGGCGTAGCCACCCCATGGGGGATTTTGAGACATCTAGACGGGCATACCGAGGACACATGCACTTGAAGTCGGGGTCGGCCATGAGTACTTCTAAGCACCACTTTAGAAAAACAAAAACATATGCAAACCATTATGAAACCGTGGGCGAAGAATTCTGCGAAATGCGTGCCTGACCTCGAGTGACAAGGGGCGCATGTCATAATTAGCTAACCATGATGCAACTATGAGCGAAGAATTCCGAGAAACGTCTACCTAACCTCCCCCACGGCTGATCCAGTCACGTATTTCAGAGGGAAATCGGTGGGAAGCGAAAGAGCTACGAGGTGACCCAACCAGGTCAATGGATGAATTTTCCCGAAGGACAGATAATCTCACCCGTCCAGCAAAGAAGGACACTTCTACCCTGGAAACTCCGGACCAAACTAAGGACCCCAAGGACCATTTCGGGGGATCCACAGGGTTGTGGCCCAAGCGGGACCGACAAACCGAAAGCAAGCAGTAGTTAGTAGATACCTAGCGATTCTATTTAGCGTTGAAGGCGTGGTCTCCAGCATTCTCAGGGAGGGGACTGCATAGGTCTGGGGATAAACGTTGCACCGCCAGTTCGCCAGTTGAGAACCCATGCAAGCTTGTTTAGACCTTCAGTACATAAATGTGTTTGGTCGAAATAATTTAGATTTAATAGGAAAATAGCCAAGAACTGGTTTAACAACAGTGTGGTTAACGATTTAGTAACTATGTAATGAGCGGTGAAACAATTGGTTCTATTGAGAGAAGATGAGACAACTTTATGGATAGGGGATGAAAGGTGGTAAGGGAGACTGAACTGCCTAGTGTAGGCCTTATGGTCTCTTGCAGTCTCTTCCATTCTTATGTTCTTAATGCGAGCTGGTTTTATTCTGCTGAAGGGTGGTGGAGACTCCCCACATCTCGTCTGAATAGAATCCCTTGGCATTGTGGGAGACAGACACCTGTGTGATGCGTCAGTGTGCTGACGGGCTAGAGATATACAGACTCATCGCGTTTTTTATTTTTTTTAAGTTTTAAATAACTGGTATGGCTGTGGTCTGTTGTTAGTTTTTTCCATAATTGCCGAATATAAATGGTATAACCTCATGTGTAAGCCTTAGCGCAAATTCAGACGCAGGCGACACAGCCGACGCAAGGGACACAGCCGACGCAGGCGACACAGGCGACACAACACAGAGGAGAGGCAGACTTCCTGTTGCTGAACTGAATTACAGTTTGAACTTTTCTGCCATTTGAAATGCTTCTGGGTGCACTACCTCAGCATTTCAAGTGAGAAAATGAAATTCAAACTGAGGTTCAATTCAGCAACAGGTAGCCTGCCTCTCCTCTGTGCTGCGTCGACTGTGTCGCCTGTGTCTCAGGGTAATGGTTCCTGTGGTGTCCTATACTCCCTTACATGAGCTTCTACACGATTCTTTGGTCGTCGCTGCAGTACATGGGTTGACAAAGAATTGATATTTTGAGTAGAAATTGGTGACCTTTGGCCTCATATTGCCATTGTGTGGGTTTATGTCATATTGCGGAAGTCACCTTTGCCCTCTGTGTTTGGGCAGCCGAGGCAAGTAACTGTCATTAGTTGGGGGTCGAACCCTTGTCTCAGTACTTACGAACCGAGGTCGAACCTCCAAATACTGCGCCACGTTATGGAATTATCACACTGGGCTAATTTTCCTCCAACCTCCAGCACTTTTTCTGCCTCGAAATCATTATGGCAGACTATTTCTTTTTTTTTCAACAATTTACATAGAATGTCATTTGATTCCTTCCCGAAAGCTGCAAATCTGCCCCAACAGTCGGAGGAAAAAATAGCCCAGTGTGATAATACCTTAAGCTATACTCCTAAGTCTAACACGCGCATGGAGGTGTGACTTGCGTGTGACGTCACTTGGTGTGAATGAAAAAAACCATAGGCAGAAAAAAGTTGTAAAAATAATACAAAGAAGCGGCATGATTGGTAGGGCGTCAGGCAATAGCAACTGGTGGTTTCTTGGTGCCAAATGACGTCAGAGATGCCCCTCCCCCATAGCCTCCCCCAGGGGGCCCCAAATGTGGTAGGAAAGTGATAATGACTTGGTATGTATAGACTTTAGGCCGTCCGGTAGTCCCGTGAATACGTGTCGAACTCGTGACCAGGTAGTCAAGAGTTCGATCCCCGGCACCAGCTGTGGGCCTTGTCGCATTGGTTCCCGACAACCCTGGCCAGGCGGGGAGGCGACCCAAACATCGGCCTAAATAAACAAAGGCTTGACGCAATTGACAAGACTTGCCATATCAGGGGTTTCTCACTTCCCACTTCATGGAAATGGGATTGTGAGCTTTATTTATAGACTTTGCTATCCAAATTATTATCATTATCATTACTATTATATATATATATATATATATATATATTTTTTTTTTATCATATCAACCTAACTTGTCAGACGAACCCAAGAAGGAAATCGATCTCGAGGCTATTCGGTCCTTCATCCACACAATGACACGAATTGATGTCAACCAGACAAAACCCCCTAAGATGCGATCACCGAGATGAGTGTGACCACGTGACACAGGAAACCCCCCAGCCCCCTTTCCTAACCCTGAGACACCCCTCCCCGTCTCCCCCTTCCCCCCTCCCCTCTCCCCGTCCCCTTTCCCACTCTCCCCCCTCCCCCTCTCCCCGTCCCCCTTTCCCCCTCCCCCCTCCCCCTTCCCCCTCTCCGTCTCCCCCTTTTCCCCCTCCCCGTCTCCCCCTTTCCCCCTCTCCGTCTCCCCCTTTCCCCCCTCCCCGTCTCCCCCTTTTCCCCCTCCCCCTCTCCCCCTCCCCTTTTTCCCCTTCCCCTCCCCCTTTCCCACCCGACCGCCCTCGACAGCTCCTTCTACTCTGACCTCCATGTGATGTGATGTGGAGGGGGATGGGCGTGCAAGGACGTCCTCTCGTGCCAGTGGGCGCTGACGACGGGCGTGGCCGTGAAGGTAGGCCGCCCTCAGTGTCTCCTGGGGTGAGTAACAGTAGTGTAAGGAGGAGGAGGACAAGGAAGAGGAAAAGGAGCACGAGGAAGAGGATATGAGGAGAAGGAAGAAGAGGAGGGTGTGAGGAGGAGGAGGAAGAAGAGGGGGAGGAGGAGGAGGGAAAAGAACGGTAGAGGGAGACGAGGAAAGCGTGCAAGAGGAGGAGCTGCGTTGGAACTCGGGAACCAGGTACAGCACGGAGGAGGAGGAGGAGGAGGAGGAGGAGGAGGAGGAGGAGAAGGAGGAGGAGGAGGAAGCGTAGGTGGAGGAAACAGAGGAGGAGGAAGAGGTGGAAATGAAAATGAAAAATGATGATGGAGCGGAAGTAGAAGAGATGAGGTTGGAGGAGGGGGAAGAGGAGGAGGAAAGGAAAGCAGTGACGGTTGCGGTGGAGGAAGAGAAGGAGTATGAGGAGAAGGAGGAAGAGGAAGAGGAGGAGGAGGAGGAAGAGGAAGAGGAGGAGGAGGAGCATGATGATGAGGAGGAAGAGGAGCAAAAGGAGGGGGAGGAGAAGGAGGAGCAAAAGGAGGGGAGGAGGAGGAGGAAGAAGAGGAGGAAAAGGAAAAGGATGAGGAGGAAGGGGAGAAGGAGAAATAGTAGAAGAATGAGGAGGAGAAAGAGGAAGAATAGGAAAAGGAGGAAGAGAAGTAAGAAGCGGAGGAGGAGGACGAGGAGGGGTGGAGGAGGCGGTGGGGGTGAGAGTGAGGGAGATGAAGAAGGGTAGTTGGTTGGCTGGAGCAGTTGTCGTGGTGATGATAAACGTGCCGGGGCACAAAGGAGGCAGAGAAGAAGAAGAAAGAGGAAGAGGAGGAAGGGGAGAGGAGGGGGAAAACCGGGAGGAGGACGGAAAGGGGAAGGAGGAGGAGAAACGGGGAAGAGGAGGAGACGTAGAAGGAAGAGGAGGAGACGAAGAAGGAATAGGAGGGGTGGAGGAGGAGGAGGAGGAGGGGGAGGAGTAAGTTGTGGTGGCGGAGTTGGAAATAAAGGAGGAGATGGAGGAGGAGGAGGAGGAGGAAGAGGAGGTGAAGGAGGAGGAGTTAGTGGTGGTGGCAGAGATAGAAATAAAGGAGGAGAAGATGGAGGAGGAGGAGGAGGAGGAGGCAAGGCACCGAGAGGAAAATCGAACGAAAATTTATGCCGATGTAAAAGTAGGGAGAGGCCGAGAGTCCGAATAAGGAAGGTAGAGAGGACGAAGAAGAAGAAGAAGAAGAAGAGGAAGAGGAGAGGAGGAGGAGGAGTAGGAGGAGAAACAAAGTAAAAGAGAACATAGACGATGGAGGAAGACCGGGACGAGTGTGGGGGGTTGCCTTGAGTAGGCGGAGAGGGAGGACAATATCAAGGAGACCGTTGGGGGAGATATTTGGTGATTACATCAACAACGCGCGGCCGGTCTGGGGGGGGGGGGGGAGGGGGGGGAGGAGGAGGAGGGGGTAAGGCGTGGTCTGGATGACCGAGAGGCACTAGGCAATTGAAGGAAGAGGAAGAGGAGGAGTAGGGATAGGAGGAGGAGGAGGAGGAAAAGGGAAGAAAGACAGAAGAAGAATTAAGGAAGAGAAGGAGTAGGAGGACAAGACTGAGGAGGAGAATAGGAAAAAGGAAAAAAAACGAGAAGATGGTTGTAATGAGTTAGATCAATAAAAGCAGAACCTTTCTGTACATAACGGATCCGGATGCGAAAATAACTGAACAAATGAACATATATAGAAATAAAAAAGATATAATGAATAAGATATTACTTTATTTTGTTAAGGTATTTTTATCCAAGTGAATATTTAAGATTTCGAACGGTGGTACATTGAATTGCCTCACCTGGAAGTTTGTCTTCCCATTCATTGACGACGACAACGGACTTCTTTCCTATTTCCATAAGAATGGAGAAGACTGCGAGAGACCATAAGGCCTACACTAGGCAGTGCCATATCCCTTGCCACCTTTCATCCCTATCCGTAAGGTTATCTCATCTTCTCTTAAAACAACCAATTGTTTCAGTGCTCACCACAGTGTTATTATGTTTATTCCAATTGTTAACCACTCTGTTGGTAAACCAGTGATTGGCGAAAAGGTTTCTTCCAGCTTCTTCTAGGTCACATCCAAATCCTGAGGTGATCATTACTTCTCGTCCGCTTAGAATTCAGTGTAGAAATAGTTTCAGTTTTGGTGTGAATAATGCCCTTTACAACATTAAAGTCTTACATTACCCCCCCCCCAAGTCTTCGCTTTTTTAGAGAGAGAGAATGGTGTCAAATGTTTTAAGCCGTTTTCGTATGCTTTGTTCCTCACATCTGGGATGAGTTTTGCGACTTGGCGCTGCATTCTCTCCGATCTATCAACGTCTTTCACGCGGTCTGGGGGTCATACGGAAACAGCATGACATACACGCAAGTGGTGTTATGATCTGTACCATTAGTTGGTGGACTTCGGAAGTCAAAAGATCGCGCTACCAGTCCCAGTATTCTATTTATTTTCTTTGAGGCAGATATACAATGATTAAATAGCTAAGATCATTACACACACACACACACACACACACACACACACACACACACACACATAACCACGTACACATGCACGCACACACACACACACACACACACAACCACGTACACATACACATATGCGTAGGCGTGAGCACACATAATTACACATGAATTTTTCAGATTCACTTGAAGTCATACCTAGAATTATTTTCACCTATATGCATAACTCTGCATTAACGTGGGTTAGATTTCATGATCCAGTTTTGAGAATGCTGCTCAAGTCTATCTAAATATTCTTGAATATCCGGTTGATATGAGTGATCATTTGTTATTTCGCTCAGTTTAGTAACGACAGACATTGACAGTAGACTCAAGTCCATGCCAATGTCACTGGGAAAGAAAAGGAGGAGGAAGACGGGGAGGATAAGGAAGAGGGAGAGAAGGAGATGGGAAGGAGAAAGAGAAGGAGTAGAAGGAGAGGAAGAGGAAAATGAAAAAGGGGAGGGAGAAGCAGGAGAAGAGGGTGAAGTAGAATACGTAGAAGCAAAAGACGTTGAAGGAGGAGAAAAAAATGAGAGTATAAAGAAGGAGCTGGAGAATGAGGAAAAGGAAAATGAGAGGAGAAAGAAGGAAATGTAAAAAGGAAAAAGATATAGAGAAAGAGAGGAAAAAGGAGAAAATGAAGAAGAAAGAGTAGAAGAGGCAATAAAATAAGGAATAAAAGTAGACGAAAACAGAAGAGAAGAAAAAGAAAGAGAAGAAGAATTAAAAGGAGGCGAAGAAGGAAGAAAAGGAGAGTAAGAAGGAGGAAGAGGAGAAGAAGAACGACATGCGTTGACGAAGACGAAACAGAAAGAAGAAAGGGGAGTGGAGGAAGGAGGTAAGGAAGGGGAGTGGAGGAAGGTGAGGGGAGTGGAGGAAGGGGAGGGGAGTGGAGGAAGGGGAGGGGAGTAGAGGAGGAGGACGGGAGTGGAGGAAGGGGACGGGGCCTGGGTGGAGGAAGGAGGAAAGGAAGGGAAAGGAAATGGAGGGGAGTGAGTGGAGGGGCTTGGAGGGACATGGAGGGAATAGAGGGGAGGGGGGGAGGAGACTGTTGGGTATAATCGATAAGCTTGCGTTCCACTCCCGCTCCAGTCTAGACACAGTTACGAACTCCACGGTAAAATTACTACAGGATTTACTATTACTACTACTACTACTACTACTACTACTACTACTACAAGACTACAGCACTTTCGTAAAGCTAGGATCCATAAAATTACAGTGCATAAAGGTCTATAGGACTAGGAGGGACTTAGCAAAATGGAATGACAGTGTCATGATCATGAGGATGCAGTAGGCCACAGCCGTTGTAACACTAGTGGGTGAGTGAATGAAAGTACAAGTACTCGAAGACTCTCTGTGCCCACATGAATATTTAACCAATGCATCATGAAAGTCTATGTAATACTATAGCATTACAGAACACTGGGACAGCGTCTCTGGGTCTTACTCCGGACTCCCTCGTCGATGCTGTGGTTAGTTGCTCGGCGTGGAAACTACTGTTGAAGCGTCCGCATGTTTTATTGGAATGGTCGAGGGGAGTTCGAGGCAAGACTTCGCCGGGTTCTTGGAGAACTCAGCATCAGCAAGCTGTGGCGATACAGTAGGCCAGCGTCTCTCAAGCTTTTTACCTTTGCGTAACCCTTGAAATATATTGCATGTGTCAAGGAGCACCCTGCACAAAAAAACACATATACCATATCTTTCTAATTTTATTTTCATCGTAATAATAGGTTAGATAAGACGATGTATATATTACATTATTACAATAACCAAGGATATGTCGTGTGTGTTTAATTATATTACGTATATGAAATTAAATAACAAATTAAAAGTACATTAGCTTATCTCACTTGTTCTCTCGGAACCCTTAGGGACCTTTTGCGAAACCTTAGGTTTCCAGGGAACCCTGGTTGAGAAACGCTGCACTAGGCATTTCTCGCTAACGTGCTTCTTGTTTTTGCTACTTCGTATGGGTAGAAACAACTTCGGTTACGATCTTTCCTTTTTCAATTTTCCAAAATGTCAAATTACTCTTGAGTCAGAGAAACTGAATGACGAACTAAGAGAAGTTAAACTTAGAATACGAATGTTAGACACATTGTTGAGATGTTCTTACAGAAGTCTAGAATGTTGCAACCGAAGTCGTTTCCACTCAAACGAATTAGCAAAAGCAAGTAGCATGCTAGCCCTGTGTGCCACCACCATTACAGATCCGCGACAGAGCCTCGGTACTGTGCCCTACCATGCCTTGCGCTACAGGACCATGAAGATCCGTTCTCCGCAGTTCTGTCACTGATGTCAAGGTCATCATCATCATCATCATCGCCATCATCATCATCATCACTACTGCGGTCCCTGTTTCTGCACTGACCTAGCTCACGCCAGGAGGTGCTGAGCAGCTACTTTTTCAGGTCGTCACCACGGCCGGCCTGTATGCTTCCAGGGCAAATAGAGGTCGCCGGGAGTTTGCGGATGCGCGCGCGAAGACCAACCTGATGCTGCTGGGTTCAATAGCGAGACTCTGCGGTTGTTGCCCCACGTGGCTCCACAGCGCTATGGCTGGCGCAGTACCATACAAAGTCCACTGGGAACGCAGGAGACCTTTGACACCATAACGAGCCCGGGCTTCCCAAACTTCCAGCCAGATGGAGACCAACAGGGCCATAGAAAAGTGGGGAGGGACAAGTTCCCGCTGTCCTGCTCATCAGCGCAGCGGGACCCCCCGACTCCAGGATACCCGGCCGACCCTTTCTCTGGCGCCAAACCAACCATGAGGTTCGTCTTCGTGACGCTCCCAGGTGGAAGCACGTCGGAGAGAGTCATCTCCCTGACACCCATCCTCTAGACCTATCAGCACCCTCACCTCCCTCTGGAAGTGCAGCCCTGAGGGACTGACACTCGGTCTCTGTCTCTCTCTCTCTCTCTCTCTCTCTCTCTCTCTCTCTCTCTCTCTCTCTCTCTCTCTCTCTCTCTCATACCCTCTCTGTCTCTCTGCCTCATATTTTCTATCTCTCTTTTTTTCTCATTCTCTCTTTCTTTCATACTCTCT
>NC_134800.1:58926223-58931223 GCF_046742065.1 Oratosquilla oratoria
AGTACTAGATTTAAGTTGGACAAATTTAATTTTAAGAAGGAAATAGGCAAGAACTGACCATGTGGTGAGCGATGAAACTATTGGTTGTCTAAGATAAAGTTAGATAACTTTATGGATAGGGATGAATGGTGACAAGGGACATTGGACTCCCTAGTATGGGCCTTATGGTCTCTTGCAGTCTCCTCCATTCTTATGTTCTTATGTACCAGTATTCAGCAAATCACCTCCAAGTCTATTTCTCCATTGGTTGTTACCTACAACCTCTGATACAGCGTTTCCCCAGCTTTTCTAGTACTTGACCCCTTTCAGTAATACCAAACCTACCATGACCCCCACATTTATAAGCCTTCTGAAAACGTACTAATTTTTAATATCGCAGATACATTATCTTAAAATCTAAAGATTTAATCACAGCAGAGAGCAATAAAGAAATTATTATTGTTCATTAATGTTTACTAATGTTTATTAAAACAATTGATTTAATTATATATTTTAATGGGAAGAATGTGTTTATTTTTTTATATAAGGAAATCAATACGAATGTCTGTGTAGGTGAATGTACATACAGTTAGACCCTCCATGACCCCCAGAAAAAAGGCTCATGACCTTTTTGGGGGTCATGACCCGTATTTTGGGAACCCCTGATCTAATACTTGAGGCTCCCCACTTCCTCGAGAGCATCTCGCCCTTGACACTCGCCTTCAACTTATCATCATTTTACTTTGACTCTCAAATTTCTTTACTTATAAACTCTGCCAAAGCTTGTCATTAACTGATTCAGGTTCACCTTAAAACCAGCCGCAAACACAGCGAAGGAGAGAGAGAGAGAGAGAGAGAGAGAGAGAGAGAGAGAGAGAGAGAGAGAGAGAGAGAGAGAGAGAGAGAGAGAGAGAGAGACCACCACAAAGGAAGATGCAGGTGCAAGTATATAAAAAGTAACAAATAAACCAAAACTCAACTATATATTGAAAACAGGAAAGATGCCCCCACCCCTTGTGTCTCGTATGGGCAAGGAAAGCGTAAATGGGTCTGATGTCTCCCTGGGAAATGTCAAGAGCAGGTTACCTATTATGGTGCAGTGAATGCTGTGGGGGAAGGGAGAGGAATGTGGGAAGGGTGGGGGGGAATAGCATGAGTAGGCTCCCCAATCGATACGACAGGAAGTGGAGGGGCGTTGGGGGTTGGGGGAGGGTGAAGAATGATAGCGAGAGTTCCCGCCGGGGGCTGGGATGGGGGGGAGGGGCAGGGGGGAGCCTCCTATAGGAAACCTTGGCAGGAAATTGATAGACTGAAGGGGTCTTTCTCAGGAGCAGAATTCTGGGAGGGGTAATGAGTCGGTTTGTTTATGTACATCAAGGGGATCGGATTCTAGAAATGGAATTGGATAATTCTTAATGGGGTTATATCCTTTTTTGATGGGGTTTGATCCTTCTTGATAGGGTTGGATTCCTCTTAAAGAATCTGAGTCCTCTAAAAAGAATCCAACCACATTGAGAGGCATCCAACCCTGTGTGGAGTGTGACCCAGGGAAGGAAGGGCCATCGAAATGACCTCACGGTATAAGATTCGTTTAGATAAGCATCTAATCAAGATGCTGTAATGACTGCCATTTATTTTATATTGTTTGTTATTTTTTTTTGTTATTTGTCTGTTGATTATTTGCTTGATTCACATTTATTATTAGTTATGTGTCAAATTATTATTATTTACTATTTACCTGCTTGTTTATTATCTAACCATACCTATGCATTTATCTAATTTATTTATTATTATTTACATTTTTTTTATATTTATCATTATTGTATATTTTTTTCGCATCCGACCTAGTTATGGATCAAAAGGTCTCCTGTCAGCATGCTCCGCCTTTGTAATACTTTGTTAACCATTTCGTTTGCTTCTCATTGCTTAACCGAAGTCATTTGTTACCCACGTCAACTAACGTCTTCCTGCAAAACCAAGGCAAAGCACATTCATTTCAGAAACGGAGAAGAGCCACCGAAAGGGGTTATCACACTGGGCTTCCACGGGTTATCACACTGGGCTTCCACAGGTTTCACGAACGTCGACCGTTGAGAGTTCGTTTGAGTGAAAAAAAAGACCTCGGTTACAATATTTTAGTTTCAAATCTCCAAATATCAAATTATCTTTCCGTCAACTATAGCAAACCTGAATGATGAACTAGATTGTAAACTTATACGAATGTAAGACATACAATAGAAATGCTCTTAGAGAAGTCTAGGTTTCTGTAAGCGAAGTCATATTCTAGTTATTCATATGGAGGTTGGAGGTAGGACGTGGGAGGAAAACTAGCCCAGTGTGATAAGCCCTTAAGGCACGAGTGTTGAATGACCTACCACGATATGATCTCAAAGAACTGCGGCGCCTTTCGCTTTGTCGACATTTTCGAAACCTTTCCTCTACACTCCCGTTGTCACACTAAATCTTTCTACCCATCCAGTTCTCTGACCCTCAGTGCCCACACTCACCGTAGGTCTCTTACCTTACCTCTGTCATGACTACTGAATCTGGTTTTCATATATATATATACCTCTTCCTATCCCATTGATCTTCGAGTCTTTCCATCAGTGACCTTAGTTCCTTTTCGGAATTTGCAGTGAGGACTACCGTTTGCACGCTTGACACTCTCTACGTCTTATGCTTCATCTTATGAAGTTATCATTTTGTCCATATAAAGGATATAGTACTAATGAAAACTGTGTGTGGGGGAGGATGTGAAATCCCAAATCATCGACTTATTACATCGGCAGTCCATTGGTTTCAGTGATGACTGTGGTGTGAGGAAGTTCAATTTTTTTCCTCATCGGCAAGATCTTCTGTGGGGGCATTAACCCTGCCTTTGAGGGGCTGAAACGTCCTTACATGCTGCACTGAAACTATGTCGTTGTTGGTAATATGTGACGAGTTTGGTGTTTCTTAAGGAAGATCTCTCGACATTTCTACTCCATAACCGTCTTGGATCCGTTTTGTCGCCGGGCCTTCCAGTCCTCAGCGTCAGTCTGGCTGGTCTTTGCGTGTCGTTTCAGAACGTAGCGACAACTGCACAAAGTCCATTGGGAGTAGCTGTAACAAACTGTCCGCAAAGTACAACCCAAGTTTCACGTCGTCAATACTTTAAGGAATTGAGTGACACCCCCACGGACCAGGGACACATATCCTTACTTTGTGTGATTGGAAATATGATGGGAGACCGTTCCTTCCGTTCGTCTGGTGCATTTTTAGACACATTCTACCCTCTAGGAATACCCGTGGTTATGGAACGAGGAACCATTGCATACATTTTGGCAAAAGCACACCTGAAGCACAACCTTTGTTATGCAACAAAGCAACTTAGGCACTATCCATCACATTCGGGCCTATGAAAGCCGCGGTTATCGACAGGTCAGAACCAACCAGGCCTGCGACAAAAATTATGAATTATCTGCAGTGTGTGGGTGCGCGCGCGTGTGTGTACATAAACACTAGTCTTCTCTGTTCCCAAGGGAATCATCATGTCACCCTATGAATGAGTAATGATCAATACGATGGACAGAATCTTACCCATTCTCTCAAGCAATTCCCGTGTTGTGATTGACTGGGTTGTGGGGGGTGGGCGGTGGGGACTTGAGCCGATTCACCCCTCCCCCTCCCTGCCCTACTCCTCCTCCTCCTCCTCCCCCTCCCCCCTTCCCCAACGTGTCGATGCTGCCAAGAAGAGGCGAGTGTCGCAACAGAGCTTCCGGACTGCACGGAAGGCCTGACGGTGGGTGGTCCGAAAGAAGAAGAAGAAGAAGGGCGTGGAAGGGCCGCGGGCGAAGGAGGAAGAGAAGGCTTGGAAGAGACAGGAAATTAGGGATCCCGTCCACAAACGAGTGATGAGTGCCTGTCGTCGGTGAGGGGATGGGGGGAGGAGAAAAAGAAGGTAAAGGAGAAGGCGTAGTAGAAGGCGAAAGAAGAAGAAGAAGAGGAAGAAGAATAAGAAGAGGGCGCCCACCTACTGAAACTCTTTCAGTAGTAGAAGACGAAGGAAGACACTTCCTTCCTTCGAGGTCCACAAGACTTCTGCCCCCACCTCCTTCGCCGCCGCCGCCGCCGCCCCTGCGCCTCCCAGGCTCGGCCCTCCCCCCTTCCTTTCTGCCACTCTCATCTCTCACGCCTCACCTGCGTGACTCTACCTCTTCGGCATGTTATTGTTTCAGAGGAGAAAAGACACGTTTTTCGTCAACGAATACAAATTCCTCTAGAATACTTCTGACACAAGAGGTGTTTGGGTTTAGGGTCGAAGGGGTAGGGGTGGTGGTATTCGGTGGTGGTATAGGTGGTGGTGGCGGTGGGAACAGGGGAAGGTGGCAAGCATGAACTCTGCTTGAGGTCCCCGAGGCCCTAGGATGACTCAGCTAGTGGCACAAGGCTTCCCGTGGCAAGAGATACAACGGCTCAGAGGGTAGGGGCGCGGTGCCGAAGCGCGCCATGCGGTACCACATCGGGTCGTATCCTGCGCCCGTAGAGGGTGTCGTGAGGCGGTAGTAGCTCACATGACGTTAGTATTCCAGAGCCAGAAGAGGGGGTGGGGTTGCAGAATGCCGCCGCAGCCATGCAGAGACTCAGACGCTCACTGGCGCGGTGCCAAGCTCGTCCCCGGGTCCGCCCGAGGCTGCTGCGGCTCTTTGCTCGATCGAGTAGTACTCCCGGCATGGCGTGGCGTGGCGTGTTGCTGGGGCCCTTGGTTGCTACGGGCCAAACTGAATCACTTTCATTCTGAGCAAAATACAAAAAGGGATTGATTCCTTCAACCCTGTGGAACACTATAGATTTTTTTCTTCTTCTTTTGGACTCAAAGGGACTTGAAGGAGGTGAAATAATTTGACCTCCTTGACCCGGTAAAGCTTTTTGTTTTGGGTAACATTCAGATATTTTCCATTGGGCTGTTTGTGGTTAATTATAGGCTGGGAAGGGAAGAGTCTTCTTCTAGTGAATAAAATCGTCCATGGTTCGCCTGGACG
>NC_134800.1:58946223-58948723 GCF_046742065.1 Oratosquilla oratoria
AGACGATGAGAAGGAAGATAAAGAGGAAGAAAAAAGTACGATATGGAGGAGGATAAAAGGAAGGGATGGACGGAGAGAAGAATGGCGAGGAAGGAAACAAGAAGAAAAGAAAATGGGGAGGAGGGCGAGGAGGGGGAGAAGGAAAGGAGGAGGAAAAGAAGAGGTGAGGGGAAGAGGAGGAGGACGGGAGAAGGAGGAGAGAAGAAGGAGGAGGAAAAGGAGGACAAAGAAAGACAAAAATATAAGAAAATAAGGAGAGATCAGAGGAGTAGAAGGAAGGGTGGAAAAAGACAAGGTAAGAGGAAGAGAAGGAGGAGGAGAGGAGGAGGAGGAGGAGGAGGAAAAGAACAAAGAAGGACAAAAAAGGAAGAAATGGGGAGGGGAGCGAGAAGGAAGGGAGGAAGGAAAGAAGAAGTAGGAGGAGGAGGAGGGGAGGGGGGAGGAGGAGGAGGAGGGAAGTGGGGAGGAGGAGGAGAAGGAGGGCGAGGAGGTGAAGAAGAACGTAGTGACACAAAGTGACAGGTGTCAGACAGTGTCAGACAGGTTGCAGGCCAGGCGGGCGCGTGGAGACGACAAAAACGGTTTGCTTGTCTTGTTCAGTTTTCCAGCCTCCATGCAAGGAAGCTAGTCATGAAAGAAAAGAGTCCTCATCGCCTTCATTCCCAGCTCACTCCCTGCCATGAACAGGACGTGCTGAAGATGGTGTGGTCATGTTGAAAGAGTGGATGAGAGTATACATCTGTCTGTTCATCCTCGAAGGATCTTCTTCGTGACTCAGTGGTGCTCGGCGGACGGTACCATGCCATGTGGTCAGGATGTCGAAGAAGCGTTCACGTGCGCGCCTTGGGTGAGGAGAGCGAGTCAGGCAAATTCTACAGGTGTTGTATAGCTTCATGGGAGGCTCAGTATTTTCCCTTTGATTAAAGGGATTGGATTCTAAAAATGGGATAAGACCATTCCTAATGGGGTTAGATCCTTTTTAATGGGGTTTGATCCCTCGTAATGGGATTTGATTCCTCTTAAAGGATCCGAATCCCCTAAAAAGAATAAAACCACTTTATGAGAGATCCAATCTCTTTAAGAGGATATATCCAAACCTCTTCTTGGCAAGAAAGAGCCAAACCCATTCTCACTGCCCTGCTCAAGTCGGTGAGGATTCTTATAACTTTTCTCCTCACACCAAATGACTTAACACAACGGAAAAATTATTGCAATGTAATTAATCTCGATAACTACGATTACTACTACTAATGCCACCACTATCATCAATGTCACTATCGCAACTAATTATTAGTGATAGTGGTATTACTACCCCCGACCACTTGGGTGTCTATTTGTGCGTGTTCGTGTGTGTGTGTGTGTGTATTTACCTAGTTGTATATTACGGGAAGGGGAGCTATGCTCGTGTGTGTGTGTGTGTGTGTGTGTGTGTGTGTGTGTGTGTGTGTGTGTGTGTGTGTGTGTGTGTGTGTGTGTGTGTGTGTGTGTGTGTGTGTGTGTGTGTGTGTGTGTGTGTGTGTGTGTGTGTGTGTGTGTGTGTGTGTGTGTGTGTGTGTGTGTGTGTGTGTGTGTGTGTGTGTGTGTGTGTGTGTGTGTGTGTGTGTGTGTGTGTGTGCGCGCGCTTGCACGCTTCCCTCGATCCCAAGGAACCCAGAAACATTGTCCCTAAAACATTCATGAAGTTCAGTCTTATCGACTCAAGGACAACCCAAAGGCTCCGACTTATTACTTCACACTCATCGATATGGTCACACGAAGGACCATCGACCAAGACACCGAAGGTGGCTGGGAGGGACGGCGTCCCAAGTTGGAGTCTTCCTCTGAAGAGGGCGTGGCGTCTCACGCGCCCCGGGTCAGAGGGAGGTGAGAGAACCGATCTCCACAGACTTCGTAATCGATGCCTTGCCCCAAGCAAGGCGACCGTGGACCTAAAGAACTTCACTGACTTATAAATCAAAGGACGACTCGGCCGCAACGTTCATGCTCATGTAGCCTTAGTTATACAGGGTAGGACTCGTAATGATAGGTATGAATTGGACAAAATTAGATTTAAAAATGAAAATGGCAAGGACTGGTTTACGAACAAAGTAGTTAACGAATAGAATAAACTTGTAACAATGTAGTGAGCGCTGAAAGGAGGTAAAGGATACTGAACTGCCTAGTGTAGGCCTTATGGTCTCTTGCAGTCTCCTTCATTCTTACGAGTATGTTCTTACGTTCAATGTTTAACATGCCGGGATCTACTAGGGATGTTTGCTCCATTCGTCCCAGCGTAGGATGGGGCAAACATACCCAAACACTTGAAACTATATGTCATCCAGCCCAGCCTATGTTCACCAGAGGAAAAGAAAAACTCAGCGGTGGGTTCATCTTTTTTATGTAGTGAGACCACGACCAGACGAGCGGAATTGTAAATAATGTTGACAACAATTTGTAAAGCCCTCGTCACACATTCAAGATTCTCGTCAAATGTTGTGAATTTGAAAAGCTGGAAGTTGAC
>NC_134800.1:58953723-58961223 GCF_046742065.1 Oratosquilla oratoria
AGATTTTCAAACAAGTCTGCATTCAGGAGCGCTCTAAGTAAGCTATGCTATCCGTCAGAAATAAATAAATAATTACATCCATTCCCTCTCTACAAACAATAAGAAGATTTTTCAGACAATAAAAAGAATACCTACCTTAAAATCATCAAACCATTTTGATCATATATATATTAATATGATTTTAATCATATATATATATATGTATATTATATATATATATGTATATATATATATATATATATATATATATATATATATACAGTATATAACAAATATTCACTGTTATGGACCTCAAGCTTGTCATGTGTCTTTAACACTCACTCTTATTCACTTTACTTGATTTAATTTCACTTCATTTGTCACGTGGCACTGTGTCACGCTCACATCGACGACCTTACGCACCCTTCATTCCTGCCATGTGCCCCTTCAGAGTCCAATAATCACTACTTTGAACTTGACTTCATTTTAATATTTATTACAATGTCGCCACCTACCGCCCCGGTTCGGTTTGTTTTTATTCATAAAAGTTCCTGTTTTTCGAGTGCCGTGTGTGTGTGCGTGCGTGCGTGTGTGTGTGTGTGTGTGTGTGTGTGTGTGTGTGTGTGTGTGTGTGTGTGTGTGTGTGTGTGTGTGTGTGTGTGTGTGTGTGTGTGTGTGTGTGTGTGTGTGTGTGTGTGTGTGTGTGTGTGTGTGTGTGTGTGTGTGTGTGTGTGTGTGTGTGTGTGTGTGTGTGTGTGTGTGTGTGTGTGTGTGTGTGTGTGTGTGTGTGTGTGTATGTGTGTGTGTGTGTAATATGAGGCCATTTGACGGGGTGGCTGGCCCCATTACTCCCATGCTAGTTAGAGCCTTTACATGTCTAAGTACTGCCCCGGGGCAAAGTTCTCAGTGACGCCTCCCCCTCTCCCATCACCACTTCCCACCTCCACCATCCCTTACTGCCTGTTATAGCTATTGGCTTGCGAAATGATTAAACATATTTTAAAAATGTTATTTAATGTCCCTATTGCAGGAAGGATATGGGGAAAATATTTCATATTCTGTTTATTCTACCGCAAAATTCGTATATTACGGTAAAATATTCATTGCTCCTTTGACCCATTTTTTTTTTCTAATTACAATTATTTTGTCAGCCATGTGGGCAGCATGTCCAGACTAAATTGCCGCCTCCCCCTAAATGTTCCCCCAAAGCATATGCATCCCTCTGCCCCCCCCCTCTTCCCATGTGAGGGCCATGCATATACTGTAGTCATAACAAAGTAAACGCGATGAATAATTGCAAAACAAATACTACATTGAAGTGTTGAAAAAATACGACCAAAGTCGAGAATGAAAAAGTGAATGACAATTCTTCACTCAGTACATACATTTTTACGGAGAATATCATGAAAATGAAGGCGAGGCAAGATTGTATCAACAACACATAATACTTTAGAAGCACGCTGAAGTTAGATAGTATGCTTTTGTTTTTCATTTATTTCTCATTTCTCAGAATATTATCATTATTATCATAATTATTATCATGTGTATTATTACTATTATATTAATTATTCATTTTCTTATTTATTAATTTTACTAGCCATTATTATTATTATTATTATTATTATTATTATTATTATTATTATTATTATTATTATTATTATTATCATTATTATTATCATTATTATTATTATTATTATTATTATTATTATTATCATTATTATTATTATTATACAAACTACCTTAAGAATTCATTCTCTGACGTTCCCCGAGGATAACCTTTATACGATTGGATCAATTATAGAATACCCGACCCCCCACCCCCAACGCGCTTTGGGTGGAGACTGTTCAATTGGGCAGAGCTGGGCGCGTTACCACAGGACATATAGTGCGTTACTAACGCACTACCGCAAGTGCCGAGCTCTGGTTGTTTTATGCTTTAGAATAGAGAACATTAACTTCAGGTAGTTCTTATTAGTAGTTCTCATTGAGAATATTCAGAAGTAAATACTTCTCCATTGCATTTATTTTATCATCAAAATCAGTCTAAGGGAAATTAAAATCGGTAACGCACTAACGGTAATGCACTGACGGTAACCCATTGACGGTAACGCACTACCTGTCCGACGGTAACGCGCCCAGCTCTGCAATTGAGTGTTGCTGGGGTGGACATTCCGAAGTTGATTACATAACCTAACCTGACCTAACCAAACCTAATCTTACCTTATCTATCCTAACCTAACCTAACCAAACCAAATCAAACCTAGCCTATGTTAGAGTGGAGAGTGCAGTTGATCAGTGTGTGTCGATGGGGGGGGGGGTTCTACAGTTGATCTGTGTATGTGTGGGTGGGGGATCCTACAACTGACCCCTACAATTTTTTTGTGCGGCTGTTGCCTCCACAAATTAAATTAGACAAAGCTTGAATAACAATTTCAACTTGGAAATGCATGTCTATTTTCCAATCATCTTATAATTTTCGTCACAAGCCATAAACTGCTCGTTTTCTAAACTTATCACACTCTTCGTTTTTGCAAATACAGATCGTATTGTATCACGAACACTGAGTAAATATACATTTTCTATGCAGACAGCAGCGCCATGTCAGCTGTCACGTCTCACCGTTTCCGAGCAAGTCGTTATGACGTCACATTTCCAACCGCTGCTAGGCGTCAAAGTTCAAAACATAGCATCAGAACGTTCCATAAAACTAACTGACGTCTTTAGCAATTCAAGTCTCGGGAATAAAACTTATGACTACCGAAGGAAGAAATGAAATTATTCAATACAGGGGGGCTAAGCCCTTATTGGGTATCGCAGTTTCTGTGATTGATTACGATATAGGTGGAGGACATTAGGTTAGCATGCTCCTTGTTTTTGCCAATTCGTTAGAGTAGAAACGATTTCGGTTACAATATTCTAGACTTCCGTGAGAACATCTCAACAACGTGCCTAACATTCGTATAGGTTTAACTTCTCTTACTCCGTCATTCAGCTTCTCTCTATGTAATGGAAGAGTAATTTGACATGTGGGAATTTGAAAAAAAAAATCGTAACCGAAGTCGTTTCTACTCAAACGAAGTAGCCAAAGAAAGTGACATGCTAATGAGAAATGACTAGGACTAGTGAATAACTAACTTCACTATCAGCATGCCCCCATAAGCAATTCATTATCTGATTTTACTACAACACATAATGATGTAGAAAATAAAATTTCCAATATCAACTAAAACAATGCTCATAGCCAATGTTGAATACTAAACGCTGTATCAACAAATATAAGTTAGAGAGAATTTCTTCATTCCCTTCTTCTTCTTCTTCTTCTTCTTCTTCTTCTTCTTCTTCTTCTTCTTCTTCTTCTTCTTCTTCTTCTTCTTCTTCTTCTTCTTCTTCTCCTTTCTTCTTCTTCTTCTTCTTCTTCTTCTTCTTCTTCTTCTTCTTCTTCTTCTCCTTTCTTCCTCTTCTTCTTCTTCTTCTTCTTCTTCTTCTTCTTCTTCTTCTTCTTCTTCTTCTTCTTCTTCTTCTTCTTCTTCTTCTTCTTCCTCTTCTTCCTCTTCCTCCTCTTCTTCCTCCATTTCCTCCATTTCCTCCTCTTCCTCCTCTTCCTCTTATTCTTCCTCTTCTTCCTTTTCTTCCTCTTCTTCTTCCTCTTCTTCCTATTCTTCCTCTTCTTCTTCTTCTTCTTCTTCTTCTTCTTCTTCTTTTTCTTCTTCTATTTCTTCTTCTTCATCTTCTTCTTATTCTTCCTCCTATTCTTCTTCTTCCTCCTCCTCTTTTTCTTCTTCTTCCTCTTCTTTTGTTTCCTATTCGTATCTACCTAACTGTAGCATACAGTAAAAGGAGTAACGCTCGCAGGGTCCCGTCTCCTATTCCCTAAATTATTCATCCTCCTACATAGCCACAAATTCATATACAGTTGCAACTTGATCAATATCCTTGATTTCCAATTATCATTAAATATGGTAATTGGAAATAAAGGATATTGATTAAGCTGGAACCGTACATGAATTTGAGGCTAGGTAGGATGAATAATTAATTGGAGAATATGAGACGGGACCCTACGAGCGTTACTCCTTTTCCTGTATATTACAGTTAGGTAAACACAATTAGGTAGATATACACACACAAACAGAGAAGGAGAGAGAGAGAAAGAGAGTCAGAAATATGCGAAAGATGTTGCTCTTAGAATAAAAATACATATCAAAGAACAAAACTAGTAAAGAATATAAAAAATCTTATTCTATACATATATTATTATATAGATTTTCTTCTGTATATATATCTTTAACTTCTTCATCATATCAGCATGAAATATTATTGGCCTACCATGAATCACAAATGCATTTGCTTTTTCACTGAAAGGGTGGGAAGTTCTATTCGACCTATTAGGTAAAACATAAATGAGTTGATCAAACGATTTCTGCAGTCTGTGAATAAGGAGTTAGGCTTTGCATCTCCGCCCAGGCAGTGGAGGATGCTAACACCTTTCTCCAGACAGAGCAAGGTGTGGAAATGTGGCAAGAGTTTACACATACACCGATCTTTGAACTGAGCTTCGGCTGCAAAGAACTGAGAGATCAGTTTCCAGTTATGTTCAGCTGAGTTTCTAGTAGCAGAATATGGTCCCTTCTTTGTTATAACGGCTCATATTAAGAACATAGGAATGAAGGAGACTGCAAGAAACCATAAAGCCTACACTAGGCATGACCACCAATCATCCTCATCCATAAAGCTATCTAACCTTCTCTGTAAAACTACCGACAATTTCAGCACTCGGTACATGGCTATCAAGTCACATGTTATTAATTTTTCTTCCCTAGATCACGAGAGATGAGTTCCACGACTACTACAGCGGAGTAAGCGCCTCCATCGACCAGGACGCCTACTTCGACCTCATGATGCGCAACGCGTGGGGCATCAAATAAAGTTCCTCGAACCAGAAGAAGGAGGTCCTGCCGCCGGGGGTTAACCTCAGGGCCTCGATTCATTTAGTCCAGACCGGCATCTGTCGACAACAACCGTTCGCATCAACTCCGGAACACTTATAAATCAACACTTGATTTAGCATTGACGTTCCTCTTTTCTGTTTTTAGCTTTATGGGATTCCCTATGTCGAGAGTTTATAGTTCAATATTAACCCCTGGTCATGATGATGTGGACTGTGGTGACGGATAGCCCCCATTCCATTTAGTATCACCCATCTATCTTTCAAAAAATCATTGCTAAGGTACACTCTGTTATTCATTTAAAAAATTATCGTACACTTTTTGAAACTGCAAACTAATCAAGTTAGACCATAGTCAACTCATTGATATGTTTAGGTAGTGACAGTGCATAATGGTGTTACGGTACTTTGGGTGTTTATGTGGTACAAGATTTAGGGCCAAAGCTCGTTTCCCCCTTGGGGGATTCCTTTCTCTTGTACCGACGACGACTGTCCGCCTTCACTGCCATAGACGCTGCTCGAGGTCGCCTCCACACACCTCACGGTCGCCCGGCCACTTCATATGTATCACCTTGTTGTACACACATCCCAACACATACACACACACACACACACATACACACACATACACACACACACACACACACACACACACACACACACACACGCACACATGTATGTATGAATACATGCATGTACATACATGTACATATATGTAAGTGTACGGCGTAATAACAATGATTGCCACATACTTTGCGCTGTACAGTGCTAGGCTTACACTGAAATACTGCAAAAGTGGTCACAGATGTTTCACTTGGTGTCTGAGGGTGTGTGGGCGAACATCGTCCCGAGCGCAATCCACTAGTTACGGAGTGTCCTGTATGTTTTGTACAAGTGCCAAAACTCTACCTGTCTTGTCCATGCACACAGCAGATATTCCATGCTTTTTCACATTTAGCCCCGAGTGGGCAAATCTGGGTAAATGTGGAAGCTTACCATAGACCCATCAGAGGCGCACATTATTACTAAACAGATTCGTAAACATGGTTTCATCACTAGCAAGACCACACCCGACATGCTGAGCTTAAATACGGGAATGTGCCCAGTGTCCTTAGCATGACTATGTGGTCAGAAACCTCTATCACGACTGCAATATCTATGTAATAAAAGAAACATGTCTGTCTGTAGTTTGTCTTAATCCTTAAGAAGCCCATTTTAACTGTCTAATGTCGTTCCTTTGAAAAGCCCTGCTGCCCCTTCAGGTTTAATTCGTCTCTCCTGGGAAGAATATTAATTGAAATTGGGGAATGATTGTTCCCTTAGGATAGGGGCTGCCAAACTTGTTTTCTTCACAGCGGGCCAGATAAGAGAAAATGCCTAGTGCAGACCGCATAACAATTTGCTCAGTACAATACAGTGAATACACAAAAATAAAGAAACCAACATATATATTTACCAATATACAAAATATAAAATACACAAAAAATAAAAACAAACAAAGAAAAAATAACAAGCATACTTATTTACTAAAAAGTTTTACAAAGATAAATTTTCAATTTTTTATATGTACAGTGCGGCGTTTCCTTTTTTGTGAAAAGCTAAACTGAACACGAATCTTTAAACTTATTTTTTTCCATGTTGGTGACTTCGAAACCATTCAGCACTGCAAGTGGATTCTCTACAGAGCGGATGAATATGTAGTGGCGGATGCACAAGATGGGCAGACTACCTCAGAGGCGGACAGCAAACTCCTCGGACGTGCGGTTAGTTGACACAGGTGTCACACGGTACAGTTGCAACCTCGCCAATCAATGAGTCCCATCGACCTTGCCTGATGTCATGAAGCCCTCTGCCAAGGTCAAGAGCTGGGGCATAGAAGAAGTCTGCTGCACTGGTGAAAAGCCGTTCAAAATTGAACATAATAGCCAGACGGTTTTGCTTGTATGGTGGACAAGTATTGTCCCTACGGGCAGTCTGGATGGTAAAGGGCAAACGAAGAAAACTATGTTGCCTAATTAGGTGTAGTGTTGCTCAGTGCCCTTAGCAAGGTCTTTGTTTTTACTACGAATATGAAGGTATCTATTAGAGACTCACAATTCTGTAATGCCAGGCTTCATGCCCAAGACATTCACAACCAACCGGATCCTTGCATGCTCACCAAACGCCGGCTTAATTATTTTCCCAGAGACGCAAAGGTGACAAGGTCATTCGTATCTACCTTGTACTCAGAATAGCTTCTGTCAAAATTCAAGTAAATGTTGGATGAAAACATGAGTTAGTATAGCAGCCTCCAACCCCACTTCCGCTGAGTTACAGAGAAAAACAGTAGGGGAGAGTGAGGTCAGAAGACCGCCCACCACGGGCAACTGCTTGGAGTAATCTGCCCATCCTGACAGTTTTTCCTTTATACTCCTTTATGACGAACATTGTATAATCACGATGTTAGTTGGGAGCGAAGACTCCGAGTGCATTGAAGGTTGGGTGTGAATTGTTTGTTTTCAAAGAGACGGAATTTGCCTCATCTGCAAATCCCCACAATTACTATTCACGATCTACTGGCAAAAATCTTCCACCTCGAC
>NC_134800.1:58966223-59001223 GCF_046742065.1 Oratosquilla oratoria
GATGATGATGATGATGATGATGATGATGATGATGATGATGATGATGATGATGATGATGATGATGATGATGATGATGATGATGATGATGACGACGACGACGACGATGACGACGACGACGACGACGACGATGATGATGATGATGACGATGATGATGATGATGACGACGACGACGACGACGATGACGACGACGACGACGACAAGGAGGAGGAGGAGGATTAGAATAACTCTCTCTCTCTCTCTCTCTCACACACACACACACACACACACACACACACACACACACACATACTAAGGTATTATCTTATAAAATACTGAAAGTAACAAACTTATGTTTTTTGAAGCAAACATATAATCAGTCCGTCTACCTTTGGAAACAATATCGCACACCGAAGAGGCGTTGCAAAGGATAGATGGAGGGTAGGAGAAAAACGAAGGGATAGTGAAAGTTAGAAGTGGTTAGTATTTTTCTAATTTGAGATTGGCTATCAAATTCATTCCTATGAGAGTGGATTGGTTTGGAGATTATAGGTACGTCATTACACCATATGTGGGCATCCTGTAATATATTTTGCATATTGTTAAATCTGCAATAATTTCGTAAAACTTATAACTATATTTGATTCGTCATCATGTTTGAGTATGCTATATATATAAATTAAACTTAAACCCCACTATCGGAAAATAAGATTTGAAGTGAAATATTTTTTCTGTATATTTCGACCATTCTCTGCGGTCCTTTTCAGTAGGTAGATTACAAAAGTTAAAGTATAAGAACATATACATAAAGATGGGAAACAGAGCAGGGAGATAAGGAAAGAAACTCTGGTAACGTGACATTTAAAGAAAAAAATGTTGACTGCTAATGATGTTATGCATACACCTGACTGCATGACATCATTAGCAGTCAACACATTGTTTTCAAATGTCAAGGGCACATTACCCGATTCTCTTCCCCTGTCCCACTGTTCACTCCATCTTTATGTATATATTCTTTAACTTCACCGTTTATAATCTATCTGCTGAAGAGGACCACAGAGAATGATCGAAATATACATAAAAAATTTGTTTCAAATCTTATTTTCCGATAGTGGGTTTTAAGTTTAATTTACCAATGTGTTACGACATTAGTTCACCCCATATCTGTATGTTTTCCTGAAATGTCGCATTCTCTTTAATAGTCTCTCATAGAAAACGTAAACCAACCTACAAGGTAAGGGTAACAGTAATATCCAAATCCATTGACCTATCCCATTATTACTGTAAAAAGAATTGAATTTCAATAAGTTGCGGATGATTTGAGTCGTAAACAATTTAACTAAATAAAAGTATAATTCCTAGTATCCGAACATGTATAATTATATTGTTTTTATTGTTGTACTGCTACGCTGTTTTGCAAAATATTACCGTAATAGATAGTAAACAACATAATATTTGTATATTTGTATACATAATATTTGTATATTTGGTATAGCAAGACTCAAAATCGGATGTCTGCACATGCCACCTCCACGGTCGATCTGGACAGGATTTTGGGTCTCTGTATTAAAAGGAAAGAGACTGATGGGAGAGTCTCGATGCCTCATGTACATTATTACCTAGGGCTACAGATAAAAATGTACATGAGTTTTTGACTAAATTTAACACACTTGTTGATTCCATTAAATCCACATAAGAAACAGAGAAAGATGACTCTTTACTTTTTTTGGATTGCACTACCCTCCGCCATGATAATAGACTCAATCAATGTATGTTCTTATATTCATTGTTATTCTTCCCATCCCAATAGCGTTAAAAAATGCATTGACGAAGAAATCATTTTTAACATTGAGTATAATTTAGAATACTCTAAACCAGTAGTTCTCAAACTATGGGTCACGAGATCAATTTTGATGGGTCGCAGGGATAAGGGAAAATTCTCACGTTTTCAGAGTATTTCAAATACTTGACTAATTAATTTAGTTTTCTGGAGGAAATACAGTGCCATGGATTCCGTTAATTTAGTTTTGTTAAGAAAAGCTGTAAACTTTTTTTTCCAAAGTAAAGGGTATAATATCACTGTCCATTTTGTTTCTCTTTATTTTATTCTGGGTCGCGAAGGATTGAAATGTTCCAAATAGGGTCGCTCACGAAAAAGTTTGAGAACCACTGCTCTAAACAATTCCTGCATATTGTCTACACTTTTGCAAAGAAAAAAGTTCATAACCCTCAACCAAAACTAACTTTCAGTAAACATAATCTATTGATTTTACCATTTCAAGATTTTTTTAGATATCTCAGATTTATTAAAAAAAATTAACGTAACTGTAGTTTTCAAGAATACCAGTGCAATCAAAAATTTACTTATTAATAATAGTATTAAATGTCAAAAAGATGAATATATAAAATTCCTTGCAAAATGTGTAATAAATTCTATGTAGGTCAAACTGCCAAACCTTTAACATAAGATTTGAGTAGCACAAGAAAAATGTAAGAGATGGAAACAATTCCAGTGGCATATTCAAACATGTTGAAATATATAATCATCCTGTTGATTGGACCAACGCTCAATCCATTTCTTTTAGTGATAATATGGTGGTAAGAAACTTAATAGAATGTAGTTTGATCCAGACCACCCAGGATCATAATATTTACACCACGGTTTATATAAATCGGGATAATTTTACGTGTCAACAAATATGTAAATCATTAAGAATGTAATACCTGCATCTTAAGTGGTTTCATGTGACCTCCAGACGCCCTCATCAGTCTCTATGGGGCCTAGCCTAATGTTTAGTTCGTCCCCTACGTCACTCCAGGGGGTCCCAAATCGGGATGGGCGTCTCACATAATCACCTTCCCGCATTCCTCTGCGGATGCATATACAGTATATATCCTTGTGATCCTTCCTTTCCATGCAGTCTTGCATTCATTAATATGTCTCTCCCATCATTCTTTTTATATGATTTCCTGGCGACAAATCATATCCAAGTAGAATTCCTAAATTCTTTTTCCTCTTTTGGTTTTGTAATTATTTAATTTTCTATTTCATGCCTTTTTTTTTCTTTTTTTTTGCCCGTTTCCAAGATTTTGCATTTGCATCGAATTCTATCTTCCTTTCCTTGTTCCACTCATCAAGTTATTTATGTATTTATCTATAATATATATATATATATATATATATATATATATATATGTATATATATATATATATATATATATATATATTATATATATATATATATATATATATATATATATATATATATATCCTTAATTCACAATCCTCTTTACTATTCATTCTACCCATGAACTTGTTTCATCAGCAAGTATGTTTGTGTGACTACCTACTCCATTCATCATATAACTGATATGGCGGTGCAAGTATTGAGTTTTGTGGTACTCGACTCTTCACCTCTCTCCAGTCTGATATCCCCTCTTTCACTACTGTTCGCTGGCTTAGCGGATTAAAGTGTCGCTACATGCGACGGAAATCGAGGTGACGGCAGTTCAAACCCTGCTGCCAGCGAGTTGGACCAAGGGCATGATTTATTACATTCCACGCTACAAAGCCCTCTGTAAGACGTACCGTTCTAGCCTCCTGATATGGGGAGTTCGCGATGTTGAACCTAATTCAAATCTTGATATTATTATTTTGTGCGGCACCTTGTCCAAAGCTTTCTCCAGGTCCAGATATATACACTCTATCCAACCATCTTTGTCACGTAGGAAATCACCCAAAATCATTGTCAACCAATATGCCTTTCTATCCCCAAATAATTCTTCTTTCAATTTTTTAACAAAATTTCACACATATTCTGGCATTCGCGCATGTGTGTGTGTGTGTGTGTGTGTGTGTGTGTGTGTGTGTGTGTGTGTGTGTGTGTGTGTGTGTGTGTGTGTGTGTGTGTGTGTGTGTGTGTGTGTGTGTGTGTGTGTGTGTGTGTGTGTGTGTGTGTGTGTGTGTGTGTGTGTGTGTGTGTGTGTGTGTGTGTGTGTGTGTGTGTGTGTGTGTGTGTGTATGTGTGATTCACCACGGTCTTGGATTACGTGTTGGGCCATATATGAGCCCAGAGCGCTTGTGGCAGGATCGGAGGAGGGATTGAGGAAGTTGGTGACAGAGTTTGGGAGAGTATGTGATAGAAGAAAGCTAAAGACAAATGTGGGTAAAAGTAAGGTGATGAGATGTACAAGGGGTGAAAGTGGCAGTAGTCTGGAAGTGAGCACTAAGGGAGAGCGACTGGAGGAATTGGATAGTTTTAGATACTTGGGTGCAAATGTGGCAGGAAAAGGTGGAGTGAAGGTGGGGGTAGAATGTAGATTGAGAGAAGCAAGTAAATGCCTTGGTGGATTAAAGAGTGTAATGAGGAATAGACATTTGGGAATGGATGCTAAGAAGAGACTATATGAAGGAGTGGTTGTGCCAACAGTACTGTATGGGGCAGAAACATGGAACATAAGAGAGGAAGAGAGAAGGAGCTTGAATGTGTTTGAGATGAGGTGTCTGAGAAGTATGATGGGGGTTACTAGGCTGGATAGAGTGAGAAATGAGGAAGTGAGGAGGAGAACAGGGGTGGAAAGGGGGTTGGGAGATAGGGTTGATGAAAGAGTATTAGGATGGTTTGGACAGATGGAAAGAATGAGTGAAGAAAGACTAGTAAAAGAGGTATGGAAGGCAGATGTGGAGGGAGTGAACATGAAGGGACGTCCTAGGATGAGGTGGATGGATGTGGTGAAGGGGGCTTTGATGAAGAGGGGAATGTCTGTTGAGGAAGGACGGGAGAGGACAGAAGGCAGGGGTGAATGGAGAATGGTTGTACGTGGATGATGTTGTGATGCATGAGGTAGAATGGGCGGGGGGATGGGGGGTGAGGTAGTATGTGTGAGCAAATTTTGACGCAGCCCGAAGGGATTTCTCCCCGTCTTCTCCTTTATGCATGGGGGAACGGAGAGGGGGGGTCGCCGATTTAATGAAGCGGCCTTGCTGTGGATGTGCTGTGTCTTGCGACACTGCTTCTGACCCAGGACAGTGGACAAGGTGCAGGGACGACCCGTCATCCAGGAGGTGCTAAGATAAGAGGGAGGGTGGAGGGGTGTGGAGTGTATTCAGGGGTGGAATGGGTGGGAATGATTTCATGCCTTTTCCTTTTTGGCTACCTCCCTTGTAAGGGGGAAAAAGCCTTGGTATATGTATGTATATATATATATGTATATATATATATATATATATATATGTATATATATATATACACAGTATATACATATATATATATGCCCCGATCTATGGGTGATACTGATGTATTACAACAAAAAAGACCACCAGAGTTAGAGTGCCGGCTTGCACACACACAAACACACACACACATACACACACACACACACACACACACACAAACACACATACACACACACACACACACGGGACTCGAATCGTTGAACTAACGGTCGAGAACGGTACCACTGCATAGTGTGTGTGTTTGTGTGTGTGTGTGTGTGTGTGTGTGTGTGTGTGTGTGTGTGTGTGTGTGTGTGTGTGTGTGTGTGTGTGTGTGTGTGTGTGTGTGTGTGTGTGTGTGCGCGCGCGCGCGCCGCAGGATTATCTTGCCGATGCGCAAGCGGGATTCGATTCTGCTGACGCCGGTCTGCTCTTCCGGGTATCTGACCCCCCGACGCCCCCCTCCACACCGCCTCCGCTAAGAGGGATTGTTGGTACTTGAGCGGGCTCTTCAGTACTGTACTCTGCCTGGGGGGCCATCCTTCCCGTGTCGTTGTCTGTCCAAGACCACAGGAGCTGTAAGCTAACCTTTTGTGCTGGCCTTCATGAACCCGCCAACGTTCAGAACAGAGACTGTTAATTGTTTTAGGCGGTTTTTATGATGAAATTTATGCAAACATACTACAGCTATACCATTGTGTATCTGCGTCGTTATTTTGTATTCAGATTCTACAAAACTGCCTTCCTTTTCGATCCCCTCCCCCGCCTTGTTTACTTTCAACCATTTTTTTTCCAAAGTCGTCTTTAACATTTCTTAAGGTGGCAGCACGCTAGGCATGCTACTTGCCTTTGGTATTTCGCTTGAGTAAAAACGGCTTCGATTACAATATTCTAGACTTCCGTAAGAACATCTCAACAAGGTAGTTAACATTCGTATTCTAGGTTTAACTTCTCTCAGTTCGTCATTCAGCTTCTCGTGGTATGACGCAAGAGTAAGTTGACATTTGGAAATTTGAAAAACTAAAGATCGTAACCGAAGTTGTTTCTGCTCAAACGAGCATGCTAGAGAGAAATGCCTAATGTGCCGCCATCTTTAGTTTCTCAATGATTTCTATTATTATGTTTCTACCAATCCTTTCGTCCTTTTTTTGTTCTTCTTGTACAATTTCAAGTTTTCCCTCAACCGCCTTCATTGTGTGTTACGTGCATTCTTTTACTCCCCATTGCTCCCCTTGTTTCTTATTTCCCCGGTCCTCCTCTGCTCTTGCAATGCACGCACACCTAAGAACATAAAAATAGAAAAGACTGCAAGAGACCATATGGCCTACACCAGGTATTTCCATGTTAATGACCAACTATCATCTCTATCCATAAATTATATAATCTAACCTTCTCTTAACCGATAGTTTCAGCGCTCACTACATGATTACTAAGTCTATTCCGTTCGTTAACTATTCTACTGGTAAAGCCACCAGTTCTTGCCTATTTTGTTTTTTATTCATTGGCTCTCAGAATGCACCTTCAACGCTCAATCCCTCTCCTCTTTCTTAATGAAAGAGGAATTTGTAAATGTGCATTCGACTTCTACTCGTTTGTTACTTTGAACAGAACTACCCTTTCCATTAATTTATATATCGTTTGTATCACAGACGGACACATACACACACACACACACAGTATGCACAAATTTCACAAGGCACACGTGAATCACAAATATGCATAATCCACTATATATATTCACGAAAGCGCTCGGAGTCCGTGTTTTTTTTATCTCTTCCTAGTGGATTCTGCATACAAACACAATATATACCTATACACATACACAAACATACCATACATATATACATTACATGTAAGTATGCATGTACATATACATTTTCCCCTGCTTGCGTAGCATGTGCCGGAGTGGGGTGGGGGTGGGGGAGTGTCCGACGAAAGTGGGCGGGGCCCCTGGTACCGCCGCGGTGCCCTTGAGGTTCTGTTGTCCAGAGGCGCTCCTCTTGACGTGACCCTCCGACGGGGAGGCGTAAGATCTTCCCGAGACCCTCGGCTGAACAAGTAACTGGTGCCCTCCCCGTCGCAGGGGGGAGCGAAGCCTTACAGGTAATTTCCAAGCTTACTCAGACCTCCCCCACCCCCGCCCCCACCCACCCGTGACACGCCCAGCCATCCACCGCCCGGGGACTGTGCTCTCGCATACCGATGGTCTCTTCGTTAACGTGTTCTACATAAAAGACAGACGGTTATGTATTTGCATTTTCGCAGTAAGTGATGCACATAACTGCGCGCGCGCACACACACACACACACACACACACACACACACACACACACACACACACACACACACACACACACACACACACACACACACACACACACACACACACACACACACACACACACACACACACACACACACACACACACACACACACACACACACACACACACACACACACACACACACACACACACACACACACACACTCTCTCTCTCTCTCTCTCTCTCTCTCTCTCTCCATAGTGAATCACATATACACTCACACACACACACAGAGTGGTGGATGTCTGGAACAAATTGGACGAAACAATAGTGTGTGGAAACAATATACAAAATTTTAAGAACAAATTAGGTGCTAACAGATACAAAGACGGATCACCACTAGCATAGCTCCCCTTCCCGTATAATACAACTAGGTGAACACACACACACACACACACGCGCGCGCGCGCGCACACACACACACACACACACACACACACACACACACACACACACACACACACACACACACACACACACACACACACACACACACACACACACACACACACACACACGTGGCGCAGTGGTTAGAGTTCTCGCCTGCCACTATGGCGGTCCGGGTTCGAATCCCGCCCAGGGCTGAAATAATTTCATTATCGCTGCGCTGCGGGCTGTTACTCCAACTCTAGTGGGCGGGGAGTTGGGGGGGGTGCGTGTAAGGTCACAGTATTACCCATAGATCGATCATACGAGCTCTGAGGTCTCATCCGGGAGGTTAATCACTGTCGATCACAAGTCCAACACGTGATCCAAGACCATGGATAATCACAAAGCAAAACCGATATCAAACCCTCTTAGTACATGTAAAGGAACACGATACTGTAAACTGTCACTGTCTACTTTGACCAAGAGGATGGTTCGTGTGTGTGTGTGTGTGTGTGTGTGTGTGTGTGTGTGTGTGTGTGTGTGTGTGTGTGTGTGTGTGTGTGTGTGTGTGTGTGTGTGTGTGTGTGTGTGTGTGTGTGTGTGTGTGTGTGTGTTTGTGTGTATGTGTGTGTGCGCGTTCGTGCTTGCGTGCGTGCGTGCGTGTGTTTGTGTGTGTTCTAAGGCCATGGGGAATCGCACACACGCACGCTGGCTTAAGTTAGCGAAATCGGCCACCCACACACTGCATTACACATTACACCCATGTGCTCTCGCGCACTCGAACGCATACTGTATAAGTTCAAGACGATCGTGTGTACACACGCACAGACTCCCGTGCACACGTACGCGCACACGCATACAGAGAAATACAAACAAATAAACATTATACACACTGGCTTACACACACGTGCGCGCACTAGCAGGGTAAATACAACACCGAACTCCCGTAGAAAATAACAGAAAGACAAATAGAAAAATCCTGAGGATCAAAGATGAAAATGTTAGACCTACCTTAACCACCATAGTTTCTATGGGTCTCCCCTTAGATAAATACAATTGATCTGTGGCCATTTTGAGTTCCACACTCGATGGCATGAAGCATGAAGCATGAGCTTGTTGCCCTATGCTGCAACAGCTATGCTGCGACAATTCGCAGTCCGCCCAGAAAGACCACCCAAAGCTGGGAAATGGCAGAGCTGGGCGCGTTACCGCCGGACAGGTAGTGCGTTACCGTTAATGCGTTAACGAAAAATCTGCTATGCATTACCGTCAGTGCGTTACCGATTTTAGTTTCCTTTAGACTGATATTGATGAAAAAATGAAGTGGAGAAGTATTTACTTCTTACGAATATTCTCAATAAAATAATACCTGAACTGCAAATTTAATATTCCCTATTCTAAAACATAAAATAACCAGAGCTGGGCATTTGCGTTACCGCTAGCGTTACTGTGTTACGAACGGACTACCTGCCCGGCGGTAAAACGCCCAGCTCTGGGAAATGGAAGTGTGACCAGGAAACACTGAAAACCCTGGGCCTACCAACGCTGGAAGAAAGAGGTGTAAGGGGAGATGGTAGGGACGCATCATTCTTATATGCAAAGTAGGAAAAAATTAAAGGGACGACCTCATTCAAATGACATTCCGCTACCTCCCTTTACAAGGGGGTGCAGCCAGTCAAGGCTACGAATGGAATAGACTTAGTAACCATGTAGTGAGTGCTGAAACTATTGGTTATTTTAAGAGAAGATTAGATAACTTTATGGATGGGGATGATACATCTTGAAGGACATGAAACTGCCTGGTGTAGGCCTTATGGTCTCTTGTAGTCTCCATTTTTATGTCATACACCCACTCCCAGCCATGTCGCTCCCATCAGTCACTCGATTGATTCCTTTATCTAAACAAGCAGGATTATAGAGTCCAGAATATGAGCAAAACGTACGCAGAAAATTATAACAATGATGACGATAGAAATATTTCTAGACCAGAGGTTTAAGAAGGAAGTAGGCAAAGAACTGGTTTACCAACAGAGTGGTTAACGAATGGAACAGACTTAGTAACCAAATAGTGAGCGCTGAAACTATTGGTCGTTTTAAGAAAAGGTTAAATAACTTTATGGATAGGGATGATAGATGGTGAGGGACATGAAATTGCCTATAGTGTAGGCCTTATGATCTCTTGCAGTCTCCTCTTTGTTTATGTTCTTCTGTTCTAAACTCAACTTGGGTCGAGGGTGCGCCGCCCCGGGCCAACAGCTTAAGGTGCCCCCCTCGCCACCAACAGGGGGACACAGAGACTCCTGACAATCCAGTAAGGAGTATTTAGTCAGCAATAGCCAGCGCTTCTATCCTTGAAGACAATATCGCTCGCACCGAAAAAGTCGTGTCGTAGAAGTGTTCAAGTAGGGAAGATTTAAGGAGAACAATATAAAGGAAGGAGAGTAGAAGTTCATACCGATTTTTTTTTTTTTTTTTTTTTTTTTTTTTTTTTTTTTTTTTTTTTTTTTTTTTTTTTTTTTTTTTTTTTTTTTTTTTTTTTTTTTTTTTTTTTTTTTTTTTTTTTTAGAGCAGATTCCTTTCATAAAGAAATGCTGCGTGACTCTGTCCCGGAGGGTTGTCATTAAAGTTCCTAAAATAGTGACTGCTGTCTAAATCAGTCCATACCCGCAAGAAGTGGGCCAGGCAGGCTAGAAGGGGAAACCATCAGGAATTGATGTACGCGTAAGGGGTTAAATTCGAACAGACTTCGGTCAGTCGTTTGCCGAAATGTTACCTCAAGACATTCAAGAATGTTTCTACCACACGCGTGCGAAACCTGGTACGCTGACGACTATTTTACGACACGTGACACGCAGAGCTCACCTTAGAAATAACTATATACTGTGTATATATATATATATATATATATATATATATATATATATATATATACAAATATATATATATATTAGTATAAATGGGCTGTAAGTTTTCTTGTAGACATGTTCGATTGAAGACTAGAGCTATTTCTATATCCACTATCTTCTTAGTGATTTACTCAATTTTCCGAGATCCATGTTTTTATTACAAAGAAGAACATTACACAATTGTAAAACACAAGCTTTCGGTTGAATCATACAACCTTCTTCAGGTAAGTAACAATAAATGTACAGGGCAGTGTTTAAATATGAGTAAATGAAGGTACGAGGAGAGGTAGGTTGTAGTAAGCTACAACAGCATGATCCTGGAATTTTACCGACCAGATGCTTCTGCCCATCGGGTTGCTCTTAGTTGACAGCTCTTTGGAGAAGGTCGCTGGATTCCTCGATTCGTCACCCGAGGCCTTGCACTGGGTTACTGCATCTCCAGATAAATATTAGCTGAACTTGGCCTCCTCTTCCATACAAAACCTACGCGTTGTTGGCAACCATGAAAGAGAAATTCATCTCTAGACGACATTTTTTTTGACACTCTTATCCACAAAACATTGTATCCAGCTCTTGAGTAAATTCATTAGGTAGAAAAAAAGAAGGAAATCTCTTCTTAGAGTCCCGATATCCCCATCTTCATTAGTAGCAGCAGCACAATCATTATTATCTTTATCACAACCTTCAATTTATTGCTAAGATGGAGAGAAATCGGCTGGGAATGCACCGCGACAAGAAAACCACGCCGTGACTCAAGGCCGACCCTCCGAAGCCACCAGCATGCGAGGCTGATCCTCTCACACCAGACATATTTCCAGTCAGTTCCAGGACAGTGGAGTCACGGAAGGCCTGGTATGCGGAGAGCTGTTTTGCAGCTAGGGAAGATAAGATGGGGAGAAACAACTCATTATGGGGTTGGGTGGGAAGGAAGATGATTAGGTTCAATGTGTATTTTTCTTTTCTTTTCTAATTATCATTAGCATTGCCTGGCAGTATTGCAGCACCCTGGAGGTTTCTTCCACCTTCTAGCCCCGTTAGCTTTTGGTTCATGAAATGCGCTCTTCTATTATTCAAATGTCCACCTTTTTCAGAGTCGTAGTTTATTTTGACGTTTCCCTATGTTGGCATCCGCGGCAAAGAACGAGCCAACAAGGCAGCTCGGAATGCAGCATCGATCTCCCTCGATGTTTTCACCTGCACACACACTTCCTACCAGTCCACACGGCACAATTCGTAGCAAAAACGCTGTGAGGAACACTCGACAAACTATTCCAATACCACCAAACTCCACCTACGCCCATGACCATTTTCTCACCAACGTAACCGATTCTTTGAGGCAGTTTTGATGCGAGACGCAGAACATTTCCGTGACTCCCATGGCTATACGATGACTCATGACGCCCCCACCCCTTCCCGGCTGCCTTTGTGGTGCTCCTCTCACTATATCCTATTTGTTACTTGAATGCCTTACCTTCACGCCCCCGCAACTTTCTTTATGCCTCCAGCAGGGCAGGACTCGTAGGAATGGGTTTTAATTGGACAAATTTAGGTTTAAAAAGGAAATAGGCAAGAACCGGTTTACCAACAGAGTGGTTAACGAATGGAATACACCATATAGTGAGCGCTGAATCAATGGGTTGTTTTAAGAGAAGGTTGAGATAACCTTATGGATATGGATGAAAGGTGGTAGGGGACATGGAACTGCCTAGTGTAAGCTCTATGGTCTCTTGCAGTCTCCTCGTATTCTTATGTTCTTATGTTCTCTTCAAACAACGATTCCATTACGCCTCATCTTTGAAAAATCAACACAAATTCCCGTCTCTTCTCTCGACACTTTCCTCCTTTCTAAACTAGAATTACCTCTGCTGACGTGGGGAATGTCTGTTGAGCAAGGAAGGGAGAAGGCAGGAGATAGGGATGAGTGGAGAGTTGCTATGTATAGATGATACTGTTGTGCAAGAAAGGGAAGGGCGGGGGATGGGGTGTAGTGGGTGTTTATGTGTGAATGATATTTTGACGCAGCCTGAGGGATTTCTCCCCGTCTTCTCTCTCTCTCTTTCTCTCTCTCTCTCTCTCTCTCTATCTCTCTCTCTCTCTCTCTCTCTCTCTCTCTCTCTCTCTCTCTCTCTCTCTCTCTCTCTCTCTCTCTCTCTCTCTCTCTCTCTCTTTGCATGATGGGACGCAGCGAGGAGGGAGTTGCAGATTAAATGAAGCGGCCTTGTTTTGGATGTACTGCGTCTTGCCACATTGCTTCTGAACCAGGTAGTAGGCGGGATACAGGGATGACCCGTCATCCATGAGGAGCTAAAATGAGAAAGTGGAAAGGGTGGTGAATGGGAGTGGAATGGGTGGGAGTAGGTACGTGCCCTTGACTTTGGCTATCTCCCTTGTAAGGGGGAAAATCTCTTGGTGTATAGATGGGTAAATGTGACACACCATTTTTTTTTTTTTTTTTTTTGGGGGGGCGATACCCGCCCGGACCTCAATCTTGTAGGTCGTCCTGAAGGGCTCATACATAAATGCAGGAGACGGTGTTCACGCTATGCCACACCAGTGTCGATACCCGAAGGAAGCTCACCTAGCGATACCCAGGTCACCAAAGGTCCGAAGGGAGCAGCTGTTGTGGACCATTATACTTCACCTCCACGCTGTGGCCAGGAGTCGAACAGAGGCTCGAAATCCCCACGGGCGGTACCAATAAACTACTGTTGGCCTTCAGTCACCCCACCAGCATTCTTGTCGTTCAGGAATGCCTCGCCCCCACATGTGTCACCCGCATCCTGCGACTGACCCAGACCTCCCATCTAATGCCGTGAACCCAAAACAGTTCTCAGTAATAGTGCGATGGTTTTCATAAGGGTAGAACCACTGGTGACCTACCGGCGACAAATCTTAGGTTTAGGAAAGAAATAGGTAAGAACTGGTTTACCAATAGAGTAGTTAACGAATGGAATTGACTTAGTAACCATGTAATGAGCGCTGAAACAATGGGTTGTTTTAGGAAAAAATTGCATAATTTATGGATAGGGATGAAAGTTGGTAAGGGACATGTAACTGACTAGTGTAGGCCTTATGGTCTCTTTCAGTCTCCATTCTTGTGTTCTTAAAAGAAAAGACAATCCTGCAGGTGCCTGCCTCTTGTTGCGTTACAAGGGCTGAATTTGGGTGACATGATGTAACGTGATGGATGAGTTGCTTTGAGGGCTCTCGAGCATGACCAAGGGCCCAGTCACACCAAGCTTGCGACCTGTTTCCGACCACCGGCGACCAGGCAGATTCGTGCTGTTCCTCTGTTTATAAAAAGAATTCAAGACAATGATGCAATTGGAATGAATCTCCTCCCCCGTCATGAAGATGAATATGAAATAGCCACATGGCGCTAACCATGAGAGAAACAAAAGTGCCACCGTCGAAGGAGGTGGTCGGAAACAGGTCGTAAGTTTGGTGTGACTGAGGCTTAAGGTAGGAGTTTTCTTTGAGTGATGAAAGTCATTCGGGGTTGTTCTGATTCCATCGAAAACATTTGTTCCTTTCTCTTTACAAAATTAAGAAAGAATCACCCATATTTAAGAGATTATTTATATGATAATTCTGTTTTCAAAGGAATGTGGGGAAAAGACTTGTATACTTGTGTCATACCTCGTTTATTTATTTGCATTTTTCGTTTTCTCAATTCTTTGGCTGCACACTAGGCATTTCTCACTAACACGATACTTCTTTTTGCTACTTCGTTTGAGTAGGAAATTATTTCGGTTACGATCTTTAGTTTTTCAAATTTCCAAATGTCAAATTACTAGAACTTAGTAACCGAAGTCGTTTCTACTCAAACGAAGTAGCAAAAGCAAGTACCATGCAAGCGAGAAACGCCTAGTGTGCCGCCACCCTCACTGTAGAAATCAACTGTCTATTAAGTGACGTCAGCGCTCTTGTGCCACCAACCTTCTAGAATTTTACAAGACAATTATCTCAAATTAATCCAAAGAAACAGCGTAGATGAATACATCTGACCTTTGTAAAAACTTTTGATTCGGTCCAGCACGAGAGACTATGAGCTAGGCTCGATCTGCCAAGTTGAATTAGCAACTGGTTAAGCAATCTTGAGCAGGCGAAAGAACGTTACGAGCGGAGTTCCTTAGGGTACTCTTGTTGGACCAATTCCGTCCCACGAGAGGGCAGACACAGCGGCTTACTGCAAGCCAAAAGGGAAAACGGGATTCACGCGAGGATCATCATTTTTTCCTTGACGATACCGTTGTTGTTTTGTTTTTGTGTTTTTTTAGCGCGTGGATTTTTTATTCCCCATGGAGCTCTTCAAAATCTACATTTTGAATATGAAGGGTAGGAAGATGTTATTCATGCAAGGTTGTTTGAAGGTTTGTCGTCTCAGTGACGACAAACTTGAGGCACATTGGTCTACAGTCTACCCTAAGCTCCAGGTACAACCAGCAACCCAGGGTGTTCACCATAAGGTAACGGAAGGCCCACGCATGCCTGGTTAACTTCTTGGTTTAATGTCCTCAAATAACCGCTCTCCACCATTCTCGTGCATCCACACAACCACACCTTCCCTTAACTGTGCACAGAGAGTTCTGACAAACGACCGAGAAACGATAAAGGAGGAAAAGCGACGGGGTCGAGTGGCGCGCGCACGCGCTCGATCTCTCTCCTTCCTGGGGTTGATGGGCTGGGGTAGAGGCTTGCAAGCTTCTGGGGAATTCGTGTGCGAAGCCAACCAGGGGCGCGTCTTCCTCCTCCGACGACAACAGGGCTTCCAGGGGCTCCAAATATGGAACCAACGTTAACATCCAATCATGGGAGAAAATGCGGCCAGGTACGCCGTTCTGGTGGAATATCAAATTGAACGGACTCTGCCTGTGGGGCGGGGCGCTTTTGTGCGTACGTGTGTGTGTGTGTGTGTGTGTGTGTGTGTGTGTGTGTGTGTGTGTGTGTGTGTGTGTGTGTGTGTGTGTGTGTGTGTGTGTGTGTGTGTGTGTGTGTGTGTGTGTGTGTGTGTGTGTGTGTGTGTGTTTACCTAGTTGTATTTCACGGGAAGGAGAGCTACGCTCGTGGTGTCCGGTCTCCATATCTCATTTTATCTAAACTATTTTTAAATTCATGTATTGTTCTTGCACACACTACTTTTTCATCCAACTTGTTCCAACTGTCTATTACTCTGTGAGGAAAGCTGTTCTTTTTCAGATCTCTTCTATAGCTGTCCTTCTTGATTTTCTTTCCGTGTCCTCTTGTATTTCTATCATCCCATTTTATCAGATTCTCTCTATCAATAACTTCTATGCCTTTCATGATTCTGTAAATAGCTATCAAATCTCCTCTCTCTCTTCTTTGCTCTAATGTCTGTAGTTCAAGTTTTGCTAGTCTCTCTTCATATGATAGTTTTGAGAGTTTTGGTGCCAATTTTGTAATTGCTCTTTGTATTCTTTCAAGTTTTTTTATACTTTTTTTTTTGTACTTGGTGACCATACTGTTGCTGCATATTCCAATTTTGGTCTTATCAGAGTGGTTAGAATTTTCTTCACCATTTCTTCATCCAGGTATGCAAATGCCACTTTGATTGTTCTTATTAAATTATAAGTTTCTCCAAAAATCTTATTTATATGTTTCTCAGGTGACATATTATTCATTACAATGACTAACAGGTCCTTCTCATTCTCTACTTTTTTTATTCCTTCTTCTCCCAATTTATATGATCCTATTATTCTGTTTTTGCGTGCGTGCGTGTGTGTGTGTGTGTGTGTGTGTGTGTGTGTGTGTGTGTGTGTGTGTGTGTGTGTGTGTGTGTGTGTGTGTGTGTGTGTGTGTGTGTGTGTGTTTGTGTGTGTGTCTGCGGTGCGGGCGCCACTCGCCCATCGTTTTTCCATTGCTATTGTTCTGCGTCCGTGTGATTCACCATGGTTTACCATGGTCTTGGATCACATGTTGCACTTGCGATCGACAGCTATTTCCCTCCCACGAGAGTTGGAGTAACGACCCACAGCGCAGCGATACTGAAATTATTTCAACCCTGGGCGGGATTCGAACCCGGATCGCCGTAGTGACAACCAAAGACTCTACCACTGCACAACGAGTCGTGTTTGTGTGTGTGTGTGTGTGTGTGTGTGTGTGTGTGTGTGTGTGTGTGTGTGTGTGTGTGTGTGTATGTGTGTATGTGCGTATATGTGTGCGTGCGTTTACCTATTTGTTGTATACAGAGGAGCAACGCTCGTAGAGTCCTGCCTCTTACTCTTCAATTCACAATACCTAGTGTGTGTACACGGGATTGCGCGTGTACCAACATGTATTTACCTAGTTGTAGTACATGGGGCTGAGAACAAGTCTCATGAAGGCACGCTCTCCACGCCGCCATTAGTTCAATTGATAAAGCTTTCTGTTTATGGTCAAACGTCTGGTGGGGTTCCGTTATGACGCAATTCGACACACTAAATGGGGTGGCAAGGGGAGGAGGAGGAGGAGGAGAGGTTGGGGTTAGGGAACCTACGGAACGCAACATCAACTTGAGACGCAGCCGAAGTTTAGCGCCAAGCAGCTCCTGCCCGATCAGGCGTTCACTCTCTTCCTGGGGGGAATCCCAACTGACTTCTTTTCCTCCACCCGCCTGATTCATTATGGTTTGCGATCTTGCCCACTTTGAGGCCGGCATAGTTGAGTGAAAGCTGAGAAAGAGAAAGTTGGTTGGGAGGAGGACGCTCGTTTAGGCACAGTGGCGGCATTAACCAACTGTGTGTGTATTCACCTCGGATCTGCTGCAGTCTCTGTCGAGTGTGTGTGTGTGTGTGTGTGTGTGTGTGTGTGTGTGTGTGTGTGTGTGTGTGTGTGTGTGTGTGTGTGTGTGTGTGTGTGTGTGTGTGTGTGTGTGTGTGTGTGTGTGTGTGTGTGTGTGTGCGCGCGCGCGCGCGTGGGTAAAACGAATAAAGGTTTTTATACAAATTCAACAGGTTTAAATCTCAATTAATATTAGCGTTTCTCCTGAAAGAATGAATTAATAGGTAAATAAGAAAAAATATCAAACAATTGTTTAAGATTTACTATGTTGCACTGGTGGAGACTAGCACGTGACGGGACTTGAAATCTCTTTTTAGATGTAAACAAGAGTAGCGTCAGCGTCCAAGCGTCCCCCTTCCCGCCAACTTCATCCATGTCAGAACACGGCAAACTATCTCGCAAATTTTTGTTTCTCGTAGTTTATCACCTCACCTAAACGATAATACAATGTTGATCGCTTTCTTCTGACTATCCAGGAGTGATTTGTTTCCTTCTCGTGGTTTATCCTTTAATCTAAGTCAACCATTTTGAAACGTTTCCTTTCACTATCCAATTCTTGCAACAGACATTGGTCATCCAGTTTCCAGCATTCTTTGGGAAGGTCAAGCAAGAACAAAAATGATAACATTCGACACTCAAGTAGTTTAATTTATTTATTTTAGATTAAGATAAGTCCCTGGACGCCAGCCTGAATACAAGACATAAAATGTGCGTTCGCAATGTCGTCAAAAGATAATTTACTTTAAAAGATGATAACCAATGTTATTCATTATGCTTTCGCAAATGAATAACTTAAGTCCACTGTAAGCAAACCAGATTTTTTTTTCTTAGCTAAAGTTGGCGAAGAAGTGTTCGACAAGATTGTCGGTATTAGCCAATTGAGAAAGGCACTTTCATGGCTCCCTTGAGGCGGAAGCGAGACGACATAGACAAAGCTACCGTTATGGGCTGACTGATATATTCTTGTAACTAGTTTCTAAATGAAACGTTTTATTATTAGTGCTCTAGTAGAAATCACTCAACTTTTGTCCCGTATCAAAAGTTCTTTATTCATAATCATCTCCCCATAACGTTTCCCCTCAAAGCCTGAGTCCAAACTTCTTAACAATCGAACGCAAGCACTGTACGCAACATCAGTTAGTTGCACGCGCTGATAACGGTAAACAAAATTAAAGAATTCTCGCCTTTTGGAGAAAAAAAAAACGCGTCGGAAAGGAGGATAAGAACCATCTGGGGAGACAGGGAAGTAACTCGTAACTCCCAGCGTAGCAACCAGGAAGCTTCGTGAGGAGGATGAAAGAACAGTGAGAGAGAGAGGACTGTCACGTGCCCAGATGTCTAGGAGGTTGCAACTCACAGTCTGGTGGACGACTACTCGGTGTTCAAAACGTCGATGATTCACATGTGCTCTGGTGTAGTGTTAAATGTGCAAGGTATTGTTTGTTTTGCCCTTTAGACTGTAATCTTCCTGGCTTGGCGTCAAACGTGCAAGAAATCGTTTGCTTTGCCCTTAGGTCTGTAATTTTCCTTGTGTAGCCCTTGACAGGTCTACTTCCAGACTCTCCAAGCACTCTTGGTCAAGTAACACCTGATCTGAGGAAGACCGAAATGATGATCAAGTGTAAATTTCTGAGGATGGTTGTAACGATCTCCTGGCAGAATAAAACATAAGGGGGGAATTATTGGCCTCATTAGAGTATAGAGATGGAGTGAGAAAAATGCCTTTGGGATGCCACTTTCCTTCAAACACGAATGCTCACGTTCTCCTCCCCACCCCCCTCTTCCCTTTCGAACAAATTTTTATCTGCGACGTTGACAACCCCTCCCTCCCAGCTACCTTTCCTCCACTTCATATTTAGAAACTTCAACTAAGCCTTCTCTCTCTCTCTCTCTCTCTCTCTCTCACACACACACACTCACTCACCGAGCCTCCTCCAGTTACTTTCCCGCAACTTCCGCTCGTGTAGTCTCATCACTTCCCTTCGCTTCTTATTCCAAAAACTGCAGCTCCCCCGATAGATTCCATCCTTCCCTTTTCTCATTTATTCATTCACATTATTGTATCTTATTCTGTTTTATTTCATTCTACTTATTATATTTTCATTCCAAAGATAGGGTGTTGCATCTTCATCCAATGCAGTCTCTAGCAGAAACTATGAAGGGGGAGGGAAGCTACTTTGGAGCGAAGATAAAGCAGATCAGAAATTGTCAGCGTGCAATAGCCAGCGAACACATTACTCCACAAAATATTGTTATTCATTGGAGTAATGATACATTTGATCTCATCTCTAAAACTCGAGATGCGGACATTGATCACCGAAAAAGTGCATACACCGCTGAACATATTACCAAATGCCCCAAACATGCAAAACTATAGCATCACAATAACGGACTTCAGAGGTGCGGTAGATCAGTGTCGCATATATATGGTAGCACCTAATCAGTATGGTTGAGCTAACTGCACTGATTTCAGAGTTCACTCACAACCACAGCCATTCCAGCATACCAAAACTTCACATGCACTTCTCACCAAACAACCTTACCAAGCCAGCCACTGTGGTGAAGTACGGAAGCTTATCCTCATGGGATAAGCTAGCCTTGTAGTGGACCATTTAGTCTGAACTACTACGAGTACTGAATTTGATGTGGACGAACCTGGCTTGCAGACATATATGTAGTAGTGCTACTTTAGATATAATCCCGGTATGTTTCTTATTCAACAGCAACACATGGTAGTGCAGCTTAATCCCAAGACGACGACGTCAAAATCGTCAACAAGACAATCTAAATTCCCTCAGCATGCGTTTTTTCTTTCCTCAATCACCAGTAACGCAAAATTACTAAATATGCAACTGGTCATACACATTCTAAGTACGAAAAGTTGGGACTGGGCCAACCTCCTCGAAGGAATGCTACCTACCGGACTCATCGAATTTACAGTATTTACCGTTCCGCAGAGCTTGTCCCCCTGCTGCCCTGTCAGAGGAATCACCCGAGTGCTCAAAAAGCGCTGACGATTGCCAATGTCTCACTCTCATCTCATTTATTATGGTCCAAGTCGGCTGTATGCATATGAAAAACTTTGACAATCATGAGTGAGAGTTGTGCATACGTCACCAGGTGTGTTCACCTCGGATCTGTTGCAGTCTCTGTCGAGACAGCCAGACACCACCCTACGGCAGTGAGCTCAGAGCTCATTATTTGCGAGAGGTGTGTGTGTGTGTGTGCGCGTGCGTGCGTGCGCGCGTGTGTATCTATGATTGTACACTAGTTTCGTGCAGCCTGACTTCAAGTCCAACTACCCCTTAAACTGGATCACTTTCGACATAGCTTATTGAAAGTACAGCTTCTATAGTCATGAACCATACGGAGTATAAGTCTAATACAAACATGCATTCGCGAAACCACCACTGAGAGCCCCATCCCTTTCACGGGAGAAAGAAGCATGGAAGCAGCCATAAATGACCGGTATGATTATGTTCTTTTAGTGAAGGTAGACCGCACGCTAAAGTAGCACCAAATAACTTCCCGGCATCTCAGTTCTAGAGGCAGTCATGTTGACGTCAACTCTGATGACTGTGTTGGGACCACTTAAGGATTTGGCAAGGACTAAACCCTCGATCGTGAGTTTATTACTCTTTTTCTCACTGTTTATGAAGAGTGAACGAACACTGTCTAGGTCTTGTATCGAGTGATGTCGCACCGAAAATTACGCCGATTTAAGTAGTTTTTTGTCTGCAACGAAGTCATAGACCGGAGGCAGAAATTTATTGTCTCCAGATTCGGTGATGATGCTAAGCTGTGCTAATGATCGTTCGAACCAACTGGATATTGTAAAATATTTATAACAAAAGTAGAACAATTGATTCAAAAGTAGCTGATAAAATTCATCCTGAGTAAATATAAAGTTACGCTCATGAGTTCAATTAATTCTAAGCATGACTAAAGTTATTTAAGAAAGCCTCAACAAAAGAGGAAAGTGAAAAACATCTTGGTGTTCTTATCAACAACTTCAGAGCACTTCTGTGATGTATATCTGACCCTGGGAAAGAAAACGAGATTCTAAAACTGAGAGCCCTATCATCAACCAGTTAAGTATAAAAAAAAAAAAAAAAAAAAACAGTATAGATAAAGAGAGAGAATGAGTGAATTAAATCTGAGGACAATGTGATGGGCCCCTAGAAAACAAATTAAATAATTCCTTGAAAAGCGCAGCGCCCCACCATGTCTATGTAACCGCGACTGAGCAGATCATGATTCCTACCCCCTCCCCCCGTCGTCGTCGCCACTGCTCTCTTGCCCCCCTCCTCCCATTTCTACGCTAAGTCACTGCAGTTAAGCTTTCTTTCGGTTTAAGACCTTTTGGTTTCGTTAGGCCTGTGTTGAAGCCATACATGTACTACTCCGTCGAGAAATACATGAGGATATAGCCATAAATAAGTTACATTTTGATATATATATATATATATATATATATATATATATATATATATATATATATATATATATATATATATCACACAGGAACCCACAGTCGGAGAAAGAATAAACTTCGAATAAAGAATAATCCTATATTTCGGCTATCAACTGTAGCCCTCTTCAGGAAAGTAGGGGTTCCTGTGTGTTATCTACAAATGTGCTACTACATTTCTATTTAGAAATATATATATATATTCTCTCCCACCCTCCCTCCCCACCTCTCTCTCTCTCTCTTTCTCTCTCTCTCCCCCTATCTATCTATCCTATAGTGCGCATCCCGGTAGGAAAAATTGCATATACTACGACCAGAAAAGGGAAAAATTAAGACGGATTTGTGTACAAGGTGGAGGAGTCTGTTCTGAAGCCTGGTAGATCTGGAGAAGAAAGCAAACAAATCTCCAGTACCACCTGGGCGGTCTTTTGCCCTCTCAATTCCAACCCTGGTCTCTAAGTGATGAAGTGATGCAGTGATCCTTCAGAGTGGCCGATCCTACTAAACGCCGACAAATCCGTCAAACGCCTTGAAACCCCTGCCACACGCCACAGTGCCTCTAAGAACATTGTTATTATTAGCTTCAGTTTATATTTGACTGTATATTTGATAGATAATGTTGCTACATCGTTGTATCGTGTTTGTTTTCCATAAAATTTGTCCCGTCGTACGATCTTCAAATACCGGCAAATTTCGTCGTCATTCGCGAATAACGAACTTTATTCAATTTCATGACTTCATCGAGACGACTCCATTCAGCTGAGGAACTCTGCAACAAACGGGCCTCAAGATTCTTGTCAAATGTTGTGAGTTTGAAAAGCTAGAAGACGATTTCTCTTACAGTATTCTAGACTTCCCTAAGGAAAAGTCAACAATGTGTTTAATATTCGTATAGGCTTAACCTCTCTTAGTTCGTCATTCAGCTTCTCAATATATGAGGCAAAGGTGGTTTGACATTTGGAAATTCGAAAAATAAAATATTGTAACCTAAGTCGTTTCTACTCAAACGAACTCACTTAAGTCGCGTCGGTGTGACAGAGTTTAAGATATTTTCATTGCGAATGCTTCCTGTCATTAGAAAACAGATTTTTACTAACTTCATCAGCTGTTGGGTTAGGTTAGGTTATGGTTAGGTTAGGTTAGGTAGGGTTAGATTAAATCGATTTTAGGTTAGGTTAGGGAGGGTTGGGTTAGGTTGATTTTAGGTTGGGTAGGTTGAGTAGATAAGCCAGTGAGGCAAACAAAGGGGGTAAAATTCTACTTTCTCGTAGTAGAGCGTTTGTCAGGGTTCTCGAAAGGTTCGAAAGCAAATCTACTTTCCTGTTACAAACTCCTCCGTCCTTCGTGGGCCTATATATTGCTTCAACAGTTCTATCTCTGCAAGGCTCGTCTCCGTCTGGACTGTTTTATGAGCCATTATTAGCCAGCTACCCATCATCCCCATCCATAAAGTTATCTAACCTTCTCTTAAAACAATCAATAGGTTCAGCGCTCACTACATGGTTACCAAGTCTATTCCATTTGTTAAACCCTCTGTTGGTGAACCAGTTCTTGGTTATTTCCTGATCGATACAAGCATTTCCTTAATAAATTTAGATAGAAAGAAGTGGCTCCTGCTGTGAAACAACGTCGCTGACTCAAGACTGGTGACCTAGGGACCATGTCTCTCATACATTCCTCCAGGAAATTAAGATTTTTGTATTCTGGTTTTCCTTTTCAAAGCCCAGCTTGTCCAAATGAAGAGCAATCGATTCTCTTACACTGCAGAGCTGCAGTCAGCCACCCATGGCCATACAGAAGACCACAGATCCAATTAGTATCCGCAGTCTCAATGACGTCAACCTTTGCCCGACACCCCTCTGCCTTATCCTTCTCTTAATCTCCTCAGGGCGGTCTGCCTGTGCGCCGACGCGGGAGGGACTTGCGTCAGGTGACATTAAACAACCTCAACCTTCTCCTCCTCCTCCTTCCCTCAGGAAGAACAGTCGAGGTGTCACCACCTCTTCAAGTGGCAGACACGAATAGCTCCCGACATGGCAAGCTCTGCCTTTCTGCATTGGTGAGTCGTTGATGTTGCTGATGCGGATCACCTGAGGAACTGACACCCCAGAATGTTCACTTGAAGAATCGTCACCCCAGGATAGCCCACCTGAGAAATCGTCACCCCTGGATAGACCACCTGAGAAATCGTCATCCCAGGATAGACCACCTGAGAAATCGTCACCCCAAGGATACCCCATCTGAAGAATAGCGCACGGAGTTGAAAGATCTTTACCTAAAATTCCAAATTGTCGAGATGATATCTAAAGCCAAAGAGAATAGGCAGCAAAGATGATAATAATGAGTGCAATGATATATATATATATATATATATATATATATATATATGCCTGTATGTATGTATGTATGTATGTATGTATGTATGTATGTATGTCTGTCTGTCTGTCTGTATGTATGTATGTATGTCTGTATGTATGTATGTATGTATGTATGTATGTATGTATGTATGTATGTATGTATGTATGTATGTATGATTTGACAAATATTTGTTTCCTAGATTTTCCTCTCAGAAAACCCTCAACTGCAGACAGACTGTTTCTACTGTCAGGAAATTTCTACATTACTCTTTGGCTTGGAGTCGTCATAGCCTCTGCTCGCCCCATTGCTCAAGAGGAGCATAGGATGCCGTTACCTATGCCACGCTCTGTTACGTTGTTATTCCAAATTTGAGGCGTCCATAAACAAAAGGGGAATCTCGCCACTTTGACTAGTTTTGAGTTAACCACGGTCATATATAGAGGGTTACAGATTTCACGACCCGTGCTCCACTCGAAACCAGTTAAAGTGGAGTGGATGCCCTTCTGTTTCTATTATATGAGAATATTATATATTAAAATACATTGATATATCAATATTAATCTAGGAGGGATTCTGTCCAGGAGGGATTATGTCCGGACACCTGTTTCTGGACACCTCATTTGTGCTGATCGTTTGCCGCAATCAACCGGCCAACTTTTGCATTCGTCTTTGCACAAGCAAACCATGGAATGGACTGTTTATCTGAGCACAGCGAGATTTCTGATTTTGAACCCAAAATACTTTGTAAATTTGTCTTTGGTTGTCCTGAAAGGCAAACTTGCAGCAGCAACAGGATATATCTGTTGTAGGGATAGTTGGGAAAGAGAGAGAGAGCGAGAGCGAGAGAGAGAGAGAGAGGGGGGTAGAGGAGTGGGGCGAGGAGAGGGAAGTGGGGCCTATAATTAGAATAATTTCGACATGTGACTTACCTTCTTACGACATTTTTCCCTATTCCTCATCTCCTCTCCGGAAAAACTCGTGGACCCTTGCATGTCGACGTCGAAGTTTCGTTCCAAGAAGCTGGTCGCCTGCACCTGAATGACGGTGCCTCTTACACGACACCACCCAAACTCACGGTCAGCACGCTTGGTGTATATGAACCCAATTGAACCAACAATTACACCTCACAAGTTGCACCCAATGACTTCCATGATGAGGTGAGGACTTGGCAGCGACAAAGGCAACAACCCGTGAAATAACTCGGACCTCCCCAGGGGCGCCAAAGCGAAGGGCAACCTATCCTGGGTGTGACCCGACAAGGTTTCTTATTCAGTGAACTGAAATGACCCAATCTTAGTTTGGCTTTTCGTAAATAGATAACCTCCCCCCCCCCCGTGTACTACCATGCAAGCGGAGTTATTTCTGGAAAATCAAAGAGGGTGTCGCAGGGTACAGGGGCGTCTGAGGTCATCAGGTTGACCGGGTGCCGTTTTCCTTATTATTCTGCCCGTCATTGACCCGACAGAGAAAGGGTTATCATCTATTGCGATTAAACATTCCCATGGCAGGCTGTCACCTTTTTCCTCCGGTTCACACTGCCGACAGATTATCATTTTCCCACCTCCGTAGTAAGAGAGGACGAGAGTGGGAGAGATGGGAGTAGGGGAGACAGAAGATGAAGGAAGGAGAGAAATCCGGAGATAGACATTTCTTCCAGCGACTTTTCCCTGCAACTTATTTTTCTTCTTCTTTTTTTCTTGTGAAATTTTCCTCTGTGTTTTTTTTCTATGAGTTATTATCGTCATCCGTAAGGCAATGAGAAAGAGGTGTGTCCTGCAATGCATATTACGAGAGGACTGAAAGAAAGCATGTACAGTACCAACAAGGAAAACGGGAACGAACACGGATGTAAGAGTGATGAAACATCCCAGGTGGTAAGATAGAATCATAATACAGAAGATAATATTAGAAAGAAAGTGGGGAAGACATGGGAGGAACAGCATAGTTTTCGTAAGAGAATTCTTGTAACGACCAGGAAATAAGCAACAACTGATTTACCAACGGAGTGGTCAACGGATGGAATAGACTTAGTAACAGTGTAGTGAGCGCTGAAACTACTGGTTGTTTTAAAAGAAGATTAGATATCTTTATGGTTGGGGATGAGAGGTGGCAAGGTGAAAATGCCTCGTGTAGGTCTGATGATCTCTTGCAATCTCCTTCCATTCTTATGTTTTTATCATTTTGTCCACTCAGAGTGAGGAACGTATGAGAAAGGAAAGCAACTGAGAAAGGCGTAGATCTGAGAAGTGGATGTAGAACGTATGGAGGAAATAAATGAGTGACATCAAAGACTCCATGAAGCACCACACCCCCCCCCTCCCTCTCCCCACCTTCCCTCCACTTTCGGAGCAGCTGACCCACGTCCCTGGAGGATCGACGGGAAAATCTGACCTGAGGTCAATTGGCCTGACCTCGAATTTCATTACCACGTTAGGAGAACGACCCGACTACTACGAGTATTTACCGTAGGCCATTATGACAACCGCAGTACTGTGTGCGTGTGTGTGTTTACCTAGTTGTATTTTGCGGGAAGAGAAGCTACGCTCGTGAAGTTCCGCCTTTGTATCTCGCAGTGTCTAGTTTGCTCTTGAAATCATGAATGGTTTTTGCGTACACTATTTTATTGTCCAGTTTGTTCCAAGTGTCTACCACTCTATGTGGAAAACAGTTTATCCTCAGAGCTCTTCTATAGCTATGTTTTTTTCGGGTACAGACAGTTGCTCACCGGAGAATTGCTCACCGGACCGTTGCTCACCGGCCAAGTGATAAATAGGACATTTGCTCACCAAAGGATTATTTTAGTTATATTGAAGTTTATTACAGCAATAATATACAAACAATATACAAACCTAATAACATAATATACAGGATTTTTTAGTTATATTGAAGTTTATTACAGCAATAATACAGGATTTTTTGTTATATTGAAATTTATTACAGCAATAATACACAAACAATATACAAACTTTCATATTTTAGTTTTTAATTAATTATAAAATTCAATACCAATTTCTTCCATCAACATATAGTGATTACAGTTTTATAACTGGTGCAGTACTGAAGTGGGTTTATTGTCCTTTGTGGTTTACAAGTCCAGTCTAATGGTGTGGCCAACTGCATTTAGAAAGTCAGGAAGACACTGACTTCCTGCAGCATACCCCCTGGCACAGATAAAGTAAATCTTTATCATAATTGTTAGAGGCCAAGAACTTATCAAACTCTACAATATAATCTAATGCGTTGTTTTTAGCGGGTTTCATTGACTACTTACCCTAACACTTCTAGTTCATGAACTAGAAGTGTTAAGGTTAGGAGTCAATTCAGACTATGAAAGTAAAATTTTCGACTTACTAAATGACAGAGATACATAGGAACAGTTAGCCACACCATTAGACTGGACCAGTAAAAGATCATTACTATATATTGATGGAAGAAATTGGTATTCAATTTTATAATGAATTAAAAACTAAAATTTTGGATACTGTTTCTGTATTATTGCTGTACAATATAACTAAAAAGATCCTGTATATTATTTGTTATTAAGTTCAAGAAAAGTAAAAAATAATCCTTTGGTGAGCAAATGTCCTATTTGTCACTTCTCCTGTGAGCAACTGTCCGGTGAGCAATTATCCGGTGAGCAACTGTCCTACACCAGTTTTTTTTTCCATGTCCTCTTGTGCTTCTCTTGTCCCAGTTTAACAAGTCCTCTCTATCGAATATTTCTGTGCCCTTCATGATTCTGTAGATGGTCAGTAGGTCACTTGTCTCTCTTCTTTGCTCCAGAGTCGGTAACTCTAGTTTAGCCAATCTCTCCTCATATGACAAGTTTGCAAGTGCAGATGCCATATATAGTGATTACAGTTTTACAACTGGTGCAGTACTGAAGTGGGTTTATTGTCCTTTGTGGTTTACAAGTCCAGTCAAATGGTGTGGCCAACTGCATTTAGAAAGTCAGGAAGACACTGACTTCCGCCTGCAGCGTACCCCTGGCACAGATAAAGTAAATCTTTATCATAATTGTTAGAGGCCAAGAACTTATCAAACTCTACAATATAATCTAATGCATTGTTTTTAGTTGGTTTCATTGACTGCTTACCCTAGTTCATGAACTAGAAGTGTTAAGGTTAGGAGTCAATTCAGACTATGAAAGTAAATTGTTTGACTTATTAAATGACAGGAATACATACGAACAGTTAGCCACACCATTAGACTGGACCAGTAAAAGATCATTACTATATATTGATGGAAGAAATTGGTACTTAATTTTATAATGAATTAAAAGCTAAAAGTTTGGATATTGTTTCTGTATTATTGCTGTATATATAATACAATATAACTAAAAATCCTGTATATTGTTTGTTATTAAGTTCAAGAAAAGTAAAAAATAATCCTTTGGTGAGCAAATGTCCTATTTGTCACTTCTCTGGTGAGCAACTGTCCGGTGAGCAATTATCCGGTGAGCAACTATCCGGTGAGCAATTGTCCTACACCCCGACTAGAGGATGAATTAGAGGATCTGGTTGGGACGGTCGATAAACTAGAGCTAAAACACTTCATGACAGAGTACTTGCAAAAAGGTATAAAATACCAAAAAACAGTAATAAAAATATAAATAACAAATTTATATAAAATATTTAGTAATATATTGAACGGGAACGAAAAAGAAAATAGTTTGTGGCCCAAATACCCACCCCAGGTCACCCTCGTGGCCCAAATGTCCTAGGTTGCAGTTTCGTGGCCCAAATATCCTAGATTCGTCTATTAATCTTGAGTAGAGACATATTAAGTTTGTGGTTCATGATCTTCCTTGCCTGAACCCAAATTGTTTTGGGTTTATTATATGGTTGTCTTCCAGGTGTTTTACCCATCTATTCTTGATTATTTTCTCACAAATCTTGGCTATAGTGCTTGTTAGTGAGACTGGCCTGTGTGTGTGTGTGGGGGGGGTAATACCGTGACCTTAGACTCGCACGAACACCCAAACTTGTTTGTTTGTGTGTGTGTGTATTCACCTCGGATCTGCTGCAGTCTCTGTCGAGACAGCCAGACACCACCCTACGGCAGTGAGCTCAGAGCTCATTATTTGCCGATCTCTGGGTAGGTCTGAGACCACTCACACACCACACACCCGGACAGCAAGGTCACAATTCCTTGACTAACGTCCCGTACCTACTCACTGCTAGGTGAACAGGGGTTACACGTGAAAGGAGACAAACCCAACTTATCTCCGCCCAGCCGGGGAATCGAGCCCCGGTTCCCTGGCTTGTGAGGCCAGTGCTTTACCAATCCGCCACCGAGCCGTGTGTGTGTGTGTGTGTGTGTGTGTGTGTGTGTGTATTCACCTCGGATCTGCTGCAGTCTGTTGTGTGTGTGTGTGTGTGTGTGTGTGTGTATTCACTTGGTCTTGGTCTTTGGATCACGTGTTGGACTCGTGATCGACAGCTATTTCCCTCCTGGAAGAGAGCTCAGAGCTCGTAGGTCCGATCTATGGGTAATGCTATGACATTGCACACACACACACCCAACTCCCCGCCCACGAGAGTCAGAGTAACGACCCGAAGCGCAGCGGTACCGAAATGATTTCGGCCCTGGGCAGGATTCGAACCAAGAACTGCGGGCCACTATGGTGGCAGTTCAGCGCTCTACCAACTATGCCACCGAGTAGTTGTGTGTGTGTGTGTGTGTGTGTGTGTGTGTGTGTGTGTGTGTGTGTGTGTGTGTGTGTGCGCGCGCGCTCGCTCGCCCGCGTTGTCATCATATCAATAATGACCAAGCTATTAGACTAACCTAACCTGGCCTGAATTAACCTCCTCGGCATTTGAGAAAGAGAGAGAGAGAGAGAGAGAGAGAGAGAGACCTCTCGAGCCGACAACCCTGGCAGATGTTGTTCAGGTGGGGGGCGTCGGGCGATTTTATTCAGCTATGACACCCCCCCCCCCCAACGCCCAAACCCGGGAATGACGACCGACCCAGCCCTGTCCACCTTCTACGGTCTACTCGAACTGAAATAGACGACAGGAGGGAGGCCCGTGTCGATCTGGGAAGTGTTATCAATCCCACTGCTGATTAGGTTCGCCTCGATGGACAAAAAACGAAACAGTCAGGCTCGATAAAGCATGAGAACCTCGTCAAGGCTTAACGGCGCAGTGGTACTGTTCGCAACCGCTAACCCAGCGGGCCGAGTTCGTTTCCCGCCCAAGGCTGAAATGTGAGCTGGCATTCCAACTCTCGTTGACAAGGATTTGTGTGCGTGTGTGTGTGTGCGCGCGCGCGCGTATGTTGATCACAACATTACTCATAGACCAGACATATATGAGCTCCAAGGTCTCATTCGGGAGGGTAATAGCTGTCGATCACGAGCCCAACACGTGGCCCAGGACTACCCTCAGCTGGCTAGATTCGCCTGGGCGTCACCACAATGGCTGGGCTTAGCGTAAATTATTGGTTCTAAGAAATGTACGCATTTCAAATTGGTTTTGGACTCGCGTACCGTGCCAGTAGTTCTCGGAACTGCTGCTTCTGGTCTTCCCCAAGTTGCCCAGATGGCGTGGCATCTTGTGCACATGTTGGACATTAAAGTTTTACGTTTCTCTCATTATTATCATCAACGCTAGCCTTGATTGATGCCATTGACACAATTGGTAGCCAGAATCGTTATTACATTGTCATCGTACTCGGTTCCAATTGTAATCACAATAATTAGCATTAGATGGACTTGATTGTAATACTATTGTATATCCTTAACTGCACAGTAGCTTAACTGCCTGTATGCCTAATTAAAGCCTTATCACACTGGGCAATCTTTCCTCCAATCTCCGATGAATCGGCAGTACCGACCATCTCCAGCACTTTTTCCACCGTAGAACCACTAAGACAAACTAATTTGTTTTGTCAACAATTTACATAGAATGTTTATTCGATATACTGAGGGAAATGTATTTTTTCCAGCATATCAGATTCCTTCCCGAAAGCTGCGGGGCTGGGCATCTGCTTCAGCAGTCGGAGGAAAAATACTCCAGTGTGATAATATCGTTACTTGTATTCTTATCCCCTCCCCTGTCCTCCTGTCTACCTGTCTCTTTTACCTTCCGGTCTGTCAGTTCTTGCATGAGATTGGAATTTTGTATATTGCTGTTTTTCCCATTTCGTCTACTTTCGTAAATTTCTCATATACAGTATACTCAATAAACACGTTTCTATTTTATTTTCATTTGTTCATTTATCACGGAAAATATCACATATGACCCAGCATTTTAACATAATCAAACCCAATGAGAGATAAAAAATAATTAAGTCGGCACCAGGGATCGTATTTTTAATCAAAATCGACACCCTTAACGAAAAACATAAGAATTTAATTATTTCATATTCTTTAAACACCAAATATACGAGTATGATATTATACACAAACATTATATAATATAATTTTTTTAGATTGCTGTAATCACAGTTTTTCACCTACCACATCTAATTTTACACGTCTAAACGGTTAATCCACCAGAATTGTTCATACTTTCCAAAGTTTAAGCAGTTCCTAAGTTACAGGGTGATAAGTAATTCGAGTTGTTCTCACCTACCACATTTCATTGCAATCAGTCCATAGACCAGTTCCTAAGTTTGAACACATCATGTGTTACTGTGTGAGGTGCTTTGAGCAGTTCTTACCTGTGATGAGCTGTAATTCTGTTTGTATATAAGAACGCCAATCTGAGAATCTCTCATACAATTGAGCAGTCATTCGGAAGTGTCTTAAAAGCCTGTGATAGAAGGACTTAGTAGCTGGACGGAGATTTCTGAATGACTTTCTTAGTGCTGCGGGCCACTACATCCGACTGGAGTAATATTTCTGCATGTAATTTGATAAGAGACAATGATCCTAACATACGCATCTTCGTTCGACTTCCTCTTCTCCGAAAGTGGGACCTATAGTTCATATTACCAATGTATTAGTACGTTTGAAATGTAATGCATGCCTTGTATCTTGTGATTTGATAAAGGAAATGTAAAAAACTGTGAGATATCATCTTTTTTCCAGGGCGTGAGTTTATGTATTATTAACTTTTCTCTTGTGATCTTGTCTGTACACCTGTTTTCACTATGGCTACTCATTTTTTTCATGATATTGTTATATATGCAGTATATATATATATATATATCTGTATATGTATATATATATATAATATATATATATATATATATATATATGCATATGTATATATACATATATAGGTACCGCTTTGGTATGCGATCTGAGCATCATAAAACTACTTTGGTATGCGATCTGACTGCTTAACGTGATCTCGCTTAATCTTAATCTATTTGGGACCTTAATCTAAGCCAGTCTGAAAATCCAGGAGATCTTAATCTATTTTGATCTCCATTTAAACCATTTAAAGCTTTCCTAATTAGACTCGAAATTCGTATATAAGCATTTAAAGCTTTCCTAATTAGACTCGAAATTCGTATATAAGCAAGAGATATTCTCATGGAATTTAGTTCCTTTCCAATATAGTTCTGAGAAGCGGAACCCATCAAGATGTTAGCTACGGAATTTTATCAAGAAATTGCTGATGAAATTAAAGCAGTTGCTTTTTTGAGAAGACATGGTCTACTAGCTGAAGAAGAAAATGTCGCTCCTTGTCATCGCTGTGGTGGAGAAATGAAGGATGTCCAAAGAAGAAATAGAAAAGGTGAATTCACACCAGCTCTCCGTTGCAAGAATGCAAGATGCCAAACTTATCGCTCTATTCGCTGTGGAAACAAATTTTTCCATTTCATATATATATTTCCTAAGAGAAAGTCATACTCTCCAGTCAAGTGATCATTAATGATATCATAACACCGCATGAAATCTAAAATTTGTACATTAGTTTCACTAGGGAAATACACTTGCTAACTTAATATTATGTGAGTCTTCCTAGTTGTCAAGAACTAAAACAGAAAGAAGACGAAAAGGGCGAAAATGTCAAGACGGAAGCAGACGAAATGGGAATTGACCAACTGCGGGTAGACAAAAAGGGAATCTTGCTGCAGGGCGATCTGGGAATCTCAGCGTAGGCGAAATGGGAGCAGACATCACCCAGCGACCATGGAAGAGGAAGAGGAGAAGAAAAATGGAAGAGAAGAAGAGGCGAAGAGAAGAAGGACGAAGAAGAGAAAGAGGACGTGGTGGATGGAAATAGGAAGAGAAGGGGGAGAGGAGGAGTAACGTACCTAAACCCACCACGAGTATATAGGTCAGGTAAGGCGCAGTGGTCGAGCCCGCCCCGCCCCTGCCCCCCCCCTCAGCCCTCTGCCCCCACAAGCTTGCTTGCGGGACCACGTCACCCGCCCATTCCCAACGTAACCTTTGACCACAGCGTCAGTGACCTGATCCCCCGCTCCCAGCCATCCCCCTCCCTCTCTCCCACTTTCCCACTCAGCCATTCCGGACCCCCTGCGTACGCCTGGGAATCGTCATCTTTTGGGAGCATACGCCGGGAGGAACCGCGTTACTTGAATCACACGCCGGCGTCAGTCCTAACCACGGACCCTGCGAGCGAAGTCCCATGTAGCCACCTCTCCTTTCTCACTCCAAACAACTCCCGACAAGTTCGATCGGCTTCCCTCAGTCGTGAGTTCTGCGGGCGTCCTCTTCGTCTCTTCCATCTAGGGTTGTCTCTTGTGGAGACAACTGTGAGTTGGATCAACACCAGGGAGACGTGGCACATGCTAAAATACCCGGAGTTGACGTTCACGAATTATGCTGGTAACAGACCTAGACTGAGCCTCACAGTAGAGCCTCTGGTTTGACACAAAACCATTCCAGTGATTACCACTATGACTCTCCGAAGACACTTTGTACCAAAGACATTGAGACGCCTCTTCAAGCCAGCACTCACTGTCCATGTCTCACAGCCGATCAACAAGACAAGGAGCACAAGCGACTTGAAGATTTGGATCTTACTCCTCCTGCATGGATATCGACAACGCCATATACTCAGTATGAGCAAGTCCATAACACCATGGACAATGCCAATCCTTCGAAGTATTTCCTGACATCACCCATTACTGTTATACACTACACTACCAAGGTACGAGGGTCGTTCCAAAAGTAATGCCTCCTATTTTTAACTAAAAAAGTTGAAGAGCTACGAAGACGAGAGTGACACCATTAAAACGAGCGACCTTTTGTGCTCCAGAATTTATTTTTCAACGTAGTCACCACCATTCTCAATGCACTTTTGCCAGCGATGAACGAGAGCTTTGATGCCTCGGTCGTAAAAGTCAGCGCCTGCCGAGGCGGTCCATTTTTTCACGGCTGCGATTACGGCGTTGTTGTCAGGGAAACGCTGCCCACGTAATGCGTCCTTTAGAGGTCCGAACAAGTTGAAGTCTGACAGTGCCAGGTCGGGACTATACGGTGGGTGAGGCAGCACCGTCCAGCCGAACTTTGTCACACATTCCGTGGTCTTCAAACTTGTGTGTGGCCTGGTGTTGTCGTGTTGCAAACAGAATGTTTTCCTTTTCTCTGGCCTTACACGGGTAATCCGGACCTTCAGCTTGGTCAACGTTTTAACGTAACGGTCAGAGTTGACAGTCGCCCCTGGTTCCAAGAAAT
>NC_134800.1:59011223-59098723 GCF_046742065.1 Oratosquilla oratoria
ACCAGCTGATTGAATTGGGCCCTGTTCTCCTGTTGCGCCCCGTTCCTTGACAGCTCAGAGCCACGGGGCAAGTGTAGACCCTCCCACTTGCACTGCCTCAGTTACTGTTACGTCCATGCACTTCAAATCGAGTCTGTAGGATTTAGTGAATCACAAACATCGTGTGGGTGAAGGATTTGTAGGGGTATTTAGGTATGCCTAGATTACCAATCCCAGACTTATAGGTATTTAGGAATTGCCCCATATGTTGGGCTTAGTTGTTTCCTAGATGTATATTATGACATTAACATGGGTGGGATATTTTAGGAAAGATAGAAAGTTGTGATCCTATGTGCTATTCAAGGTGGAAGTCTGTAGTGGTGATTGCAAAAAGTGTTCTAGTCACTAGTGTACTGTAATCAACACCTCCCTAGAAAGCTGTTCAACTGAGTACCTGGAAAAAAGGTGAAATGAGGTCATCAGCCTCTTTGAAACCTATTATGTTTGTGTATTGTTACCAAGACCACCATTTTGAAGTGAAAATGTATATGAAAGTTATGGTCTTTAGTCATCTGTGTGGTTGGTACTGTAACCTGTACAAGTTTTACCTAGAATTGGTACCTTTGCAGGTGTTGGCCACACATTGCTTTCATTGTTAATGTTTTGAAGCCTTGTTGCTATCATTGCCAGCTATTGAAGGTATATACTTGTGCTTTGCATATATATTAGCCCATTTGCGTGAAAGTTGCCTTTTCTGTGCGTTTTCTGTGTTGCATACATGAATGTGAAATTGCTCATTGACCATATAATGTGTTCATGTATTTGTGAAATTCATATTATTTTTAAGACCTAAAGTATCATGGTTATAGAATTTATCTAAACAAATGACCTCGGGCTTTGTTTAAACCGTGATGAATGTGCAAGGAGTTTTCTACAAGTAAAAGAAAGTGTAACCTAAGCCTGGAGATACGCAGATCTGTGACTGCATTTGTATTTCTTTGACTTTGTCAATAACCAGTCCATCTATCCTTTGGGACAATTTTGTAGCGAACAGGTGGAGTCAGAGAGATGGTAAAGGAGAGATTTAAGCCAGGTATAAGAAACTTTGCCCACAAAACACCATTTTTTATTTATATATAATATTTTTTTTTTTTTTTTTTTTTTTTTTTTCCCGTATAGTAATTCTGTTACCTGAACACTGGAGCTTCAAGAACAAATGTACATGTACAAATATGAATGCCAGTTAAGACCTCTATAACATTACAAATGTCTCCTGTATAGTAATGTTTATACAAGCCCCACCCATTCTTAATAAAAGATACAGTTTGCCTTTCTTTTGTTGTGAAGAAAGTATTTTAAAAGTAAAGAGTGTCTTGGTGGTTATAGGTTAATTTGTAGAATGTGCTTCCTCTGATTTTCTACCCGTTATCAAGGATTACTGTATCCTTTTGATGGACATGATTAATTTTTAATTCTCCACATTATCATAGCCCTTACTTCACAGTTCACATGGATCATTTACAATTTAGAGTTCTTGATCCTAACACCTCTCAAATAAAGAGGTTTCAAGTCTTCTAGCTCAATTTATGGGATGTTCTTTGTATCTTCTGCAAGCATATTACATTCTCAAGTCAGGTTATATTAATGTGGTTTGAACATTGATATTAATGTGATTCCTCTCACTATTAATGTGATTCCTCTCACTACAATATGTATTGGGTCTTGATAGATCATATGGTGTCAGTGGTCTTCATATTCTTATTTTTGTTCTTATTCTTCCTATGCTTACTCTTCTGCTGCTGCTCCTCTTCCTCCACCTCTGCCTCCTCCACCTCCTGAAAGTTTTGTTTCCTATTGGAGAGCTATCAATAAATCAGTCAGTCTGTTTGCCTAGTTCTCTCATGCAGGAAATCTGTGGCTCCTGAAAAATTGGTCATGGCCACTGGTTCAGCCCACAAGTCACCCTGTGAAGTGAGTAATTTCTTCTTCTTCTTCTTCTTCTTCTTCTTCTTCTTCTTCTTCTTCTTCTTCTTCTTCTTCTTCTTCTTCTTCTTCTTCTTCTTCTTCTTCTTCTTCTTCTTCTTCTTCTTCTTCTTCTTCTTCTTCTTCTTCTTCTTCTTCTTCTTCTTCTTCTTCTTCTTCTTCTTCTTCTTCTTCTTCTTCTCTTTCTTCTTCTTCTTTCTTCTTCTTCTTCTTCTTCTTCTTCTTCTTCTTCTTCTTCTCCTCTTTCTTCTTCTTCTTCTTCTCCTCTTTCTTCTTCTTCTTCTTCTCCTCTTTCTTCTTCTTCTTCTTCTCCTCTTTCTTCTTCTTCTTCTTCTCCTCTTTCTTCTTCTTCTTCTCCTCTTTCTTCTTCTTCTCCTCTTTCTTCTCCTCTTTCTTCTCCTCTTTCTTCTCCTCTTTCTTCTCCTCTTTCTTCTCCTCTTTCTTCTCCTCTTTCTTCTTCCTCTTTCTTCTTCCTCTTTCTTCTCCTCTTTCTTCTTCCTCTTTCTTCTCCTCTTTCTTCTTCCTCTTTCTTCCTCCTCTTTCTTCTTCTTCCTCTTTCTTCCTCCTCTTTCTTCTTCTTCCTCTTTCTTCCTCCTCTTTCTTCTTCTTCTCTTTCTTCTTCCTCTTCTCTTTCTTCTTCTTCTTCTCCTCTTTCTTCTTCCTCTTCTCTTTCTTCTTCTTCTTCTCTTTCATCTTCTTCTTCTCTTTCTTCTTCTCTTTATTCTTCTCTTTCTTTCCAATCAGTTCTGTATTTGTACCATTTTAGTAAGAATGGTGACCTGATTATGCCAGTGCCGCTCTTGCTTGTGAGTGATTTGAGAGACATTTTTAGTGTAGTATGGAAATTGGCAGCCAGTTAAGGAGTGCTCTGTAGTCTTTGTATATGTGGTTTGTGTAGATACATTGTGGGATGTTGGGGGAAGGTTGTAAATGTTTTATGTACAATACTGCCGAGATTGATTATATGTTGTGTTTGATGTGACAGTTCCACAGTTATTTTATTACTGCCAGCTATTATTTTTACTTTTTAGGTCTTGTTTGTAGGTTGTTTTCTTTTATTAATTGGTTGATACCATATTGTGAATACATAGTTAAATATAGTTCTGATGAGTTCTCTATATACAATTATTAGTATTTGTGTTGCACAAAACTTATGGACATACCTTGACTACTCTGAGTGTGTTCATTTTCTGACCTCCATTGTTGTAGTCAATAGTCAAATTTAGAAATAGGTTATGAATCAGCATTTGTGTTTTATCTTCAAAACTTTTGTGCAGATTTTAGGTAGTAATTACATATACTGTATTCAAAATACTTCCTCAGTTGAATTTGTATCCATTATTGTGCCTGACTTTTTCACTGATATTATTAGTTTCATTTCAGTTGTGCAGATTTTAAGTCCTTTTAATTGGCCACATGATGGAATAGAATAGTATTTGGCAGTAGAACTGCAGTAATTTACAATTGTACATACATACATATACCAAGGCTTTTTTCCCCCTTACTAGGGAGGTAGCCAAAAAGGAAAAGGCATAAAATCATTCCCACCCGTTCCATCCCCGAAAACACTCCACACCCCTCCACCCTCCCTCCCATCTTAGCACCTCCTAGATGACGGGTCATCACTGCCCTGGGTCAGAAGCAGTGTCGCAAGACACAGCACATCCACAGCAAGGCCGCTTCATTAAATCGGCGACCCCCCCCTCTCCGTTGCCCCATATAAAGGAGAGGACGGGGAGAAATCCCTTCGGGCTGCGTCAAAATTTTGCTCACACACACTACCTCCCCTCATGCATCACAACATCTTCCATATACAACCATTCTCCATTCACCCCTGTCTTCTGTCCTCTCCTGTCCTTCCTCAACAGACATTCCCCTCTTCCCCAAAGCCCCCTTCACCCCATCCATCCATCTCATCCTAGGACGTCCCCTCATGTTCACTCCCTCCACATCTGCCTTCCATACCTCCTTTACTAGTCTTTCTTCACTCATTCTTTCCATGTGTCCAAACCATCCAATTTACAATTGTAACTAATAAATACCTCAAGGTTACTGATTAGAAACCCACAGTCCTGTAGTTGCTAGCTACAATTCTCAAGCCCTCTTAAAGATATCAGTGGAAAGAGACATTGGACTGTTGTTTATATTAAGTATAGTATAGGACTGTTACTATATCACACTGTAATAGTAACTGTAGGAGAGTAATCACATGGTGTCATGTCACCATGTACAAAAAAGGTGGAGGAAATGGCCAAAGTTCAGAGGTGAAGACTTTTATGGGTTTTATAGATGACTGGCAGGGATATTAATCCAATGCCCATCTTACAGTACTGCCACTTGCAAGTACCAATCATTTGTCCTTGTGTATTTCTAATTAGAAGTTCTTGAAAATAATAACTTGCTTCAAATTACACTGACTGGAACCTACACCCCCACATATACTGGCACTGTTCCTCAAGCCTTCCCATAGATCTCTGTAAAGAAACTTTGGACTTGTTTATTATTAGTGTGGGTATGTTATGTCAGTGGATAATAGAAGGGAAGTTTTTGCCAATTCTCCTTGTGTGAAATCTGGGAGGAGATCATTGACATTGAGTCATCTTAGGCCTAGTCTGGAAACAAAGTGCCAGCTGCTCATCTCCAGATGAAGGTGTGTGTTTACAGTTGTAAGTTTTTAAGTAGGACAGCAGAGAGAGGGCTCTCTTGATCATCTAGGAGGCAGCTATCATGTTGGTCCATTGAAGTTCAATTTTAAAGCATTGAGGGTGAAGCTTATTTACTAATTTGCTCAATCAGAATGTCCTGTGTGATAATGTTCCCTGTATGAGTTTTATATGTATTTGTGCATTTGATAGATGAACATTTACCTATGAAGGTTATCTTGGAAGTATGCTCTCACAGTATTCCGATTTAGCAAGTTGGGTTTCATCCACTTCAGTGCCTTGAAGTTTAATTAAAAGAGAAATACTATGAAGGGGGTGATTGGACCCCGTGAAACAATATTGAGCAGAGATTGGAATTGAAAATCATTAGAGAGGAAGAACCTGAAAGTGTTTGAAATAAAAGTCTAGGAAATATGGCTGAGGTTACAAGGATGGATAGTGAGAAATGTGAGACAGAGATTGGGCGTGGAAAGATAGCTGGCAAATAAGATTGATAAAAGAAAACTGATAGTTTGGAAAGAATGAATGCAGAAAGATGAACAAAAATAGTGTGGAAAGTGTGGAAATGGATGAAGTGAACTTGAGGGCAAGACTGAGAATAAGATAGATTGATAAGAGGAAAGGTGTTTTGGGTGAGTGGAGAATGGTTGTGAAGGGATAAAGAATTGATCCAGTCCATTTGTATGTACTGTAAATTCTGGATTTGATGTGAAGAGGGTATGTTGCCACAAAATGAAGTGGTGGAGGCAAACCAGCTTTGGCTGCTAGGCCCATCTATGGAGGTTCTCTGACCCAAGAACTGGGGGAGGGGGTGACTATCCACAAGGAAATAAGATGGGACAACAAATGGGTTTTAGGATGGAGTGAGAGCGGGATTGGTGAAGGATAGATACAAGCCAATGACTTGGCCACCCCTTTATAAGGGAGAAAGCACCTTTTGGCACATGTATATACAGTTGTCCATGTGTATTCTTGCATTGTGCTGTTGATGTATGTACTGAAAGAATTTTGTACATGATGTAATAACAGTTGTTTCTGTATAGAATATAAGTTACCTAGGATATTACTGACTATAGAAACTCGTAGTTTCACATTGACCAGCAGCAACCCTTGTGCCCTTCTAGAGATCCCTTGAGAGAAACTTTGGGCTGGTATGTTGTATTAATATGCAATTGTGTCATTGGCTATTAGTAGAGGGAGGGGGCCAGATGCAAGTTGTCAGGTTACTTTATGTGAAAAGCTAGAGGAGGTACAAAGTTGATAAAGGTGGGTCTGGTCCAGCATCTGTCCTCGGGATTGCACCATCAATTTAAGGTGAGGATGCTGACAGGTTTTGATGATGTGCAGCAAGGAGACAGTTGTCATTGGTGGCTGTCTCGCACAACCACCACCACTCACAGGTACCAGTACTTAGTCCCCCTATGGTACATGTTGCCTTTTACTAACAAGGTTGTTGATTGCAGCATATGAGAGCTAATGCAAAGACTGTGAAGAAGTTACAAAAATTGATGAAAAAATTAGATGTAAATCTTTTATACCCAATAAGAGAGGTCAGTTGAGGAATGACGAGTTTTGTATGGTATTTGTCACCCATATTGGGAAGTAAACATTTAAGATTCATCACATGAATTTAAAAATAGTTTAGATAAAATGAGATATAAAGACGGGACACCACGAGCATAGCTCCCCTTCCCATAAAATACAACTAGGTACAACTAGGTAAATACACTAACTTGATTTTGAGTGTTCGAGATACAAGAGCAGGGTTGTTGTTGTTGTTGTTGTCGTTCCCTAGACTGTCTGTCCGAGCAGTCCCGTCTCCCCAAGGAAGACCACAGCCGAAACTGGGTTTTCCCACAAATCCTTTATAGAGAGTATGTTGTGTTGTTTGCGTGCATGATTGTGTATAATGCAGTCTTCCATTATGTGTTGTATGGTATGGGGTGAAGTGTTACATCCTGGGCAGCTGTTCACAACACGGTCGTCCAGCCTCTTCTGGTAGCTTAGAAGTGCTGGGTGGTGACCGCATCGCAGTCTGGCCAAGTGGACTCTGTCCTTTCGTGGGAGAGAGGATTCAGAAGGGTGGATATCAGGGGGTCTGGCATGCAGCAGTGTGTTGTCTTTCAGTGTGTTAATGGAGCGGTGAGTGATATGATTATGAATATGTTTCCGGAGGCTGGTATTTGGTGGTTGTGGAGGAAGAGAAGAGAGTATCTGTGCGTAATAAAGGTCTTTGGGTGTAGTTTTAATGTTTCTTGGTGTGTGTGGGTGTTCTGCTATGTAGTGGAGCGGGTGTGATGTGTTTGTGGTGGCTGCAGCAAGTGTTTGTGTGCCTCTCATGTCGAGGTGGTCCTTGACTTTGAGGACTTTTGTTTCATGGTGTAAATGGTCTGTAGGTGTTGTATTTGTGCAGCCTGTAATTGTTTTTAGGGCTTTGTTTTGTATGATTTGAAGGGTGTTGTGGTGTGTCTCACTGAGATTGGGAGCCCATGCAGGACTCGCATAATTCATCACTGAGCGTATGCATTGTTTGTATATTGTTATATTAGTTTCTTTGTTTTGTCCAAATGTTGTTCCAGTGATTGACTTAAGTGCGTTAAGTCTAGGTGTCCATTTGTTTTTTATGTTTGTGAGGTGTTGTTTGAAAGACATGGATGTATCGTATGTTACACCAAGAATTTTCGGTGTGTTTGTGTGTGGTATTAGAGTGTTGTTGATGTAGAGATGAGGTATGTATTTGTGTTCTTTTGTCGAGTTGGTGAGAAGTGTTGCTGTAGATTTGGTTGGAGCTATTTTGCTCCAACCAAGAGCAGGGTTGGTTGAGTTGGGTCAAATTAGATGAGTTGATATTAGACTAACCCACTCAGAACCTTCATGTATTTATTATGATACAAAGAATAGTGTTATTAAAGTTAAGTGAGTCCATGCTTGTAGTAATGATTAGGAAGAGGGTTTTGAGTTCACTTGGAATGTCCTTGACTTTATTGGTAAATGTCTAAGAATACTTGATGTATAATGTTTATTTATTCCATTTCTGTGATGAATGAGGGTAAGACAAGTTTTTGTGTATTTGTGATTTGCCATGGTTTTGAATCACATGTCGAATTTGGCAGTTGACAGCTGTAACCCTCGCAGATGAGGACTCATAGCTTGTATGTGGTTCAATCTAAGGGTAATGTTGTGACCTTGTATACACATATATACATACCTCATTGTCTATCAGAGCTGGGTTGTTGTGCTGCTTTTCAGCCCTGGGCAGGGATGTAACTTAGATTGTTGAGTTAGTGAGCACTATACCATCACACCAGCCTCTGTGATTCACCATAGTCTTGGATCATATGTTGGACTCATGATCAACAGCTATTACCCTCCCGGATGAGAGTTCAGAGCTCATATATGACAGATCTATGGGTAATGCTGTGACCTTACACGCACACACCCAACTCCCTGCCCATGAGAGTTGGAGTAATGATTCACAGCAATGTGTGTGTGTGTTTGATTTGAATATAGGGTTTTCCATTGTATTAAGGGAAAAAAAATTGTACAAAAAAAGTTTGATCTTTCAACTTGAAACTATCAGGTTTTGTTTAAAATATAGGTAGGAATAAGTTGTGAACCCAAGAACTTGCTATGTCTTGACGTCATAACTTTTTTTTTTTTTTTTTTTTTCATAATTGAATACATACGTTGTATTTTTGTACTACAGACTTCTGCTTTTTCATGGTAATATTTATAGATCCTATAAACTCTTTCATGCCTGCTTTTTTAAAAATTCAATATACAATGTGAGATATAGGTGTCATAAATATGGTCACTTACGTCACCCTTTTTTTCCACTTAGATGGAGCCCGTCGCTCTGTTTCTCAAGATATTGGAAAAAACAGGCATGGCAGTAAAGATATACCTATTATACACTATCAGAAGCATTTTCAGGCTGCTACAAATGATTAAAATTTTTTGGCATATTTTTTATTGCAAATATTTGGTTTTGAGATACAAGCATTTAAAGTTTTCAGCATTGCATATCTCTGTTATTTATTGTGCAATTTTTATTATATTCACACACATTATTATATAATGTATATTGAATAAGTTGACTGAATATTTTCATATATATTTATATCTACTATATAATATTAAAATGTATGTTACTTGCCAAGTGGTCCTCTTCATACTTGAAGATTTTGCGCTTTTACTGGTTTAAAACCTCACTGCTGGGGTGTCATCACTTTGTCAAATCATTGCAGAGTGGATTATTTTTACCAGCAATGAGCGCCTTCTCAATGCTCAATGACAAAGCTCCCCAGACGAATTTTATTATCCTACACAGGCGATCCCCGCCCCATACGTTTCTCTTTCGCCAGCTATTTTCTCTTCCTCCTCCTGAATTTTTCTCATCTTCTCTTTTTCTGGAAGAAAGCACTTTGTCAGCTGTGTTGTCAGGTGTGGTGATATTTGGTGGTGGAGATGGTGTTGGCAGTGGAGGTTGTGGTGGTGGTGACACGCGAGGCGGTGGTGTCCCATACCAAGCCTCTCACGTCTTGCCCTCCTTCTAGCACAACTTTCATTCCACTTTTGGATCAATTTTTCCATCTTTTCCTTGATTTTCCTCTTCATCATGATGCAGTTGATTATTGGACATATAGTAAATGTAGTAATGTCCAGGAAATAAGGCAAACAGCAGCACAGGAACACAATATCTCCAATCAGTGAGGTGTTTATGCATCAATTTACTCTGATGTTTGATGGGTAACTTAGGATTGAAGCGTGCTGTGCACACCACACAGAAAAGGAAGTCACGCTGATGCCAGATGTATAAAAATATAGCTGTTTCATGGAATTAGACAAACAAAAACAAGACATATTTATAGATTTTTAGGGCCTATTCTGTGAGTATGTATGTTGATATTAGATGTCTGAGTCAGAATACCAGCTTTCTGTGAGAACTGTTGGAACTTTCATCATTGTGGTTCTATGGAATTCTGGTTTATAACAATAATATTATTTTTGCCACTACTTGTCATTTTAAGAGATATATTATTCTATTGTTTGTGGGCATATTTATAGTTTGATTTGAAATTATTATCAGTTATATTTATATGTACTGCAGTGTTCTGGAGACCCCTGGGTTACACCCATAGACTACAAAAAAGATACACACTGCACACATGAGTCCTCAGACCCTCATTACCCCTCACATCACCTCACACAACACACAATCTAGTTAACATAAGATATATACATATACAATCCAAGTAGTATTCAACTCAAAAATCACCAGTAAAAATCTGCTCCAAGTACCCAAGAAAGCAACCATCCAAAAACACAGAAAATGGGCACTCCAAATTTTATACTTCACAAAAGTTCCCCTGAAATCAACCCAGCAGAGAAATTCTGGGAAACAACATAATGGACACTAAAAGGAATTTGTGGAAAAATCCTATTCCAGCTGTGGCGTTCCTCAGGAACATGGGACTACTCAGCCATACAGACTAAAGAATGACAACAACAGAAATTTTGGTGGGTGTTGTGGGTGAATGATTGTTATTTTTGTTGTTCCTTAAGCACCAGTCTTACACACGATTCAGGTGAGTTCGTTTGAGTAGAAAGGACTTAGTTTACCTTTTTTTCTATTGTATTATATTGAATTGGCTTTAGTGAATTTAGAATACTGCAAGCGAAGTTGTCCTACAACTTTTCAAATTTACAACATTTGATGAGAATTGTGATAATGTGATTGGGGCTTTAGACTCTGGCCAAGCAGTCCTGTCTCTCTGAGGAATGCCATGGCTGGAACAGGGTTTTCCCACAACTCCTTTCTAGAGTGTATATTGTGTTATTAGTATGGGTGATTGTATACAATGCAGTCTTCCATAATGTTTTGTACAGTATGGGGTGAAGTGTTGCATACTGGAGTTACCTGCAATTTGGTCATCCTGCCTTTTCTGGTGGTTTAGAAAGGCTTGATGGTGGCTGCAGTGGCCAAGTGGACTCAATTTCCATATTTTCTCACACCAACTTCGTATATATTGACTGGGGTCCATGGACAATCTGCTCTTCAGTGCCACTCCATGTAGTGTCATTAGACCTGAGCAGGTTGACTGATTACAAGAGAATGCAATGAGGGTTAAATAGCTTGATGAACATCTTGATGGCCTGTCTGTTGTTGAAGCAGCACCAAAAGCCCTTTGCCAAGATGATTTTCTGGGATGTTGATGATGGTGCATAGCAGTTGGAAAAATATAAAGTGGAGTTTCTTCTTGCAGGCATACTTGGTATGCAGAATACCAATATTTTGGGACAAAAAGCATGGAATATGTGGAGTTTGCCATGAAATGTGTCTCAAAACTTTGTGCACAGTCATACTCGGCATCATGATACTTGCATTTGTTATGGACTGTTTCTGTATATGATTGTGTGCATGCAGAATTACAGTCCATCCATTGTCCCAGTTCTCTTGCGGTAGGACCTCAAGTGTTGGGAAACTGGCCTCAGCCATTGGTTCACTCCACAAAACCTTCAACAAAGAGATTATATGTATCTGTGTGAAATGACTGTAGGACTTACAGAATGACACATGTTGTATTGTTCAGCTTTGAGGATTCACTGTAGGAGTGCAGCCCTACTCCTTGGGGGAATGATGTATTCCTTCTACCTTACCACAGTGGCTTAATCCAGCATGGTGAGATTGTATATTCAATGTGTGGGTGTGGCCTTAAGGGTCTACTGCAGAACCATCATCCTATCTCCAGAGGGATGATACAACCATTGTACCACACCATGGTGGTTTAATGTGGTTTGGTAAGGTTTTATGGGTGGTGGGAAGTGCACTTAAAATGTTGAACATGTTGGAATGGTTGTGGTTGTAAATGGAGCATGAAGCCAGTGTCGTCAGCTCGTAATGATTTAGTGCCTTAAGTGAAGTGTAACACTGGTGTGTTGCACCTGTGATGTCCACTGTTGCAGAGAGGGGTTGGGAAGCCATGCAAGTGAGACTGGAGCAATTGCCAAAGAGCATTTCCTAGGGATCAAACATGGGCCTCCTGCATTTAAGGCAGGAACACTTCTTGTGACTCCATTAGGGCTTTTGAGGTTGTATGGATGGTGCTAATTGCACGTGAAGCATTAAGCATGTCAGAATGGTTAAGGGAATATGAAACCAGTGTAATCGTATAGATCATGTTGATTAGGTACCAGCACTGAGTGTAAACATTCCAAGGTGAGCTTTCATACACACAGGCAAGGAAAGCAAAAGAGACATGAAATACAATACTGGACATGCTCAGGACAGTTGTGGGTGTAGTATCTGGGAAATAATAACATTTGTTGTAGTGTATAAACAACTCATAAGAACCACATAAGATAGATATTTAAGACGTCACAAGATAGAATGAAAGAAAACTGAAAAAATATATAAGCAATGCATGGGAAAACATCAAATAATAAAAACCTAAAAACTGGGAAATTAACTTGCTCCACCCAGGAAGCAGTTGGATCATCTTTAGTTGTGCTTGTGTTACATGATGGGATAGTTATCTTTATAAAAACAGAAAAGAACTGAAAGGTAAATGAAAATTCATAAGAAAAAGATACTTGAATTTAAAGACATCACAAAATGAAATTAAAGAAAACTGAAAAAATATAAACTTTAAATAGGAAAACATCAACAAATGTGGAGCACAATAAGAACTAAAAATTTGGGAAATTAACTCACCCACCCAGGAAGCAGAGCATCTTTAGGAAAAATTGTATCGCCAAAACAGCAATGTAATATCATCAGCAAGCGCTTGTACAAAACAAATTCCAAACCCAAAATTCCAGAAAAAGGGAAGATACCTAGAATGATATGCAGGATAAAACCAGGCATAGAAGTCACTTTTTTCAACACATATGTAGAAAATGCAGAAGGTCCTAACATGATATCCAACTTCCACCAAGGCCCAATAGTAGTGAAAGCCCAGACATATTTTCAACCACTCCTGGAAGTACAACAAAATCCTAGCAATTTAGAAAAAGACACAATTCCCACATGAAAACCAATCAATCTGATGCCCCAGGAGTTTTTCTGCATGAAATCCATGGCTCCTAAGTACTTAGCAAACTACCTAACCCAGCACCTGATAAAAACCTTTTATTCCACGGACCAGTTTTCCTCCTTTCTATCATAACCAAACCGATGGAAAGACTGACCTTCGATAAAATAAAAATTGCACATCTCTGAAAAAAGTGTCACTGTCAAAAATGGGGAAACAAATTGTACTACTAGGAACTTGTGTGCAGGTAGTTTCAGAGCTTTGGCTAGGTAGTGGAATCTTGAATTTGTACATTAGAATGTGGTTTTCACAAGGTCATGGTGTGGTTGTAATAAAGTGCCTGTCTGAAAGTCAGATTCCAGATTTCATTATGCTAATAATGTGAGACATACTGTAATTACTATTGTTGACATTAACAAAAGATTAAGCATTAGTATTAATGATCACAAAGCCTCAGAGCACTTGATGCATCCATATGTAAAAACTTCATCCAAAGAAATGACAATTTCTAAAGATGAATTAGTCATGCCATTACACAAAGCTTCTTTAGTTTCACCCGGGAGAATTCGGTTCAGTTGTAGTTCCTTATCTGGTGGAGGATGTAGATAAGGTCGAGTCAGTACTAAGGGGAGCAGCTGAGATGATTTCATCCTCATGTAATAGATCTTATTCAGGTAGGCATAAGGTGTCCAATTTTTCTTCTTCTTCCTTATTCTTCTTCTTCCTCCTCATTCTTCTTCTGATTCTTCTTCTTCCTTCTTCTTCCTTCTTCTTCTTTAGTAAGTGCAAACTTAAGAGCCAGTGGCACATTGAATTTTGGAACTATTAAGAGATTTTGTAATGAATAATCCTTAGGATGGGGAAATGGGGGGTGGGGTGCAAATTGTGACTTCTTTATAAAATAAGAGCCATAATTCTTTACCTCATCTGGGAGGTGATAAAACTTGTCTGTATCAGATGTCTTTCCACCCTCCCATCATCCCAAACCAAGAGATCTGTCAAATTTATCTTTCGTGTCAGTGACTTGAACATTATAGTCAAAATTAGTTGCAATATAGAGGATTTGGTCTGTATTAACCAGCTTATTTTCACTTCAACTATAAGTTTACTTTATTTGGAAACTATTGGCCTTGAAATTGTATTATACCTTGGCTGTACTCTGTTTATACAATTGCAGAATGGCCTTAATAATTGTTGCCTCAAGTATCAAAAAACAGTTCAAAGGAGAAGAAGAAAAAAATGCTCTTATCAAGTTGTCATAGTCTTAGGTTGGAAGAATTTGGTGTTGGGATTACCAAATTTGGTGCACAGTATCTTCCGTGTGCATGTGTGAATTTAGAAATAAGTATCGCTCTGAGATACATCAGTTAGAAACATGCAGTCCCACAATAGATAGCAATGATTCTTGAGCCTTTGTTGTGTCGGCAAAAGTAGAGAGGGAGAGGGGTGGGAGGCTGAGTTGGTATACATATGTGGCACTGAGAGAGGAGGGGGGGCATGTCCCCTGTTTCCAAGTCAAATGAGGATCTTGGTTATGATTAAGTGAGGAAGAGAATATTTTTATAGTATATGATTCATGTTGATTACATTATAATGAACTTTGATGGCTACCTGTGGTAGTTTTATCAAAGCTAGCCTGACTAGTGTTTTGTGTTGCATTCTTGACAATGTTGATAAGTTTCTCCTAGAAAATAGCATAGAAAGGGAGAGGGAATATTTTGTTGACCAGAAAAAGGGGGGGGGGGATGTTACATGCCCTCATGTCCTATGAAACAAGCTCCTTGCCTGCCATGGATTCCTCTGGGAAACTTTAGGCAGTTGTTTGTTATTAATGTAAGTTTGTCTATGTTACTGGCTAACAAGAGGAGGAGGGGAGCAGTCAGCAGTTGTTGGCTCCTAATGTGGAAAACTCAGGGAAAAGTAGCTTGAGTTTATAGAGATCTTGGGCCTAGAGTGGAGGGGCTGTATATCCAAATGGAAGTGAAAGTGTCAATGGGTTTTGAAGGTTGGCAGCACAGAGTTGATCATTTCCAACATCCATCCATCGCACAGGACCACCATGAGCAGGCACCTATCATTGGTCACTGTAAATTCAAGAAATATGATCAATTGGTCCATTGTCCTAGGTCTGCAGGAGACCCACAGCTCCCAAACACCAGTAGGCCACCAGACTGGCTCATGTCATTCGAAGAAATTATTGTTGTTGTGTGGGTAAGGCTAGAGTTGGCAAGTGTAAGATATGTTCAGTGTATTCTGTGGTATGATGATTGCATCTGGAGCACTTTGCCTCTGTGGCCAGTCCTGTTCTGTATTGGTACTGTTTTAAAGCTGGATGGTGGCTTGAATGCAGTCATGCCAGTGTGGTTCATGCGAGGGATTTTTCTATAGGAGTGGTGAAAATGACTTGTTTAACCCCGAAGTTGGAATGAGACGGACCAGACTTCAGGCAAAGAGGGTTAGTCCTAACTACTTTACCATCTTACAGATGACAACGTAACATTATCTTGAAGCCCTCTTGTGTCAAAATAACTAAAGTGACATAAGGAGATAGCAATTACATCTTTATTTTCTGTTTTCTTAGGTTATACTTGGCAAAATTTAAGATTACTGCACAATTGACATTTCTCTTATGTTACCATTTTATTTGTATGTATATAGGTATTGATGAGAATCTGCTGTGGGGTGATCTACCCATCACTAGCATTGAAATTCTTAACTTAGGTGGTCTGATGCTGTATTTTAAATGAACAAAAATCTTGTTTCAGGGTTGATTAAATTGAGGGTTCATGGCATATATTTAGGCTAGTCCTAGTCATGGGACATAACCACAATTATTGATACAAGTCTATGTGGGGTATTAACTGCATGAGTTTTAGGACTTCAGTGATGTTCCTTGAGAATAGTGCTGTATTCTTTTATGATTAGAGGCTGGTCACAATCAAAGAACTCTGATCATTACGAGTCAAATTCTTGTAAGCAGCATCAGCTGTCAGATGTATGATGATTGGATTATGCATCACAATACTTGCATTATGAAATATAAAGTTACAGCTGTATTACTCATTCTCTTTCACTCTGAATATTAATAACCACAGAAAATATGATCATGCCAGTTCACAGAATATGGGGGTCACTCAGCTACAACTACAAAATAAATACACAAGATGCAGGCACCGGCATTCATGCATACCCACTCGCACCTCATGATGCCTACATAGGCATCATTGTATCAAAGAGGTTAAATACCTTCTGTACCATCACTATGACTCCACATCTTCATTGCAATATTGTCCTCAAGGACATAAGTACTGGATGTCAAGAGATGAACATACAGATACAAGTGGATACTATATTTGAATTGTGTGTACATAAGTAAAAAATCAGCTCTCAAGTACACTGGGAACCCACTACATATAAATGTAGGTGTAAATGGTTAGAAGACCTTACAAAAGTGCTGTATTAGCTTCTCATTTCTAGGTCTTCATATCATAGGAAGCCTCTACATTCCCAAAGCGTAGCTTATAAATTCCCCCCAGAACACTTAAGTCCCCTCTTCCTCCCTCCCTCCCTTCCTCCTCTTTCTCCCCCCCCCCCTCTTGTATGGGGTATTGACTGCACGGGGATAGGGGGGGGGGAATTAGTGACATCTCCTTGGGTCAGAGTCACATAGTATTTCTTTCATGATTGGAGGTTAACTTCTACCCAAAAAAAGAATGCTGGTTTGTTGTAACCTCTGTTGTTCCTTCTTTGTAACGTTTCTACTATATCAGTCCACTTGTATCCTTTGGGGTATTATGGGGAGAAGTAGTCAGTGGAACATGGCAGGTGGAATGCTATGTGGGAGAGATCACCAAATTTTTTTCACAGTAAGCCAGATAACTGAGAGAACTGAGACGGTGGGCTGCATAATAATTTTGTTCAGTACAATGGAGTTAATATACAAAAAACAAAGACAACTAATACACAAAATAAAGACAAGCACAAAAAAAGAGCACAAACCTATATATTTACCAAAAAGTTAAAAAATAAAGATTGAAAATAATAAAAATTACATGTATAGTGTGGTGGCAGGCCAGATGAATTGACCTTGTGAGCCTTCTCTCAAGGTTTTCCTAGACTATTTGGTAGCTGGTGTAGTTGCATTTAGACTGCATGCTTGAACTGTTGGGTTTTCTGCTGTTCTATGTGATGGTGGATTGGTGTTGCTGTGAAAGCAACACCAATCCACCATCATTAAAACAGCAGAAAACCCAACAGTTCAAGCATGCAGTGTAAATGCAACTACACCAGCTACCAAATAGCCTTATATTAATGTTCCAGATGTTGCCATACCAAGTAACATTAATGGTTTATCTGAGGCACCTCATCTCACAAATAGCTAATTTGTGCTTTTGTGTCTTAATCATGGTCCAGGTTTGGCATTGGTAAGCAGGTGTAGGAATGAAGAAGGTGTTCATTAACTTGGATGTGGTTCCTATGGGGACTCTTGGAAGCTTTAGGAGTAGTGGGGTGAGTTGGAGCTAACAATGTTTGCCTCCAGCATTGGTTTCCATTTCTCAAAGGTTGTGGACTACCGTCCTTAAAACCTACCTACCTACCTCTACCGCCCCCCCCCTCTCTCTCTCCTCTCTCTCTCTCTCTCTCTCTCTCTCTCTCTCTCATATATTGATACATATGTGTGTGTGTGTATATATATATATATATATATAATATCATCTAAGGTGATAGCACCATCAGCTGCACAAAATTGGGTGGAATCTGCAGAAATAAAAGTGTAATATATGTAGAGAAATGCACAAATTCCACAGTAAAATCAATTAGAATCACATCCCCAAGAAAGTGCAAGAAGTAATATGCCCCAAATTACACACCCAAGATGGTTTCCCTCATAAAAAAAGAACATTAAAAATGAAAAGGAACCATCTCAGAACAAGTTTACTTAGATAACATCACAATACAAACATGGAAAAACAGAAATATACAGTACAGTAAAAAGAGAATTATTATAATGGTAGGTAATCCTCCACATGGTCATGAATCAGTTGGAGCAACATATCTTATCACCAAAACATTAGTGAAATGTCACAATCAAACTTTTATTGGAAACAAATTTTAAACCCGCACCAGAAAAAGAAATGTGTGCAAGATAAGCTAGACACTAATGCTAACCCACTCTCCAGTTAAGACACCGAAAAAGATATAAATCCATCCTCAAAGCCTTGGGACTTCCTTGTAGGAGACCCACAGTTCTGGGTGGGTCCATATCCACGGAAGAAATATTGTTGTCTAGAGGTTATTAGTGTTGGGCAGTGTAGGATGAGGTGGGACAGCTTTTGTGTGGTGGTTACATCTAGGTAAGTTTGATTCCATGGCCAGATCTATTGTCTATTGTATGTTGATACTGTCTTGAGCTAGACCTGTTCCCCAGGTTTGTCTTGCAAGACTCACAAATTAGAAAGTGAATTGAATTACTGCTAAAATGCACCTTGGCAGATAATTGAACATAAACAAGGTGTGTGAATTTCAAGCGCTAGATTGTAAGATTTCCTTTTGGCAAGACATGCCAGAAATGAAGGGCCAAAGAAACATAGGAAGAAGGTGTCCTAAATAACAGCTACACCACTTGACAGAGAAACAATCACGTGTTTCAAGTCATAAACCTGATATGCAATTTTTTTTTTATTTATTCACTTTTTTCAGTTATTATACCTATGTTTCATTTAGTTACTTTATTTTGAACAATACCATAACATTTAGGCAAGAGAAGTGACTAGATATATGTACATACATACCAAAGATCCTCCTTTTTCTCCTCGGTGCCTAAATCAAACCATAGGCTCGCCCAACATCCATCTCACATTCATCCAAAACCCCTATTTTAAAACTTCTTGAATGAAAGTTCATCTCTGTTCCCCTGCACTCCACTCATGTTAAATACAGTGCAGTGAGATGCATTACCTTCACAGCAGGGCCTTATAGCTGGAGTTGGTCTCCTCCCCTCTTTTTTATCACATGCTTAACCCCCTCCCCTTTCCCTCATCCACTCGAAAGAAAATTACAGAGCAGACAAGAACATCCTTTGAGGCCACATTCTTTCCTCATCCATTCACTCCTATTAACACAGTAACACTAAGCTTATGAAGTTCTTGGTTTTACTTTATGGCTTTCAAGAACTAAACCCAGATGTTCAACAGGGGTCAGGTGTTAGTCATTGAAACTATTAAGAACACTTGAGAAATTAAGTAGTAGGCTGCACACAAAGTCACCAGCCTGCAAAATAAGATATATATGTGTGTGTGTGTGTATGTATATATATATATATATTTTTTTCTCTCTCTTTCTATCTTCCTCCATCTTATCAAGTGATATCTGTATGATATGATGCTTAACAAATAATTTATGTAACTCATGGTGTGTAAAGGGGTTACATCTGCATATACAGTATTGAGTTATAAAGTTTTTGGTGTTCTATATGAAGGGTACCCAAAATTAACAGGAATCATTCTCGTTGGGATAAGACCATTGTAGTTCAGGCTTCTGCCACTAGTTGCAATGTGAGGTATATTTTCTGGGGAAAATGATGGTCAAAACAGTTGTCATCTTCAAACAGCTAACAAGAATGCTGCCATGAACAAAATACAAGTTTACAAGTGGTTTGCACACTCTAGGGATGGTCATTTGTCATTTGAAGACCATTCATGTTCAGGGTGACTGTCGACCTCTCAAATGGATGAACATCAAGAAAACTTGTGAATTGATCTTGTGTGGCAGTTGCCGAGCAATTGACAAACTTGTTGATTTGACTAGTGTGTCCTGGAGTTCCAGCCAACAGATTTTAAACAAGGAATTGGGAATGAAAAGAGTTGCAGCTAAATTGGTGGCTCACTTGCTCATGACAGTGCAAATCAGTCACAAATGAATACATGTCATGAACTGGAAGACCAGTGGGAAGTTGATCCAGACCATTTTTCAAAGGTCATCACTGGTGATGAAAGCTGGTGCAACAGGTACGACCTAGAGATGAAGCAACAATCAAGTCACTGGAAACATCCAACATCATCACAACCCCAAAAAAAAATCAAGTGAAATCCAGTGTTAAGACAATGCTGATTTGTTTCTTCGATGCAAAAGAAATTCCCCACAAAGAATTTGTTCCTCCTGGTCAGACTGTTGACCAGACTTTTTATTTGTCAGTTCTGAAGCTTTAGTGAGACTTGGTAAGACAAAAGCACAGCAAAAAAAAATACACGGGAGCAACGTGCGATTTCGCTCGGGAAAGTTCCAATGTCACTCGCAAATCCTATAGCAGGAGCAATCCCCCACAAAAAAAATTGCTCCCGCGGCAAGATTCAACGTTTTTCATGCATTATCCATCATTTGGCAATCCCTGAATCCCATCACCATTGATGAAAGGATCAGAGCGAACACAACTTATTCGTGATCAATCATTGCATTATCAATCGCTATCATAAACGCAACACATCAATCAACTTTAATTTGTTGATGTACGTACGGATGTGTATGCAGTATAGCTGCTAGAGTTCAATGGCTTACCTAGCCTAGCTTCGTATCAGCTGCATGCACACGTATAGTACATGTTGACTAGACTCTACACGACTATCGTGCTACATAATGTCACTGGTTGCGAATTGCATGGTACCTGTATGCAGGAAAGTTCATTGGTTGCATGCTGCTAGTTTTGATAAGTCACAAAAGTTGCCCCAACCCCATGGAATTTTAGCAAGACAATTAAAAAAATTATGCCAATTTGGCTCACATAAGTGAATAAGGTGATTTATTGTTTACTAAATAACTAAACTTTGGCTTCTAATCCACACACACACACATACACAAATTACAAATATTTATTCATTAACTAAAAAACCTTTATTAAATCAATCGTCAAATTGGCAATGCAATTTTCTTTATTTTGATTATTAATCTGTGAGACAGTAAAACATGAAGGTTTGTGAAGACAAACTGAAATGAATATATTTTGCCATAATTTTTTCAGTTTAAAAAGTTGCCAATTTTTACCTGATTTGCACTAAAAATAAGTGTGTGGTCTGTAACTTTTATTATGTTGCCAATTTGAGGATTTTCTGAAAGCTAATAACCTGCTCCAGCTAGCCACTCTCAATGTTAATACATTACATTTACACACCACTTTTACTCTGTGATATATCTTACATATGATAATACTAACTGTATGGTCTGGACTCGGATCTCAGATCTATTATTCCCTTCACACACTACTGAGTGTGACAAAAGCAAGTGAGGAAATGAAACAAATCAACAACTGTTTGGTATTCCAAGTATAAGAAATGAAATGGAATTTATTTGTGTCTTGCTTTGATACTTGAAAAAAGAATCACTTAGCACAGTGATATTCCTATCAAAGAAATAAAAATCAAACAGGATTTATGGTTTACTATGTGTATGTGTACCTACTGTACTATAGTTATAGAAAATGCATTTATGAATGAATTCAGGTGTAAATGACTTAATGGAGAATGAGGAGGTTAGGAGTTTGTGGTATGGTGGGAACTGGAAAGAATCAGAATATTTGGAGGCAGTTTTGAAATGCAATTAATGTATACAAGTCTTACAAGAAGGATTTAGATTAATTCAATACCTGCATTGACTAAATAACAGTAACTGGATCGAATCATCAAAAATTCAAAGTGCAAGAGTTAAAGAGTGAGTAAAACTGATTAAGAGAGCTAGTGTAAACTGAGCATTGAGAATGAGAAGTTGAGAACTACATGCTAATGGACTAATCAAATAATCATATAAACAGGTTTAACCTATTAGGTTGCTATAACTAGATTAATATCAAGTAATGAAAATTACATAGTGACCTTGTACTGCTACCTTAGAAGACCTGCATAGTACTATGCAGAACTGCAGAAAGTCAGAAACTACTAATTTTATTCTACAAAACTGTAAGTGGATCTTAAACAACTTAACAAGGAGACTCGGTAATTTGCATCATATTGAAATCCATTAACTAATTTGACATGTTTGTATCAATACATTACAATAATAACCTGTAAATTTGCATGCATCTTATTCTTCCCCCTCCCCCCAAAATTAAAGGCTGATTTGTTTAAAAAAATAAAGAAGTTATTTTTCATGCACATGAGTAAGTTAGCCTTCCAATAGTTTGAAGGAAATCGAACCTGGAAAAATATGGCTCTGGAAGTATAAAAAATGTCTCTGGTAATTAAAAAAAAAAAAATCTGGTGAAATTAAAAAAAAAAAAAAAATTAAAAATGGCTCTGGTATTTTTTCCTGCAAAAGCACCATGACCTGTGGCAAAGTGTAAAGTGATAGTTTCATCATGGTAATGAAACCATACACTTCTCACTGAATGAGTTTTTTCTTCATCTTTTTCTCCTCCTCTTCCTCCTCCTCCTCCAAATGAAGACAGTCCTGAGGAATTTTTTTTGCAGAAGTGAAAGAGGTAAAGAAAAAATATAAAAAATTAAATAGGCATCACGACAAGAGTTCCAGGACCGCTTCAAAAAGTGGAAAACATGTCTGAACTGGTGCACTGCTTCAAATGGAGAATGTGTTGAGGGCAACACAAATGTGAATGTTTAAAAATAATTGAATAAAATCATATAACTGTTTATTTGATTTATTTACTTGTTTATTTATTTGTTTTTGTACCCCCTTGTAGTTTTTTTTAATTAATCTTTCATTATGAAAAGTGTATACTGTTGCGTCATCTTAAATGCCATCTCACACCCACAGAACTTGGATATTTAACATCACTAAATTGATTTATTTTAGTTTAAACACATTGGGGTGTATATAGTTAAACTGATTTATTTGAGCTTAAACACACCTGGGTCTATTTGGTTACTGTACTAAAAGGTGAGGTAGAAACAGTTTATGAAAGTAAGATTGGGCTAAATTCAGTTTTGACAGATTTTTAATACATGTTTGTTTGACTTTTCTGTTGGTACCAGTTCCATTATTGATGTATACGCTTAACCTTTGATTTAAGAGATTTCAGACTTAAGGGGCTCCATATTCCAAAAGTTTCATGCTGCAGACTTTTTAAGTGTAGAGTCTCTTAGCACCTAAATCTGTAATTTAAATCAAAGGTAGTGTAGAAGATCAACATGCTATATACTTGAGATATATATGACATGAATATAACCGTTAGCCTGGAGTAGTATGCCTGTCATTTATGTTACAAGTAACTGATATTTTGCAATTTATTTGTATACATATTTCATTTGTAGGATTTAATTGAAAATAACTTGAGATTTGTCTGAGGAATTATGCCATATGCCTTGTCACAGTCATGTAAGATGTAGACACAAGTACCCAAACACTCTGGGATTCAACTGATTGTATGCAGAAGGATGTATATGCTAATACATTTTCCTGCTCTGTTGCAAAGTTGCACACGATCAAGATAACTGTATTTTCATTGGCATAATATTCAGGGCACTTAAAGGGTTTCACTAGATATCAAATAGAATACCCAGATGAACTTACAAATGTTTTCTTTACCCACAGGGACTGGAGAGTCGGGAAAGTCCACCTTCATCAAACAGATGCGTATTATCCATGGCGCTGGTTACTCAGATGAAGACAAAAGGGGTTTCATCAAATTGGTGTTCCAAAACATCTTCATGGCCATGCAGTCCATGATCAGGGCTATGGGCCTTCTCCAGATCTCTTATGGGGATTCAGCCTGTCAAGTAAGTCTTTGTTCATTTCAGCCTAAAGCCATCAGAGTAGCAGTGAAAGATGTTAAAAATGGTGAAGTGTCCTTACACCCTTTGGCTTCAGAATAGGTCCCTGCAACTTCAGCATTGACACCCTAACATTGGGTAGCTGTTAGTGGTGGTCCTACAGGGTTTTCATCAAAAGGAGTTATCTCCCTGTTGCACATGTTCATACCCACCAATGCCCTCACCTCCATCTAGAGGTGCAAGCACCGTCTCTCCAGACTGAGCTCAAGAGCTGAGTGAACTGCTATTTTTCCTCATCCTTTTCACACAAGGGTAGCTAGCAAATGGCAACTGCTCTCCCTACCTCCTCCCTTCCTCCTTTCCTTCCTCCTCCCTCCTTTCCACCCTCCTCCCTTCCTCCTTTCCTCCCTCCTCCCTTCCTCCTTTCCTCCCTCCTTTCCTTCCTCCTTCCTTTCTTCCTTCCTTCCTTCCTTCCTTCTTTCCTTCCTTCCTTCTTCCCTCCTTCCCTCCTTCCCTCCTTCCTTCCTTTCTCCTTCTTCCTTTCTTTCTCCTCCTCTTCTCTTCTTCCTCCCTCCTCTTCTTCCTCCCTCCTTCTCTTCTTCCTCCCTCCTTCTCTTCTTCCTCCTTCACTTCTTCTTCCTCCCTTCCCTTCTCCCTCCCTCCTTCTCTTCTCCCTCCCTCCTTCCTTCCCTCCTTCCTCCCTCCTTCCTCCCTCCTTCCCTTCTTCCTCCCTCCTTCCCTTCTTCCTCCCTTCCTCCCCTTCTACCCTCCTACCTCCTTCCTTCCCTTCTCTTTTCCTTCCTACTTCCTCCCCTCCTTCCTCTCATCTTCCCTCATTCCTCCCTCATTTCCTTCTTCTTTCCCTTCTTCCTCCCTCCCCTTCCTACTCTCTTCCTCTTTTTCCCTCCTCCCTCCCTCCTCCACTCTTCCTTCCCCTCCCTCTTCCTTCTCTCCATTCTTCCCTCTACATCTTCTCTCCCTTCCTCCCTCTTCCCTCCCCCTCCTCCTCCTCCCTTGTACCACCCTCCTCATTTCTTCTCTTCCTTCTCTTCTACCTCCCTCCTCATTTCTCCATTTCTCTCACCTCTTCCCTCACCTCTTCCTCCCTCGTACATCTGTCCGCATTTCTCCCATTCTCTCCTCTTTCCTCATGCTCATCCCTCTTCCTCCTTCTCCTCCTCCTTATACTTCTCCTGTGCCTCCTTGTTTATTCCAATGTATGTGTTCAAATATATATATTATATATATATATATATATATATATATATATATATATATATATATATATATGAGAGAAATACGCTAATGGCAGCGACATCAAACTGATAATTTTTATGACAGTTACATGCAGGGTTCGAACCCACTATACTCGGCTCTCCGTAAATTACCTGTATGGCGCCCTAGACCACTACACCACAGAGACAAAATCCTTGAAACCTGGAATCGAACTGATTCCCGAGTAAAACAGGAATTCGGATCGCCGTAATAAGTGATCTTCCTTCCCTCGGGAATCAGTTCGATTCCAGGTTTCAAGGATTTTATAGTCTCTGTGGTGTAGTGGTCTAGGGCGCCATACAGGTAATTTACGGAGAGCCGAGTATAGCGGGTTCGAACCCTGCATGCAACTGTCATAAAAATTATCGGTATATATATATATATATATATATATCTTCTATATTTTTATCATATTTTCACACATGGGGAGCTGACAACTGGTGAATGCTTTCCTTTCCCTACCACTTTGTCAGTGACATAGGAACAGTTCCACACTGACATAGCACAGAAAACATTCCAAAGTTTCTTCCCAAAGAGATCAGTGGGAGGTTCCAAGGAGCATTGCCAGCCACCATTGGGCTGTAGGTTTTCTGCATGGTGAAAATTGAGGCAACATTTGATTGAAGTGTCATGGGAAGTATGTATCTGTATGAATACAAAGAGAAAACTGTATGAAGGAATGGTTGTGCCCACAACACTATATGAGGCAGAGACTTGGAAATTTAAGGGAGGCAGAAATGAAGAATTTAAATGTTTGAGATGAAGTAGTGTGGTTGGGGTTACAAGGATGGATAGAGTGAAAAATATGGTGAGGCAGAGAGTAAGGGTGGAAGGAGCAGGCAGATAGGATTGATAAAAAATTAATGTAATAGTGCAGGCATGTGGAAAGAATGAGTAAAGAAAGACTAACAAGAGTGTGGCAGAGGTGGATGGAGTGAAGTTAATTAAGGGGAGGACTGAGAATGGAATGGATGGCAGAGCCTGTACATACCTAAGTGCCACCCCAGGGCAAAGTTCTCAGTGATGCCCCACCCTTCCCCAATCACCACTTTCCATTTCCACCATTCCTTACTGCCTGTTATTGCTATTGGCTTGTTATTTGATATCCCTATTGTAGAAAAGATAAGATAAAAATATTTCATATTCTGTTGATGCTAAAGTAAAAAATAGTATATTACAGTAAAATGTTTGGGACTCCTTTGACCATTTTTATTATAATTATTTTGGCATCTTGTGGGCGGCATGTCCAGACTAGAATTACCCCCCTCCCCCTAATGTACTGCCCCAGGGCATATGTGAGGGCCCTGATGGATAGATGGAGGTGAATGGGGCAAGAGAGAAGCATGAATAGAGAATGGTAGTGAATTGATACAGCCAGAAGGGATTTATTTGTGTTTTCTTTGTAAACTTGAGTGGATGAGGAGGAGGGTGTCCATGTAATGAAGCAGTGGAGGTGAATCAGCTTTGGCTACATGGCCATGCCGTGGAGGTACTTCATTGTTGTATTGCTTCAGACCCAGGCATTGGGTAGGGAACAGGGATGGCCCTTTATCCACAAGGAGCTAAGCTAAAGGGGACAATAAATGGGTGTTGCACGGACAGAGGGTGGGTGTATGTCTTTGCTGGGTCATCTCCCTTATAGGGAGTAAAGGACCTTTTTATGTATATATATATATATATATATATATATATATATATATATGTATACATGCCTTGTAAGGTGTAGAGACATTTATCCTTATTGGGGTTACTGTGTACTATGGCTTCATCAGTGATGGGAAGAATGAGTAGGGACTATTAAATAAACAGTAGGTAAACCTTTAAAATTATATTCACAGTTGATAAGTGCCCCAAAAAGTGATAATGTATTTTTCTAGTTTCTAAAACATACTAGATATGCTTAAATTGCTGAAAGCAGTGAATTGATTTGTCAGGTTTCATGGGTATTGTTCCTCTTAGACAAGCACTTCCTCATTTTGACATTTACGTCAATGATAGAAGTGGATTGCAGGAGATTCCACCCGTGACCCACTTGTGCCCAGCCAGCATTTCCTTGTCAGAACATTGCTAGAGCTTCAACAAACCAGATATGAGGCTTCTGTCTGAAAATCCCTCCTGTTACATTCCTGTCATGTACACTCACCAGTGTTTTCTTTCACTTATGTGAATATTTTATGGAAATCATTAGTGGTTTTCAGTGTTTTGTTTTCCAGAAAAAAAAGAAAGAGAGATAGAAATAATAAATCCCATTGCTTCTATACCTTGATCATTCATTTTCAATAATCTTGTATCATCCTTCCTCATAACTCACTTTGAATATTAAACAGCCAAATTTTCCAGTTTTCACCCAGGTTCCTTAACAAACCCATCCTTTTCCTTTGCACAGATGTTCATAACAAATGACCGCTAACCCTACACATTACAATAAAAAGCAATAGTCCTTTGACCCTACCACATGTCTCCCTGGGAAGAAAGTTAGGACTGTGAAATTGTGTATAATTGTGAGATGATTTATGTCTTAGTTGATAGTAGTAGGAGGAGGAGGGGAACAATTGCCAGATGTCTGCTCTCCATGTGTGAAAAGGTGTAAGAACCTGAAGTAATAGAAATGGATGGTGTGTGTGTGTTTTAGTGTTTTAGCTAATTGTGCACAGGAAAGGAGAAACTTTTGTTGGGTCCGTTCAACTCCCCAATTTATCATACCTATCCTCAAGATTATGTATGGTTTCATCTAAGTTTATATCCTTAATTTCCAATTATCATGTTTAGATTTAAATTCATGTATTGCTCCAGCTTGGACTGTATCACCCTCTAAGCCATTGTTTCTCAACCTTTATGCTTACGTAACCTTTAAAATATATTGCATGCCTCAAGGAACCCCTGCACAAAAAAAAAAAAAAAAAAAAAAAAAAAAAAAAATTTTACCAGATCTTTTTCATTTTATTTTCATCATAATAATAGGTTAGATAGGATGGTGTCTATATTACATTATTACAATAATCTTTGTGGAACCTTAGGGTTCTGCAGAACCCTGGTTGAGAAATGCTGCTCTAAACTATTACAAGCATTTATACATCTATGTGGAAAACTGTTTTTCTTCACATCCTTTAGACATACATACACATACATATATACAAAAGGCTTTTTCCCTTTACAAGGGGGGTAGCAAAAAAACAAAGGCATAAAATCCACTCCCACCCATTCCATCCCTACGTACTCCACTCTCATCCACCCCACTCCCTCCCTCTGTCTTATCTTGGCTCATCTTGGATGACTGGTCATCCCTGCATCTTGCCCACTGCCTTGGGTCAGAAGAAGTGTCGCAAGATACAGCACATCCATAGTAAGGCCACTTCATTAAATCTGTGACACCCCTCCCCCCCCTCTCTCTCTCCATCCCCTCGTGCAGAAAAGAAGATGGGGGAGACATCCCTTCGGGCTGCATCAAATTATTTCTCACGCATACTCCCTCACCCCCCATCCCTCACCCATTCCACCCCATGCATCATATCATCATCCATATACAACCATTCTCCACTCACCCCTATCTTCTGTCCTCTCCCATCCTTCCTCAACAGACATTCCCTCTTTCCCAAAGCCCCTTTTACCCCATCCATCCATCTCATCCTAGGTCACCCCCTCATGTTCACTCCTTCCACATCTGTCTTCCACATGTCTTTTACTAGTCTTTCTTCCCACATTATTTCCATGTGTCCAAACCATCCCAATACTCTTTCATCCACCCTATCTCCCAACTCCCTTTCTACCCCTGTTCTCCTCCTCACCTCCTCATTTCTCACTCTATCCAGCCTAGTAACCCCTATCATACTTCTCAGACACTTCATCTCAAACATATTCAAACTCCTCTCTTCCTCTCTTATGTTCCATGTTTCTGCCCCATACAATGCTGTCGGCACAATCACTCCTTCATACAATCTCCTCTTAGCATCCATTCCCAAATGTGTATTTCCAAAACCAAACAAACAACCAGAAAACCCTGCATCATTCAGACCAATCTCACTACTATCCACAATACCTAAGCTAATAGAAAGATTGGTCACAGCAAGAATGAAATCAAATACCTACCTCCCCCAATCAACATGGTTTCAAGGAAGTCCACTCTAGCACTCTGTTCACAAACATCACAAGTACTGGAAAGCTTAAAAAGAATAAGTTAAAAAAAAAAAAAAAAAAAAGAATAAAGAACCGTTATGGTTGCTATAGATATAATTCATTTTCAGCAAGGTATTCAGATACTATCCAAAAACATCATTAATACCGATATCCACAGTAATGAAAAGTAGTAGTTAACCTATTGTATAGCAGGAAGACATATAGAGTAATCCTAAATATCTACATCACAGGTACAAAAAGACTACACAATGGGATCCCTTAAGGTGCAATACTTTCACCCTTTTCAATCTCTTCATGAGTGATCTCCCAACTCCTATAAAATTGACACCATACTCCTGTATATATCCACTCTCCCTCTTTCCTTCCATCCTCTTATACTGATGTTTGTTTTACAGGAATATGCAGAGCTAGTTAAGGCTATAGATTATGAATCTGTGACTGCTTTTGAGGAACCTTACATCACTGCCATCAAGTCTCTCTGGGCAGACACAGGTATTCTGAACTGCTATGACCGACGCAGAGAATACCAGCTGACAGACTCTGCAAAATAGTAAGTATTATCTCTCTTTTTTTTACAATTAAATTGATGAAGGGTTTGACTATTACCAATCACTGTAGTATTTTATACAGCTGTTATGCAGTTTGTGAAATTATGGTATCATTTAGAAATGAAACTTTCTAATATTTTGCATTGAATAACTACAGTAATATATCAGTTTACCCTCCTCAGGTTTTATGATTTCAGGTATTTTTATCATTCAGTGTCCCCACCCCTCCCTCCCCTTTGGTTCACAAAATTTGTTTGATAAAGGTTTCTTTTCCTTGGCAAATGAAGTACAAATTTTGTCAAGTACAATAACTTGTAAGGAGAAGGCAGGAATGTTCGGGTGTTTGAAGCAGCAAGGAAGTTCACCCTCCCACTTTCCCTCATTAGAGCTGCTTTTAAATCAGGTCACATGGGAGATGATAATTATGCAGTTTAATAGTGCATAAAGTTTGTTGGTTCAAGTTTATGGTAGTGGAATAATTGTATTTTGATAGTTAACTGGTATGAGGATTTACTTGAAGGATTGTAGATCTTTAGAGATCTTGTTCATGTAGAGAATTTCTTAGCTGGTCATGTTTTTGGCTTTATCTAAAGTTGCCCCCTTCCCCTATACAAAGTGAAAGAAAGGGGATTTGTCCATCACATTAAAGGGGCACTTGTACAATTTTCAACATAGTTGCTATCAAATTCTGAATCCCAGGAGTCCAGCTGTGTCATAAAGTCATAAAAGTGCATCAGAAAGAGAGGAAGGAAACACAGTCTGTTCGCAGAGAAATGCCTTGTCTTCATGCATATTATATCCACCAAGAATGCAGTCTTTTATCACAAGTTGCACAAACTTGTTTTCATGGTATCCCTGTTGTTGGATGAAAGACTTGCTATTTTTGGCCACCTGTACACCCACTTGTATCACAGCTATTTATGTTTATAGACTGGTTTACTGGCATTTCTATCCTTGTGAACCTCACACCATATCAGATGATTGAAACTACATTATCAGAAGCAGTATTCTTGGGAGACTACTGTAAAGGAGTAGCTCTTCAGTAAGATCTTTAGGATTTTATCCATTTCATCGTGAGCCTGATTCTTTGAAAAAGTAATTTTAAAATTGTTTTGAAAATTAAGTAATTTCTAATTTGGTGATACTTCTTACTAATATGGTATGTCAACAACCACTAAATTATAAGAAGCACCAGGACTTAATAAGTTTTCTCCATATTTTCCTATAATATAAATTTGTTTAATTGATTTGTCACTCTACTTTGATAAACAAAGCCACCATTTACTAGTCTAATTGGTTTATCTAAGTAATCAGTTTAAAAGAATTAAGAAAATTGTTCATTGTAGTTGTTCTAGTTGAAATAATCGGCTCTCTTCAAGTCATGTAGAATCTCTGCTTTACCTTTTTCCTTCACTCAGTAGTTTGTGTATCTGAAGTAGATTTCTGGCTTTGGTTCCAATGCCCAATGTAGAAAAATTTGTTTGGCTTTGGTAAACATTGGAACTTTGAGTGTTGCCATACCCTTTATAATACACTTGCAAGCAGATAATTGAAAACAAACTTGAAAGTGGAAACTTGAAGTAGACTTTCTGGTCTTGGTGCTCAGGTACAAATAGCTGTTGTCCATCTCCATTTAGGCTAACCCTTTATTACCCTCTACAGCTATTTAACACAAATAGATCGTATAGCTGCCAAGGACTACCTGCCATCACAGCAAGATATTCTTAGAGTCAGAGTGCCAACCACAGGCATTATTGAGTACCCCTTTGACCTAGAAGAGATAAGATTTAGGTAGGTAATGAATGTACTGTCTGACCAGGTGGTCACGCCCTAACGCCTCTTTGCCTTTCAGATTCCTATTACTTCCTTTATTGACTCTTCAGATGTGTAAGAAATATGGAGTTTCATCTTCATACTTAACTCACATTATACTTTTTTTAGTCAAATTCTGTTTTTGAAGAGTCAGTAAAGGAGTAAGGAAGTTTTATTGATGCTAAAATGTTGGTAGGGGGGTGCTCAGCCATGTGTTATTCCTTTCTTGCAGTTATCTTGATGATTTGGATCGCATAATTTCAGCCGACTTTTTGCCAACTGAGCAAGACATTCTCAGGGCTCGAGTTCCGACCACAGGCATTATTGAGTACCCATTTGACTTGGACTCGATCATCTTTAGGTATTGCACATCACCATGTAACCCAAGTTGTTCAAGTCCTGATGTAGTCTATATATACATTTATATATAGCCTTTTGCTGCTTGAATCACCTTTGTCTTAAATGCCTCCACAACCACCACTGGCATCCCCATACCAAACCAACCCCTGTGTAGAGGTCAACACCCAGCCACAACCACTACCATACCCAGTGTTATCTGAAGATGACTTATCAAGCTCAGTGGAAAAGGCAGCCAGCTCATGATTACACTGCTGCTGCTGTCACTGTACTGTAGATCCTCCATTGTCTAACCCTTCCACTTGGTCGTGTTGTCAACACCATGCCTTCAGTGTCTCACCACTGTCTCTTCTGACATGGACTGCCACCATTACTTTTCTGTGTTACTGGATAAATGGAATTGTTCCTAATTAGTCTTGTATCCACTGTTTTTTCTGTCTCCGTTCTGGTATTCCTTCTTATAGCAAAATTTCGTACTTGTACGAAACACTGTCAGGCGATACTGAAAAAACACTTTTTGATCTTGATATTTTCATTTCTCATCCTATTGTTACTACAACCATTTCAAAACTAGCTACCAGCTTAGTCAATTGCTTTGACTAAGATCTCATTGTTTCCACACTTTCACTATTTACAATCTTGGCAATGCTTGTTCTTTTAAATCATATTGTAGCTGTACGCACCCTAGACATTATTTTAATTACATTGTGCTCTTTTTTTTTTTTTTTTTTTTTTTTTTTTTTTTTTTTTTTTTTTTTTTTTTTTTTTTTTTTTCCTCTCCTCTCTCACCTCTCACCTTTGCAAGATTATTTATACCCTTTTTTACTGTGCACTTCTTGCCACCACACCGGCAATATTTGATTTCTGTCCGTACTCATTTCACCAATTTTCCATGGTTGCCCCTCTCACAACTTTTGTATTTCATATATTTTATATTGTGATATTTTATTTTTATTCATTTGTCTATTTTGTTTATTTATCTATTTATCTTTATTCTTTATTTTTTCTGTACAATCCATAGTCATTTGTGTTTTGTTACAGGTGGTCATTGTAAGACTTGCCAAATAATTGTCTATGCCTACCACATTTCTCATCCTATTTCATTACAATTACTTTGTCATAAAGATTGCATGTTTTGTGTGTATATACATATGTATGTGTATATATATGTGTATACACATGTATATATATATATTTATATATTATATATATGTATATGTATATATATGTATATATATATATATATATAATATATATATATATACATATATATATATATTTTTTTTTCTCTCTCCCTCTCTATCTCTCTCTTATTCTTTTCTTTTCTTTTCTTTTTCTTCTTTGCATATATCTTTCCTATACTGTGGAACATGTTTATAAAAAATTGCAAGTCACCATATGTAATTATAACTTTTTTTTTTTTTTTTCCATTCTCAATATTTTCACAATATTTAGCATAACTTGTCTGCAATTTCATCAGCCATATTATCATTGTCACTTGAGTTGGATTAGGCCATAGAATTAACAAGTTTCACCCCACTTGTAACTACACATACTATAACCAACATCATTCCACTCGCAGTTGACAGTGGTAGTTAAAGGTATCAGCTTTATTAGAAGTAACTGTGGATAATCTTAGTCAACATGCTTCATCAGAAAAAAAAAAGTCCAAAAATTTTATCGTTGAACTTGGGGTGTAGGGGCAGGGCAAACTGTGTAGGAACTAACCGTGCTTTGGCATTCAACATATCAGGTGATTGTGTGTGTGTGTATGTGCTTATACACCTGCATGCATGGGTGTATATAAGAGAGAGATTCCTTTGAATATCAAAGTCTCCTCAAAGGGAGAAGGGGGGGGGGGGCTAAGTCAGTGTCCCCTTATGAAGAACTTCAATACAGCAGGAGGAGCTTACTTGAGACACCTCTTCTACCAGTCAGGACTCAAATTGACTCTAGTTATGACATCTACCCAACCCAAGTGACACCAACAATCTTGGCAAGTGCATGGTGGAGGAGCTGCATCTTGCTGGCTTGCCTCCAACCTGAGCAGTGGGTGGTGGGCAACAGGGACATTTCATCCATAAAGAAATAAGATAGAAGGGATAGCAAATGGTTTTTGGACAGATGTGGGGTGGGTGAAGGGTTGTAAATGCTTTGGCTTGGCTTTCCCTCTTTTAAAGGGGAAAGGGCCTTTTGATATATACAGTGTATGTATGTAAACAGTATGTTTGTGTTCAGGTAAGGGGTTGATTCTGCTATGAAAGGGATCTTGGTCAGTCAGGTCTTGTTTAGTTCAGTCTGGCCTTTAAATGAAAGCTATCTCAGAGTGGAAGTTAGGCTATGAGCAAAAAGTGAGTCTCCTTGTTAAAGAAATTAAGGTTGTCTTATGCAGTAAATTGCCAGAAGGGTGATAAGCAGCATAAGCATGGGATTTTGTGACATAAAACTTGTATACCCCTGGGGCATTTTGATTGACAAATTATGCTATCTATATACATATGAAAGGCTTCTTCCCTTTTACGTGGGAGGTAGCCAAATCATGCAGTGTGTGCATATTTTGAATATTATGCCGTCTTAGTAAATATGAATGATTTTAGGAAGTAGTATTTATTTATCTATTTCTCACTTCCTTTCACATTATCAAATGATAATAATGAATATCTATGAATAACAATATGAAGTATTACTGTTACGCGATCTCAAAACAAGTGAATTTTGTGCTACTGTTCTACTTTTGTTCTGCTTGTCCCTTTCTTTCATCCTTGTAGCATACATGTTTCTTAATTTTTTATACTTTTTATTTCTTTACAGTGATTTGCTATGCACCTCAATTTTTTTTTCAACTTCGTTTTGCCAAACTGATTTTGTTGCATTATGCTGTAGACTTCCAGTTCCCTTCTACCATGTGTGCATGTCACTTGCTTTTGTTGTGATGTAGTTGGTACAACCATAGAAACTGTGCTTTGAAATGTACATTACATACATTCGTACATACATACAGACATACATACATATACAAGACCTCAAGCCCTCATGGAAGGGAATGGCCAGGTCAAAGCATATTTTTTGCCCTAACTCTGGATGGGAGAATAATATGAAAAGAGGGAGTCTAGCCCCCTCAGTTTGCCCACTACACAGTACCAGGAAAAAAAAATGGAGAGGAGTTGTAGGAGTGATAAAGAGATTCGAGGTGAGCATCTCTGTGTATTGACATCACTTGTCAGTCAGCATCATTTTGTACATCATTACCTACAAAGCCACCAGTGTTCCATTAGGGCTTTCCTTTGGCAGGCATTTGGTCTGAAAGAGTAGACTAATGTAGAAGAGATTAGGGCTCATGGGAACGGAGCCAGCTTTGGGGGCTGTGGGGCCCCAGGTTTGCTGACTTTAGCATATAGCTTTTGCAAAATAGATTGCAGCCTCGAACATCCAGTAGCATTAGGCAGTATCCAATATGGGATTAATCTGTTGCCCCAGGTCTCTTGCAGGAGACCCTACAGCTCCCAGGTAACCAATAGCAGCCATCAGATTAATGCACATGTCACTCACAAAAAAAAAAAAAAATGTGTTGTATAGGTATGGTTAGGGTGGGGCAATGTAAGATGAGGTGTCAGGTGTCCTATAGTCCTATATGTGATGGTTGTTGTTTTTGTCATTGTTGTCATCATTCCCTAGACTGGCCAAGCAGTCCCATCTCCCTAAGGAATGCCATAGTTGGAATGGGGTTTTCCCATAAATCCCTTAAGTATATATTGTGTTGTTGGTGTGCATGATTGTGTACAATGCAATCTTTCATAATATGTTGTATAGTATGGGGTTGTGTTGCATTGGACAGTTATCTGTGATCCGGTTATCCAGTTTCATCTGGTAGCTTAGAAGGGCTGGATGCTGGCTGTATCACAGTCTGGCCAGGTAGACTCTGTCCTTTTTGGGGGAGAGAGGATTCAGAGGGATGGATGTCAGGTCAGACATGTAGTAATGTGTTGTCTTTCAAAGTGAAGGTTGCATTTCTCTCTCTCTCTCTCTCTCTCTCTCTCTCTCTCTCTCTCTCTCTCTCTCTCTCTCTCTCCCCCCCCCCCTCCCTCCTCCTCCTCTCTCTCTCTCTCTCTCTCTCCTCCTCCTCCTCCTCTCTCTCTCTCTCTCTCTCTCTCTCTCTCTCTCTCTCTCTCTCTCTCTCTCTCTCTCTCTCTCTCTCCTCATTCTCCTCATCCTCTATAGTCAGGCCTATTTTGTGTTGGTACTGTGGTAGTAGTGCTGGGTGAGATGGGTCCAGTCTTGAAGATTTTGTTTTGTGATGCAAGTGTGAATATGTTTTTGTCTGGATGTCTTGTGTAGTACATGTGGCACATTGTTAATGTTTGAGTATACTGCTGGAGTTGGGTTTGTTAGTATGTTATGCTTGTGTGATGCAACAAAATTGGAGAGTAGAGTTGAGGATCCTGGCCTAGAATGATGTATTTATATTTTCATTTATTCAATAGGGACAATGTTGGTTTCTGTGTAATAGGTACTGTGTTAGAATGGTTTTGCTGCATTCTGTTATTGTCAATGCTTTAATTTGTATAGTTTGTAGGTAGCCCAGTTTGGGCAAACCAAAACAACAGACCAAATTTACAAGTAGCTCAGTGGGTGGGGGGTTACTATATAATGAAGCATTGGGGGGAGGGGAGGTAAACCCACTCTTGCCATTGGGCCCCACTGTGAAATGGGTGTCTTGCTGCTTTGCCTCTAACCCAAGCAGTGGTGGAGTACAGGGACAAACATCCATGAGGTGGTAATATGTGAATGACAATGAATGTGTTTTTGTTTAGGTGTGGGATGGGTATAAGGCATGTGTATGCTTTGACTTGGCCACCCCCTACCCCCACTTTCAGAAGGGGGAAAATACCCTATCTTATATGTACCACAGCATGCAACATTTCACTATTGCAGACCATAGTAGGTCTTACTACCACCTTTGCAACATTTTTATTAATATATATTGCAATTTAGGTACTGTGAGTCACAGTAATGGTATTTTAATGAGCACAAAACTTTATAGGCAGTTAGTGTTACTACAGTAAAAGCCATTTTCAAAATACTGAGTACCAGTCATGATTAATCAAATCACCAGTTGTTTACTGTTATGTAGATTTTATTTTATTTTTATTTTCTAAGTGTTTAGTGTTTTAAGCCACTATTGATATACTTACATGACAACTACTGATTTCATGACTGTTGCAGCAGGTGGAGACTGTGCCCCTCTTACCATAGGGTCTATCCACCAACTCTCAAACTAGTTAGGAATACCAGGTTGTCTCAGTATCTTCACTAACTACAAAGTTGTCAGGATTTCTTTGTCTATAGCTTTTGTTCTTTGTCCACACTTTTCAAGTCATTAGGAAAGTTAAAAGTTGTGCGTGTGCATGTGTGCATTTGTTGACATACACATGTATATTAATGTATGCAGATATTTGTGAACTTGGGAAGATCTTTGCATATTGAATTGAAAACCGCATTTTTGCAGTTTTTAATTTTCTTTCTGGTATTTTCAAGTTTTCCCACAATAGATCTATGTTTCAAAAGTATAATGGATGATTTCGACAATGGAGAGTAGGGAAACTTTATTTATTTACTTATTTTTTGTTTATTTTATTTATTTATTTATATCTGTATTTTTTTTAGACACATTTAAAGAGGAGCCAAGAAAAGAGGGAGGGAGGGGTGGTGAAAGGGAATGGAGTGAGTGGGGATGAAATGGGTGAGAGTGGACTTTGGCTGCCTCCCTTGGAAGGGGGAAGAAGCCCTGATATGTGTGTATCTTTTAAGAAATTGGATAGTTGTGACAAGAATGGATACAGTGAGAAATGTAAAGATGGGTGGAAATATTATATACATATACTAAGAGCTTCCCCCTTATAAGGGAGGTAGCCAAATACAAAGGCATAAATCCACTCCCACCCAATTCATCCCCACATATTCCACTCCCATTCACCAGCTAAGGTGGTTTAGGTATATGAGGAGGACTGATGGCTAACAGTGGTTCACCGCCTACTATGTCATAGAGGGGGGGGGGGAATCCACACACTTCATGGTATTCCCTACAAACTTGTGTGCAGTATTGTTGTCACAACTCTGTACATGTGAACTTGAATATTCATTATTTTGGCCTCTGTCATAATGCAAGAAAATTTGTGATGGTGAGAGCAGTGGACAAACACAGCACTGGAGACAACAATTAAGAATTGTAGCTGGGAGGAGTGTGAAGGATCATGTCAACTTTCAAACCTGAATGGTGTGAAAGTTTACCATAGAAGAAAATAGATTTGGAGGGTAATTTCAAACAATTAAACTAGTTCAAGGAACCATTTATGAATGCGAGACTACTTGTAGTCATACATACATATACCAAAGGCTTTTTCCCCCCTTACAAGGGAGGTAGCCAAAAAACAAAGACAAAAGAAAAAACATTACCACCCATTCCATCCCTAATACATTCCACTCCCCTCCACCCTCTACCCTCCCTCTTATCTTGGCACCACCTGTATTCGGATATTTAAAAATTGAGGGGAAAACTATGTCGTAGACATTTCAATAAGGGATAATAAAACTGTGTCGGTAATAGTTATCTGACAACCGCATTTAGTTTATCTGTTTTGTTTATGGGAGTTAGGGAAATTCCCTAAGTTTTGTGTATTTACTCATGAAATGGAGATAGGAGGAAAGTCGTATTAGCACCAAATTTTGGTATTTTCAGTACTCGGGCAAATTCTCTTCCGTTGACTATTGGATGGTGAGAAGCCTTGCCAGTCCAGCACATTCCATGATATATAATCAGAGCCAGATAACTTTTGTTCTTATAATATGTTCAGATTATTTGACAAATTCATCCAAGATATATATATATATATATATATATATATATATATATATATATATATATGAGAGAGAGTGATAGGTGGGGAAATCTTCGTTTACCCTTCCCCACCTATCACTCTCATTTGTCTCAAATAATTTATTGAGATATTGTGAGAAGTTGAGGAAGGTGTAAAAGAAAAAGATTCAGGTCTACATACGAGTTAATTTCTGAACACTTTGAGCTTCAAAAGAAGCTCAAAGCAAAACCTGTCAGGAATAAATTCCGAATTAGACCATTGTCATCTTTTTCCACCTTCCCTGATATATATATATATATATAATATATATATATATAATGTGTGTGTGTGTGTATGTATGATTTATTATAACTTGTTTATTTATTTATATTTTTTATATACCCATCCATTCAGTGAGGTGCTCTGTCCACTTTAACTAGATTATTTATTTATTTATCTATTTAGTTTATTTATTTATTTATTATTATTTTTCCACTATGTTGCGCAATGGTCTCGTGATTGTATACCCAATTTAGTCCTCTTAGAACTTCTCCATTCCACACGTCTTCTTGTCCTCTTTTATGGCCAACTTTCATGTGCAGTGTTCTTTGGAAATCCTGTCAGAGAACTGTCACTTTATTATTATACTATTATTGTTGTTATTTCCACAGTGGAAGTCTTGATGCTTTTATTTCTTAGATGCTTAGCATTTAAGATGAACAAGAGAGTGTGTGGGGGAGACAAAGTAAGAAGGTGTTCAGATAATGGGATATAATTTTTAGTATGTCAACAGCATATGTGACTGAATTGAAGTTCTCGCTTGCATTTCAAAAAGTAAACATAGGACCTATGGTTGGTTCAGTTTTCACTGAAACTTGATACAGAATTATACCCTGCATACTACTTGTATAATACACTGTGTGATGATCTCAGGGTGTCTATAAAAAAGAAATTAAGGAGGTTTCTACAATAGCTGCTGCTGTTGCAATCTTTTCATGTATATATTCAACATAAGAGAATTAAGTATATGTAGTCCAGCCTTTTCACAAGATGAGATATCACAGTAGAATTATTGGAGCTATGTATATGTTCCCTTCCTCCCTACTTTACTATCAGAATATTTTTCTCTTGCAATGTGAGGACTTTGTAGAATCCACTCTCAATTTGTGGGAAAAAAAAAAAAGTGCCTAAAAGTGAAGGGAATATTTCACCCCATTGGAACACATGACCAGTAGCTTTGCAACCAAGTGTCACTTTCAAAATTATTGTAGTCTTTCTCTGTGTGGGAGGGAAACCTGTCCACTAAATATTTTCACACGAACTTCAGTAGGGCTATGTTAGAATGTTTTATGTATGTGTGTGTATGTATATGGTATATTATACACACACAGACACTTATATATACATATATGTATGTGTGTGTATGTAAAGGCCCTTTCCCCTTTATAAAAGGGAGTGACAAAGTCCACAAAATACATGCACCTCATAAGTAATACATAATATACTTAATTTTACGTATAAACATGGATATATATTTTGTGTATAAACATGTATATATGTAAAGGGTAGTGACCCCATTGATACTTGACACACTCTCTTGGTATTCTTATATGCAATAGATCATCCACCACTGATAAAGGTAGTTCTTCAATATCCCTTGATGCTTTTAAGCAATATTATCTTAGTTTCATTTTTGCCTGCTGCTAAGTGGAAGAGTTGCATAAAGTGATTGACATATTTGTTTTATAATTACATCTCTTTTGTAATAATAGTACCCTATGGCATAGCCTATTAGACTAACCTTAATCTTTCATGACAGAATGGTAGATGTAGGAGGGCAGCGATCAGAACGTCGAAAATGGATTCACTGTTTTGAGAATGTCACGTCCATCATCTTCCTGGTGGCTCTGTCAGAATATGACCAGATTCTTTTTGAATCAGAAAATGAGGTAAGACATGATTTCTTTTGTTCTATATCATAGCATGACTTCCCTATACACATTTTATTCTGTTCAGTAGAGTGGGGGGTAGCAGGTTTAATTGAGGTCTGCCACTCAAGACCCTATTCAGAGTATACTGTAGCTTCCCCAGGGGGTGCCTCCTTTAGGCCTTTGAAATAGTGTAATGTGCCTCGTATCTTCATTGCTTGTCTGGAATTAGCCCAGGTTAAAGTTTTGGAGGTCATCTTAAGTTTCTCAGATGTTTACCATTCACAGTGATAGTAAACAAAAACTGTTAACATTGCCAGGTTCATTATTTAAGAGCAGAAGGAAACCCTTACCATTGTGTAGAATAAACTTGTCAGGGATACATTAACCATGCATCCACAACATAGAGGCCAACAATTAAGAAAAGCAGACATCCTATAAACAATACAAATGATGAAGAATAATAAGTGGATACACTAAAATATCTACACTCATAACCCAGAGGAGTCCTTTCCACAGAGCAGCACTAGAGAATGATACACAGTTCTACACCAGATCCCTTGCACCAAAAGAATGCTTCAGTGACTGTAGTGGCCTTTTCTAGTTGGCTCCACTGCTATGACCCAATAGTTAAAGCTGATCAGCATGGCTGGGGAATATCATCCTGCATATTCTTTAGATTATGTTTGTACTCAGCAGCTGTTGAACTCCTCCAGTTTTTTTTATGTATCATTGGTCTAGTCTGGGAACCAAATGTGAACCCATCAGGGCTACACCATGAAGTGGTGAGGATGTTGATACATAAATACATACATATACCAACAGCTTTTTCCCCCCTTATAAGGGAAGTAGCCAAAGTTGAATGCATAAAACATCTCCCACCCATCTCATCCCCACATACTCCACTCCCATTCAGCACTTCTCCCTCCCTCTTTTCTTGGTTTCTCCAGAATGACTGGTAATACCTGCACCTCATGCACTGCCCTGGGTCAGAAGCAATGTAGCAAGACACAGCACCTCCACAGCAAGTCCACTTCATTTAATTAGCAACCCCTCTTCTCCCTCCCCTCATTCAGAAAAAGAGAAGACTGAGAGAAATCCCTTCGGGCTGCATCAAAATATTCACACGTAATCCCTCACCCCCATATCCCCCCACCCACTCCCTTTCATACATCACAACATCATACATATACAACCATTCTCCACCCACCCCTATCTTTTGTCTACTCCCTTCTTCAACAGACAATCCCCATTTTCCCGATGCCCCTTTTACCCCATCCATCCATCTCATCCTTGGTCGCCACTCATGTTCACTCCTTCCACCTCGGCCTTCCACACCTCTTTTACTAATCTTTCTTCACTCATTCTTTCCATGTGTCCAGATCATCCCAAAACACTTTCATCAACTTTATCTCCCAACTCCCTTTCCACCCCTGCTCTCCTCCTCACCTCATTTCTCACTCTCCAGCTTAATAACCCCTTCCATACTTCTCAGGCATTTCATCTCAAACGCATTTAAACTTTCTCTTTATGTTCCATGTTTCTGCCCCATACAGTGCTGTCAGCACAATCACCCCTTCATACAATCTCCTCTTATCATCCATTCCCATATGTCAATTTCTCATTACATTTTTTAATCCCCCAAGGCATTTACTTGCTTCTCAACCTACATTCTACCTCCACCTCCACTCTTACCTTTCCTGCCACATTTGCGTCCAAGCATCTAAAGCTATCCACTTCCTCGAGTCTCTCTCCCTTAATACTCACTTTCAGTTTGCTGTCATCCTCTCCCTGTGTACATCTCATCACCTTACTTGAACCCATATTTATCTTCAACTTCTTTCACACACCTTCCTAAACTGTCATTAACTTCCTAAAGTAGTGTTGTCAGCAAACAACAACTGGCTTATCTCCCACTATTCTCATCTCTCTCTCTTTTTTTTTTTTTTTTTTTTTTTTTTTTTCTCTTCATTCCCTTCTTCTTCTTCTTCTTCTTCTTCTTCTTCTTCTTCTTCTTCTTCTTCTTCTTCTTCTTCTTCTTCTTCTTCTTCTTCTTCTTCTTCTTCTTCTTCTTCTTCTTCTTCTTCTTCTTCTTCTTCTTCTTCTTCTTCTTCTTCTTCTTCTTCTTCTTCTTCTTCTTCTTCTTCTTCTTCTTCTTCTTCTTCTTCTTCTTCTTCTTCTTCTTCTTCTTCTTCTTCTTCTTCTTCTTCTTCTTCTTCTTCTTCTTCTTCTTCTTCTTCTTCTTCTTCTTCTTCTTCTCCTCCTTCTCCTCCTCCTCCTCCTCCTCCTCCTCCTCCTCCTCCTCCTCCTCCTCCTCAGCCTGTAACCTTTGAGTTTACCTCTCGTACCACCCCATCCATGCATAAATTGAACAGCCAAGGTAACATAACACATCCCTAGCAGGTACTCATCATTGGTACCTTGCTAGAATTTTGACTGCAGAAAACTTGCAGTCGATACCCCGAACAGGTACCTTTGGGAGATGCATTTATAAGCTGTTAGGCATTTATATTTTTACCTTGTAGGTTACTGTGAAATCATCCTCGTTTTATTGACCACCTCTTTCTCTTTTTTAGTTCTTTTGATGTGTTCATAACACTGATTTACCTATTCTATTACAGAATCGTATGGAGGAGTCAAAGGCTTTGTTCAGGACTATCATCACCTATCCCTGGTTTCAACACTCTTCAGTCATTCTCTTCCTCAACAAGAAGGATTTGCTTGAGGAAAAGATTATGTATTCACATTTAGTGGATTATTTCCCAGAATATGATGGTAAGTATCCTTTAGCAAGACGTGGATTCAAGGAACAGAAGCTGGGTTCCTCTTGTTTGGAAATGGGTGCTCCATTAGTGATGTACATTTTTTAATTAGTGGGACTGGATTATTGTTACTTCTTATTCTTGTAGAAGTAGCTTTAAGGGGATCGTCCATTAGAAAATCGAACTTTTTTAGTTTGTGGTGAAAGTGGCTGAGATTTTTTCCTCGTAACTGTCTTGTCTCAGAGAAGATACCACCGAGTTTTCAAGTCATTTATGCTTATATATATTTTTTTTTATTGTTTTTTTTTTTTTTTTTTTTTTTTTTTCATTTTCGAGGGGTAATTTTTTAAAATTTTGAAATTGATTCAGAGGATAGACCTTTGACTGGATATTGATTATTTTTTGTCTTTATAATGGGCTAAGATAGATGAAGAAACGGAGGCAGAATTATGATGTTCTGATCAGTCTGTTATGAGAAAAAAAAATCCAAAGTAAGTTGATGGAAAAAAAAAAAAAAAAAAAAAAAATGTATATATGAAAAAATCCTACTAGTCCTTGACAGAAGGACATAAATCTGCCTCCAAATGTTCTCCCAATTATGCTGAATCCGAAAAGGATTTGCAGTTAAAAATCAGTGAAGGCGTTTTGGATATGAATCAAGTTAAATGTGCAAAAATCAAGTTTTTCAGGAATGAGCGTCATAGTTTTTTTGTTCATGGTCACTGGTCCCCTTTCATCATTTAGGATGTTATGGTGTTGAAAGGGTATCATAAGCACAACCCTACTCTTTGTTGCCAGCTTTTGATTAATTACAGGTTTATATGATGAATCCAGTTAGGATCCACCAGGGTTATACTGCACTTTTCCTTTTCTTGGCGCAATGCATCTTTGGCGACAGACGATCTTTATCTGCCATCCTAAGCTGTTTTATGGCATCACTGGATGTTGTCCCTCTTGCTGATGGCATATATGCAAGTTCATAACCAAAGATGTGGTTCAGAACTGCAACTTGAGCACAGAATTGAATTCTAGCTGCTGATGCAAACTTCCTCTTTGATCTCAAAGCCCAGATCTTTGCATGACAGCTTTCATTTTGGTTTTGTATCCTTCCCTTGAGGCATTTCTCTAAAAGCTCTGTAGAGGTGAGGTCTTGATATATTGCCAGGATGGATTTCCGCTTCTCAGTGGGAATCTTCGCTAGGAACGGCTTCTTGACTCTGTGAGACTCGGGTTCCTCTTGCCTAGCTAGTGCTCTCTGGAAAAAAACACCACTAGTCTTCTCCCTTAGGACAGTAAGAATGCAATGGCTTCTCATCTGTGCTGACAGAATGCAGGTAGGAGGCCATGATAGCTTTACGTATTGTCTGAACGTCAGTATTCACACAATCACATATTGCCTTCCCATAATACTGTGTCAACTGTCACAGTATCTGTCAACATATTAGCTCGTATGCTATTATTTATCATACAAAAGCATAAATATTGTGCAAAATACACAGCTTCTTTTGTTAGCAAATATATATAACAACAGAAATCGTAATATGCAGTACGCAGCGCACACGACTCAGCCACAGTAGGGTGGGGGGGAACTGTATTATATTTTTTTAGATAGTAAAAATCAAGATACAGCTTCCATACTCAGCCACAAGATAGCTTATGAGCAACACTTTTAGAAGAAATATTTTCATTTTTTTTCTTTCTCTCTCTCTCTCTCTCTCTCTCTCTCTCTCTCCTCATGATTTTCTGATGGACGATCCCCTTATAGATTATGAATAATAAAGTTACTGGTGTGAGGCGTATATTACAGGTATTTGTAAAAGACATGCAATAAAAACTTCAGGTGGAATTGTTAGCATTACTGACAAAAGTAAGACAGAGAAGAAAAATGTGACAGTTAAAGCATAGTACTGTTTGATTCATGCTAAATAATTAGATAAGTAGGCAGAAATTATGTCCCCAAGCACTACACTACCTCATAAAGTGCCAAAAAGTGGTGTATGATTTTATATCAGTATTCCATATGGATATGAATATATGTTGAATGCAATGAGCTCACATAGGTATGTTCAAAGTATGTATGGATTTATAGATATATTTTGACAGTGAAAGCCTTCAAAAATGTGTTTGTAACTTCAATTGGTGACCTAACTTCTGACAATTCAGACAAGTTGACTAATAACCATAACACTATTACATACCTGAATGTCTGTCTTTAATATTTTGGGTGTAAGTAGGTAATAAAGAAATGAATAAGATTATTCGTAAACTGACAACTTTTATTTGATTGAAGGGGAAAAGCAAGATCATGTTGGTGCTCGCGAGTTCATCTTGCAACAGTATCTTTCTCAGAATCCTGATCCTGATCGTATGTGCTATTCTCACTTCACATGTGCCACAGGTTGGTCTTTAGACTGAAAGAATGCATCAGCATATTTGGAGCTGTAGAAAAGTTTGTGCCAAAGTATCAAGCCTGCTACAAGACTGATGTTAGAGCTATTCGTAAATTCTTTCATGAGCTGAGCTCCTGAAAATAGTGTATGAATTTGATATCCAGCTATACGTATGGTAGAAAATGTAAATCTGTAGCAAAAGTAAAACTGTTGAGAGCAGTCAAGAGTTTTTACGCGAGTAGTAGAGCCTGTGTTAGTATTAGAAATGGAGAGAGTAAGTGGTTTGAGGTAAATGTAGGACTTTGCCAGTGATGTGTTATGTCCCCTTGGCTGTTCAATTTATACATGGATAGGGTGGTGTGAGAGGTAAACTCCAGGGTAATGGGCCAAAGATTGGAGATGGTAAAAGAAAATGGAGAAAAATGGGAGTAAGCCAGTTGTTGTTTGCTGATGACACTGTATTTGTGGCAGAATCAAAGGAGGGATTAAGGAAAATAGTGAAGGAGTTTGTGAAGATGTGCAAAAGAAGGAAGTTGAAAATAAATATGGGTAAAAGTAAGGCAATGAGGTGTACAAGAGGAGAAGATGGCAGCAAATTGGAAGTGAGTATTAAGGTAGAGAGACTGGAGGAAGTGGATAGCTTTAGATACTTGTGTGTGAATATGGTGGAAAAAAGAGGAGTGGAGGTGAAGGTAAAATATAGATTGAGATAAGCAAGTAAATGCCTCTGGGGATTAAAGAGAAAAGAGGGGAAAAAGGGTGGTGAATGGGATTGGAGTATGTAATGAAATGGGTGGGAGTGGATTTATGCTTTTGACTTCGACCTCCCTTGTAAGGAGGAAAAAGCCATTGGAATATGTATGCATATATGTTGATTATACTTCTTTAATTTTTATTTTTAAATATATATATATATATTTTTTTTTTTGACAGATTTTGAGGCTACGTACATTCTTGGCATTTTTTGTAGATTGTTGTCTAGTTTGAAGTATTTTGGTAGATTGTTTATTTTGAAACTGACAAGCTTTTACAAAATGGGTAATTTTTGATACTCGTACTGTACAGTACACCTGTCCATCCATTTTCCTATTTTCCTTTTATGACATTTGTAATTGTCTTAGATAACTCCTGACAAGGTTTGTCAGGAACTTTTCCAAAATTTCATTGTGTAATTGAACAAATTACAGAACCATTACAGTAGATTGACAAAACTAAATGTTATGTTATCAATTCTGTATTGTGCTGATTTCTTTTGAACCTCTTATTCTTTATTTCACACCTCTCAACTAATTTTTTGTTGTTTTATTAATATGTTCAATATTTTCATTATTTTATTTTTATTTTTCAATATTTCTTTTCTTTTATGAATATATGAATGGAAGGATTTCTTTTATGAATTTATGAATGGACAGGGATTTCTCCCCATCTACTCTTTTTCTGCATGAGGGGATGGAGAGGGGAATCGCCAATTAAATGACTTGGCCTTGCTGTGGATGTGCTGTGTCTTGCTACATTGCTTCTGGTCCAGGGCAGTGGGCGAGATGCAGGGATGACCCGTCATCCAGGAGGATCCAAGAAAAGAGGGAGGGAGGGAAGGTGGGGTGGTGAGTGGGAGTGGAGTATGTGGGGATGAAATGTATGGGAGTGGATTTATGGCTTTGACTTTGGCTACCTCCCTTGTGATGATGATATGGGTTAACATCACAAACTCCTCCCTATCGGAAGGCTAGGATGGTGCCCCTCACAGAGGGCTTTGTAGCGTGGAATTTAATGAACCATACCCATGGTTCAACTTCACTGGTGGCAGGATTCGGACCACCATCCCCTCGGCCTTTGCCACAAGTAACGATGCCCTAACCCTCTCAACCAGCGAGCTTCCTTCTTTGTAAGGGGGAAAAAGCTATTGGTATATATATAGTATGAATGGACAGGACTACTCGAGTCGTCCTTTCTCTTCTGTTTTCTTACCTTTCTTACTCTAATGTCTTATATAACAAACCCTTGTGTATGTTTATCTCCCTCATTCTCTTTCTCCATCAGCCAACCTTGCCAACACAGCAGCTTACATAATAGAATTTGTTCTTTTATGGCAGGTTGTTTTTATTCTTTCCAGTTGTCTCAAGACTTCAGGAGGCATTGGTGAAAAATATTCCAGTTATATCCTAACTCCACCTCTTAGCAGGTGTGATTTTGAACAAGATATGTGCATTATGCAGTAGAATTGGAGAAGTTAATTTCACTTTGTTTTACACTTTACTACTCCATTTGAATTGTGCTCCACTTACATGATTTAGTTTGTCCTTTCATCAAATTAAGTCAGCTTCTCTAGTTAACCTTTAAGGACATATGGTACCCCCAACAGAATCTACATGGCTGCTGGTGGTGTCTTCCATGGCTTTGTAAATATTTGTCCTATGATAATCTTCTCCTCCTCCTCCTCCTCCTCCTCAGAATTTTTGTTCATCGTTGCCTTCAATTTCACTAAGTGGAAATACCCGCAGCCCCACAGTGGCTGACAACTGTTCTTAGATTGGTGCCACCTGCATAAGAGCTGGTGATAGGGATGTGCTGTGACCATTTGGCCCCCAGCACTCAGATACAACCCTATACACACTCTAAAAAGGATTTGTTTTTAAAGCCCTGTTCCTCAGGAGATGGGACTACTCAGCCATACAGTCTTGGAAATGACAACAACAAGAACAACATCAGGACTCTGAACCCCCCACAGATCTCTCTGGGAAGAAGCCTTGGACTGTTGTCTGTCGTATCAGTGTAGGACTGTATCTACATCAGTGGCTGAAAGTTGCAGGGAGATGAGTCATCAGTTGTCAATACCCCATGTGGAGAAAAAAGTAATAAATACAATTGAGGTTGATAGAGAGCTATCTTGGGGCCCAGTCCAGGGCCTCTTGATGGAGGTGACGGGTTTTGAAAATCGGCAGCTTTGCAGGCTGTCCATCTTACAGAACCACAACATGCAAGAAGGTACCCATTACAGATTCAGCATCATTCCAAAGGAGGATTCAAACTGGCAGGGGAAAAAGTTGATATTGATTTCATAATTGTCTTGTCTCTTTATTTTATTTATTTATTGGGCACATGAAAGAATGGGTAAAGAAGAATTAGTAAAAAGAGTGGCAAAAGTGGATGGAGTAAACTTAAGGGGATGACTGTGGCAGTATTCTTCTCCCCTCCCACAGGGTTGGGGGGATGAATATTCTGGGAAGTGGTACAGGAGAGTATTAAGAGTGGGGGGACAGCAGTATTTTTAAAAAAGATGTTTATCATGATGCACTGAAGTGGGCATAGTTAAGCCCAGAACACAGAAGATTATAAGGGCATGTTGTGCCGGTGTAACAGTAACAGGAAAATTTTTATAGGCATGTTGGGTTTGGGGGGGGGGGGAGGCAATGTTCATTAACTTCCAAAGCATAGTGATAGAGAAGTTACAAGTTTTCAGCTGTTCTGAGACAAAATTGTTTTCAGATAACGGAAAATGGGTGAAATCCATGTAAATTTCTGCCAGGTGTATTTTATGCCTTGTCTTTCAGCTACTTCCCATTTAAGGGGGAAAAAAGCCCTTGATATATGTATGTATGTATGCATTTTCGAAGATGATGTATGGGTGAAAATGGAATCGGGTGGTACATTGAGTTGAAATATAAGGTCACTGTATTTGTAACAGGACAGCCACCTTTTATGGATGCTTCATGTCATCTGCCAAAATATACAGGAGTTTAACATGTCACGTTTTTAAACTTGTTGACTTTGATCCTTACAGGTCCACAGAAGGATGCCATTTCTGCAAGAGAATTCATTCTACGGATGTTTGTAGAACTAAATCCTGACCCAGAGAAGATTATCTACTCTCATTTTACATGTGCAACAGGTAAAACACTGCATGATCCTGATACTTGACTGCCCAGGAAGGAGCTATCTGTGGTCTGCTGCATGTGCTTCCAGTTCATCAGATTGTCATGCATGATGAGTGCCCGCTTCCTCGTACCTGACCTCCGTGTCCCCCCCCCACTCTCTCTATCTCTCTCTCTCTCTCTCTCTCTCTCTCTCTCTCTCTCTCTCTCTCTGTATATCTGCACCTATTACAGGGAAATGTTGCATGATTTTTCTCCAGCATTTACAAGTCTTTAGACTTGACATTTTTCTTCATTATACTGTTTGCTTGTTTATATCTAAATGCTAACAAGTGTTCACTTGTGTTCCTCAGACACAGAGAACATCAAGCTTGTGTTCTGCGCTGTGAAGGATACCATCATGCAGAATGCTCTCAAAGAATACAACTTGGCTTAAATGCTTCTTGTTGCATGTTCTGGCACTCAGTGGTGTGGTGAAGGTGAAGAGATGTAGTTAGGATTATGATGTATACCAAAGTATCGTTATTCCTTCTTGGCAGAATATTATTTAGATGGTATTGGTTGTTGAAAGATATTGGTTGATACAATTGTAGCTTATCCTCGTACGTTGTTTCTATAAACTTGTTTTCCATTACATTAGTACCCCAGAGTGGTAGTGGTATTTATAGAAAGTTTGCAATTTAAGTGTGATAGTATTGAAAAACAGTAGATTTTGTTGTGATTGTTTATACTATCACGACATTTATCATCATGTTGAGGAGAAATGTAGTTTTTCTTTCTTATATGTCTAGTTAAGGATACAAAGGAGGAGCATGCCGACAGGAGACCTTTTGGTCCATAACTAGATCAGATGCAAAAAAAAATATATATAGTGATAAATAGATAAACAAGTAAAAAAAAATTATAACAGCATAAATAATGATAAACAAAGTAGATAAATGCATATATATAGTTAAATAATAAACATAACGGAAAATAGTAAATGATGATAATTTGACAGATAAATAATAATAAATGAAAATCAAGCAAATAATAATAAACCGACATATAATAACAAACAATATAAAATAAATGGCAGGCATTACAGTAACTTGCTTAGGTGTTTAACTAAATGAATATTAAGGCTTCTAACTGAACTACATTGCACTGCCTCTGCAGGAAGTTTATTTCATTCATTAACTACACAGTTGACAAAGTTGTTTCTACCCACTTCCAAAGTAAATCTATTTCCTGACAGTTTGAGACCATTATTTCTTATCGGATTCTCATTCAGTGTAAAAATTTTGTCATTTTTTATGTTATCAATTCCCTTTAGAGTCTTAGACTTGTATCAAGTCACCCACGTGATTGGCCCATGAGTCACTCAAGGAAAAATTAGCGCTGTTGTCTGGGTATACAATGAAGCAATTGCATAACTTCTGAGTCACAGTAGTGGGAGGGATATTGGGATGACCCGTCATCCATGAGGAGCTAAGATGAGAGGGAGGAAAGGGTAGTGGATGGGAGTGGGTACTTCCCTTTTGACTCTGCTACCTCTCTTGTAAAGGGGAAAAACCCATGGTATGTAAATAGTGTGGATATGGCTAGGGTTCTTATTAGTAGTAGTAGTTTCATCATGATAGTTATTTTGTAGACACCACTTATTTACTTGTTTTTGGGATCTGTGCTAATTCTTGATTTATCATTTCTTTTTCAGACACTGAGAATATAAGGTTTGTATTCGCTGCTGTTAAAGATACAATCCTGCAACTCAACTTAAAGGAATATAATTTGGTGTAACTGCTGCTGAAAGAAAAGAGTGACAACCCAGTTTATACATGTGAGGGATATGAGCAGCAGTAGCCTGCTGTACAAGATGGCCTGCTCCACAGTTAAAAGTCCTTTTTCAAATGTATGGCCAAGTCCCTCAGTGTACATTGTTGGACCAAATATGACCACACTCCTGTGTCTCAAAGAAAGGGTGTGTTTTGCCTAATTCCAAAGAGAGAGGGTGGTAAAGCCCTTCCCTTATGAGTGTGTGACATGACGCTAAGGCTGCCTCACCACCGTCATGGCCTGGCTCAGGAGTAGCCAGTACCTGTAGGCATGGCTGTATCATGACAACACACTTGCAAGGCCTTTGCTGTCAAAGAAGGCCTTCAAATTGCAGCCCAGCATTGCCTACAGGAATCCCAAGTCTACACAAGACTGCCAATGCTCGACCGGGCATACACGGCAGGGGCAAACGAGTCTGGCCACTGGCCGCCCGGCGTGCATGAGGGCCAAATGCAGCCCAAGTACCGTCAACAAAGCGCAGCGCTGCCTGACGCTGGTCGGTCCCAATGGTGCTCTCCAGCAGCAGCAGTAGCAGCAGCAGGAGCGTCAAAGCCATGTACCATTCATTCTTCCTTGCGTGCTACAACTTTTGTACACTTTATTACTGAGGAGGATGTCTGTTGACCCTTCATTGTGTTGGCTGATTTGCTTCTTGCCATGGGCAGAAAAGGGGAAAATTTGCTTGTCTTTTTGGTGATTGTTAGAATGTTTTATGTTGATGGCTTTTATATATTGCTTCTATATAGACTAATTGTGGTCTAATGTTAAGCTTCAAAGTATGTGATACTCTATAGTTGATGACGATGCTGTGGATGGAAGGTGTGTGCAATTAATAGACCTGCAGATTTTCCCTGATGGCAAGACTTGGAGTACAGGTAGGCGGCCCAACTGCAGCTTGAGCCTGCGTCCCACCACCACTGTCTGCTGTGCAACATTGCATCTACCACTCCACCACATCAAGTCAACAGGATGTCTCGCTCGCTTCTTATGCCCATTTCTTGCATACTAACTGAAATAGAAAGAAAAAATAAAGGGTTCTCCAACATAATGAGGTGCATGGAAGGGTATTGTGGTGCTGATATATTGATAGAGCAGTGGGCCTTGTGAATAATGACTTCTGGCATCTTGAGTGCTCACTCTATGGCAACTCTTCCTCGGCTTTTGGTCGCATAGGCAGAGGAACCAGTTGTGCTCACAGTGGAATTTTAAAAAATAAGAAAAAACCAAGAAAGGAGGTAGGTATTGGTGGCAGGCTGACCAACCAACGGATTGCCACTGAAAGCTAAGAGTCGGGGCTCTTTACCCACAGGGTCAACGAGTGGGTATCAGGTCAATGATCAGCCAAGCAAGGAGTGGAAGCAAGCACTAGTCAGTATGGGCAGTTGTGGTCAAGCTGGTGCTCATGTATATATATGTGTGCTTGTGTGTGTGAACCACTGACTACTAATGCGTACTGGTGGGTGTGCTTCCCCATCCAGAGTGTAGCCAGGGGCAAGACCTGCCCACGGAGTCTCCACACGCACAACCAGCAGTCCGCGCCCAATCACGCATGCACAGTCCAGCAATATCAATACCGCCTAAACCAGATTTGCGGCTGTGTGTGAATTCTAGTCTTGCGTGCCATCATCGTCATTGGAATTAGGAAACAAGCCGGCAGTAACACCGGAAAGAGAAAAAAAAAAAAAAACAGGAGCAGTAGCTACAGTGTGGTGCAGTGAACAGGGCAAGAGCTGTAAGTCATCGAGCAGCAGCAGTAGCAGCTAGAAGAGCTACTACTCTTCTGGCAAGACAGGCCTCCCTAGGTTTGTCATCTCAAATGCCACACGAGGCTGCAAGGTCCAACAGCTGGGACACTACACCAAGAGTCCAGCACCACCGCCACTTCACTGGTCTGAGGCCTCTCCTGCTCAACACAACACACACAGAACGAAGGTGGTGCTGCCAAATGGACACACCTTCATCTCAAGCCATCCCTGGGCACAGGAGTCCCATGTGCCTGTGGTGTGTGTGCTTTTGCTTGCAAACTTGGCCAGCTGCTATGATGGCCATTGTTTGCTGGGCTTTGTTTGGTCCTACCGTAGTGAAGAGACACCCAAGCCTTGACCTTCCAATCCTTTGTACACTTGTTGTTATATTCAGGTTGCATTTTGTTTGTAGTATGTACAGAACAAGTAAGGTATTATTTTTATCATTATCATTACTTTATGAAAATATCAAAGCAGGATATGTTGAAGAATTATTGACATTTCTGTGTATTCAAGACTTGCATTGCAATTGCAACCCTTTATGTACCAAAGTATAACTTGGTTTGAATTACATTGCCTGAGTCATGGTGGTTGGGAAGCAAAGAGGTTTGTCCTTTTCCTCCACCACCATTTGATCCATCACTGTTGCCACCACCATAGCAAGCAGCAGCAGCAGCAGTAGCAACAAAAAGAAAAAGAAAAAAAAAAAGAGAAAAAAGAAAAAAGAGAAAAAGAAAGAGAAAAGTACCATTTCAAGTAGCAGCAATAACATACGTTCAGCATTTGGTGCCCCTGGATTAGGCATTGGGTGGGAGTAGGAGTGTGAGCCAGTACGACCCCAAGGCCAGACGGAGTGTGGGAGTTTGACCCTTTGGTTGGCTGCCTGCTCTGGTAGTGCCCATCATGTGTTGGGGCTGTGCCAGCTCTTCCTTGCTCTGTAACTAATACTATCCCATTTTCATCCATCAGCATTCCCATTATTTATTAAGAAAATTGATTATTCCTTCCTTCCTTCACTCTCAACTTTCATTAACTTGAGCATTGGTCAACCTTAGCCAAGGAGCAGAGCCTGCCCCTGTGTGCCTGGTGTGGGTGGTTTCGAGGGCTTGGCCCTCCCCCGGCCAACATTGTAACCAGCCTGGTCACCACCACCACCAAGAACAACAACAACAATGCATTACCATCTTTACAAACATGATACAGATAAAGGTATCATCACCCCAGGGCAGATGTGTCATCCCCTGGGGGGGGCCCGGGCCCCAGTCTCCCCCCTGCACGGCCCCGGCCCCCCTCTCTCTGGGCAGTTCCCACACTCTAATGCCTAGTATATTTCTGAATTGACTGGATATTGTGTGTGTGTGTGTGTGTGAGGATGTGAAAACTATGTACAGGCATGCAGGCAGTGTATATTTGTGCAAGGGATGTAGATCCATTCACAGTTTGGCCCCACCTCCCTTGCACCCAACACCACCGCCTGCAGTCACTCCTTGTCCCAGCCCCCGTACATCACATAAACTTGACCATACAATCCTTTCTTACCACCACAAAGACCCTCAAAGAAACAAGACGCAAACCCAGTATTGACATTGGTTTCCAGTATTCATTACTACAGTCTTGCCAAATAATGCCAACAGATCAAGAAGAATTATATTTTTTAAGTTGCTACTGCTGCTGAAGCCACTGTTCAGTTGATGCCTCATCTGCTGCTACTGCTGCTGCTGTCGAGGCCAGTTCATTGTTATCGGCTCCGGCATGGCTGGTCCAACAGCTGCAGCCCCGCGTGGTGATGGTGATGGTGCGGTGCGACCTGCAGCAGCCGCAGCAGCCTCGGGGCCCTCACGCACCACCACGTGCTCGGCATTTGTCATTGCATTGCATTGTGGTACGGGTGTGTGGGCTCGTCGGAGCCGTGGGAGGCCCCCGGGCACCCAAGGCCCGTCTCCCCAGTAAGGTCAACAACGCCGGGGGGCCCCCCTTTGTATGGTGGAAATCCTGCATGTAACATATTCAGTGATGACCCGTTGGACAACTGTACTATTCATTAAGCTTCGATGAATGAACAAGGAGGGATTTGTGTTTTAAGAATAAATATTTATTGAAACATAGTGAGGTTCATTCATTTATTCCTTCACTAGTAGCTTCATGTAAAGAACCCTTGAATATTGAAAATGTGTACCAGCATATCTGAATTGTGCCACAAAAAGTAAAATGGTAGAAGTCAGCATAAAGATAAATTGAAAGAAAATTTAGAAACATCACATCTGGAAAACCATTTGATCTCTAAACAAAAACCATTGAATTTTGTCCCAGACCGAATTAAATTTTTGGTTGATCAGAAATATTGACTCCTAAAGATGACAGGTAATGTTTCTGGCAATTGAGAGTTGCTGCAAAAAGTCGAAATTGAAAGTGGTTTTAACTGATTTAAACGGGTGAGAGTTTAGTGTTTATCCCTCAGTTGCATAATCAGTACTTTGTTGGAACAAAATAGTGAGGTTTTCTTACCTGCTATGAATCCTGTTTTGAGGTCTTTCAGCCCTCTCGGTCACCTTCTACCTAAGAAGTTGAAGTGGGAATAAAACCATTTAGAAAGTAAACCAGCAGATGCCTTTGTAACTTTAAGTGGTGCCCTTGAAACTTGTACAGGAGTTGATGCCAAGAATGGGAAAGCAACTGAGTACTTTCAGGCATTGTCAATCTTCTCTATGAGTAACAATAACTTTATTCTTCCAACTAACTACTAGAAGTCTTATACATACATACATATACCAAGGCTTTTTCCCCCTTACTAGGGAGGTAGCCAAAAAGGAAAAGGCATAATATCATTCCCACCCATTCCATCCCTGAAAACACTCCACACCCTTCCACCCTCCCATCTTAGCACCTCCTAGATGACAGGTCATCCCAGTGTCTTGCGGAAGTCTTCTAGCAATGGTAAAGTAAGATGGTCTCTGGAAGTACAGTCACAAATCGGACTCCATACTATGTAGGACCAGTTGTTGCCTTCTGGTGGGACTTGGAAGCAACACAGCTCATCAACAGCCATTTTGATTGAGCATCCCTATTCAGGATCTACTCTGCTCACCCCACATGGGGAAGAGGCTAGAAAATGTACTATAAGCATACCTCCCCATGCCTAGCCTGGCTGGGGAGCCAGCCCTAGTAAGGTTACCCAAGTGCAATAGGATTAATTACCAAAATGACAATGAGAGTAATGGCCATTCCTAAATCTTCACACAACATTGGTGCAAGATTATGAAGAAGATAGAAATTCTGGGAAACTACAGACCAAAAAATAAAACTCTCCTATCCACAATATTCACTACAATCCATGTTGAACTTCATAGCGATGTAACTGACATCTTCAAACGGCATTAAGGTACGTTTTGCTCAATGTGATTATCACCAAACGATAATGGTTCGTGACTTGATGATGATGATCAAACAATTGTCAAGAGCAAATTCTTTGTTTTTGAATGGGGTTATGATGCTTTGAGCTGCAAAGAATAAGGATAATTTTAGCTGAACCTACTAACACATTTACTCAAATATAATGCCAGGTTGGATGTGTCACCCACTATTGGCTATGGTATGTTAATGATTCCACCAAACAAAATGTACATTTAGTAAAGACTGCTGGTGATCTGCCCTAGGTAGCCCATTCCTGCCTTGCCCATAGTGGCCACTGTTGGCTCTGTTGCCACCATCACTTTCAGTTCCCTTCTCTCCTTAATTACTGGTTTTAATTCTGTTAAATGTTCCCGTTCCTTCTATGATATTATATTTCTTCATTCACTTTCAACTTTCATCACTTTCTTTTCATCATTGTATAATTGTAATGCCGCGTCCACACGGTCGAGCTGTGCCTGGCAGACTTTGTCCTTACCGGGCAAAGTCCACAGACTCTGCCCGCGAAGATGTCCACATGGCTGACGATGGTGGTTGGAGATTAGTTGGCCGCAAGCAGAGGTTGGGAGTAAGTGGTTCAGTGCGATACGATAACCATGTTTCCCGCCATACTTGGAAAGAAGGTAGTACTTTACAACATTATAATTACTGCCTGCATTAAAAAGAAAAACAAGAAATCACGAAGACATGTCTGATGCCGAGAGTAGTTACAAAGACGTGATTTAACGGGAACCTCAGTGACAATCCTACATGAATTGCAGTATGAAAATGAACAATTGTTTTGCAATTACATGAGAATGAACATAAACAGCTTTTCTGTTCTACTTTCGAAAGTGGAGCCATATATACAAAGGCATGAGACAAATATGAGGAAAAGCATAGCACCAATAGCACGTCTAGAGGCTAATTTCTTTTTCACATGACTCTCACTCCTGCTTATTGTCTGTGTTATGTGCTTCAATACTGCAGCACGTTTGTCTCTATTAAATAATGAAAACACTTCACATTCCACAAATATTCCTGAACTCAGTATAAATCAATCAATGTTACGGTGTCTTTTCGAGACCAGTATACACTTGTACTAGGTGCGGACATGGTCGTAAGGTAACTTAGGTCTGTACTGAGCGGGTTTGCTAACTTTGCTAGCACCTCACCTCGTGCATTTGGCAGCGATATCAGCCCTCCATCCACTGCCCGCAAATGGCGCCGGGAATGGACAGTTTGATGGTTTGCCTGCAGAAATTGCCCGTTGTCGAGCAAAGCCCTCGTGCCCGGCGGACAGTGCTCGACCGTGTGGACGTGGCATTAGTCACTTATCTGTAGGCCCCATGCCTCTTTCATCCTACTTAGTCAAGTACCACTTAGTATATGCTTCTGAAGGATATTTAAAACTGTTTAATTATTTTCTTCGGTTTCTTCACTACTTCTACAACTTAGTTTGATTAAGTACACCAGAGGACCCCCACTTGGGATCCCTAATACACTCACCAAGCCAAGTCTGCTTCGACGTCACTACTTAATTCATCCAATAACTTTGTTACAAATAAATGCCACCCTTTAAGGGCGTGACTTTACTTACGTGTACCAATAATGTCTCTCCTCCACCCATTTCTCCAATCAGAAGGACCGTTATACTGTCTCAACCAATCTTGTCACAAAGCAAAGTGGCTCAGTGTTAACATCTCATAACATCAATATCAATACCCTAGCTTGTGTTTACAAACATCAGGCGGTGAGCGAGCTTATGCAACTCTGCAACTCCGTCACAACCATTGTTTTCAAAACATCTTAGTCGTAAAAGTTAATTTCTCGCCACGTACCCCTCTACCTACTTGTCTACCTTCATCTACCAGCCTCTTACAGCCACCTCAAAGCAGGAAATGAGCCACTCATTATTTGCCAATGTAAAGCCTCCCCCTCAATATCACACCTACTGCTAGACTTCCCAATTTATGCAACACCCCACAATAATTACCTAATTTCATCTAAACAACTCAAACAGCACTGACTGTACACCAAATCCAGGGTAATGAAAAGGCACCTCAATCTGCCAACTCTCCATAACTTTGTACAGAAAGTAGGACTATTAACTAAACTACAAATGCACTTGACTAACTAAACCAGCATATAAAATATAACACACGGCTGCATTGCAAGAGATTGCCCATAAGGATAGTAGCTCTGGTAAAGTAAAGCCCTGGGAGTAATCACAAAGGATGTCCCTTGACAAACAGATCAACAAAATTGTCAGTGAAACCTATAACTTCTAAGATAAATGAAAATGGCTTTTATTTACTAGGACGAAGAAATAGTAAAGAAAATACTAGTCACATTGATAAGGCCACCCAGTTCTAAAAAGAATAGAAGGAAAACTGAGAGAATCCAGAGAGCAACTACGAAAATGGCCCCAACACTATCAAAACTGTCATATGAAGACAGGTTGTCAAAACTAGAATTACCGACTGTAATAAAGAAGAGAAAGAGGTGACTTATAGACCATCTACAGAATCATGATAGAGAAGACTCACTAAATTGGGGTAAGAGAAACGCAAGACATGGAAGGAAGCTCAAAAAGGACAGTTATACAAGGGATCCAAAAAAGAACAGATTTCTCCACAGAGTGGTGGATATATGGAACACACTTGATGAAACAATAGTGTGTGCAAAAACAATACACGAATTAAAGGACAAATTAGACATGGTGAGATATAGAGATGGGACACCACAACTATAGCTCAATCCCTTCCTGTAGGATACAGCTAGGTAAATACAATTCTGTTAATACACACACACACACACGTCGGTCGAAGTGACAGAGAAGTTTGGAACTTCGGGAAAACTTCAAGTTTCGTCGATCTCAATGACGAGGGAGTGCCTTTGTTGGATTACTGGAGAAGGGTAAAGGTCGCGGTGTAGTGGGAAGGTGAAGAAAAAGGAGAAAGGGAGGGATTACTGAGGAAAATAGAAGGAAATGAGGAAGGAGACGAACGGGTTCCCCCGGACGTCAGAAGAAATGTCAACAAGACAACAAGTTAAGGCACTGAAATTAGAAATATAGATAAAAACAACACAATGGATTTAATGAGGGAGGAGATGCCAACCTCCCCCAATTACCAAGTCTAGAGGAAAAACTAGAGAAAATTATCGAACACTGGGAGGTCAGGTTCAGCCAACTTTACAAAGGATTACAAAGGCGGAGCATGCCGACAGGAGACCATTTGATCCATATCTAGGTCGGATGCGTAAAAAAATCATAATAATAAAATAATAAACAAAAACTATGATAATGTAGATAACAAATAAAATACATAAATAAATGCACAGGTATAGTTAAATAATAAACAGGTAAATAGTAAATAATACTAAATTGACATATAACTAATAATAAATGAAAATCAGACAGACAAATTATAACAAAACAAAAACAAATAATATAACATAAATTCTAATCATTACAGCATCTTACTTAGGTATTTATCTAAATGATTCTTAAAGCTTCGAACTGAAATACATTGCACTACCTGTGCAGGAAGTTTATTCCATTCATTAACTACACGGTTGGCAAAGTTGTTTCTACCTACTTCCAAATTGAATCTGTTTCCGGACAGTTTGAGACCATTGTTTCTTGTCTGATTCTCATTCAATGTGAAATTTTTGTCACTTTTGATGTCAATTCCCTTTACAATTTTAAAGACCTGTATCAAGTCACCTCTGAGTCTACGCTTTTTTAGGGAAAACAGATTCATATGTTTAAGTCGATTTTCGTATGATTTATTTTTGATATTTGGAATCAGTTTTGTGGCTCGCCGTTGTACTTTTTCCAACCTGTCAATGTCTTTAATGAGATTCGATGACCATACGGAAACAGCATATTCCAAATGTGGACGAACTAACGATTTATATAGCTTGTTAATGAGTGATGGACTTTTGAAATCAAAAGATCGCGCAATCAGTCCTAGAATCTTACACGGATTATGCAGAGTTGATCAATTGGAAGAACTAAAGGAGAACCAAAACCTAAATAAAATAAAATAAAATAAAATAAAAAGACAGTTAAAAGAGGTAAAAGATGAGAATGAGGAATTAAAGAATAATAATGAAGAGAATAAAGAGTCCATAGCAAAAAAAAGCACAAAATTGGAGAAAAGTCAAAGAGAACAACAAAATTGTATTTAGAGATATAGTGACACAACAGATAAAAACAAACTAAGGACACAGTTATTAAAGTGATGAGAGAGAAGGAGAATATAGTAAGAGACTTAGCAGACAAAAAGAAATGTATAATTATATTGGGGATGGAAAAGAAGCATAATCCAAATAGGACTACATGAGTAAAAGAGGAAAAGGAAAAAGTAAGCAAGATATTAGAAATAGTTCAAGGGGATGAACAAGAAACAGGGAAAGAAATTGAAGAAATATATAGATTAGGGAAATGCAATACAGATAAAACCAGACCAATTGAGGTTAAATTCAGGTCACAAACGACAGCAGAGGATATCTTAGCAAAACAGGGAAACTAGCAAAATGTGATCAGTATAAACAAGTATGGATAAAAAGATGAATAAAAGGGAAAGGGAGAATGAGAAAACAAAAAGACGAAGCTAAGGGAAAAAAACGAGAAAAGAACGGAGTCAAAGATAAGTTCTATTGGAGAGTAGTGGAAATGAAAGTGAGGAAATGGTTCATAGCAGAGAAAAACAGAAGGAAAACAGAAAACGTGATGGAAGTAGCAGAAAATTAAAAGTGTCCTACACAAATATATAGATGGTTTAATAACAGGCTTGAACGAACTGAATGATTATCTGAAGGAAAAAGAACTGGATATAATGGGAATTGTAAAGACAAAATTTAAAGGTCCACTACCACCCAACAGTGTAGGACATGGTGCATATAATTATTGGATTAGAAACAGAGAGGTAAAAGAGGAGGTGGAGTTATATTCCTGACGAAGGAGGATATAAATGTGAGGAATGTCACATATGGAAAGAATAGAGTAGAGATGATTATGATGGAAGTGGAGCACAGGGATGGGAAGAGCAGGAAGTTTGTAGTAAATTATGTGCCTCCTAAAATGGCTTCGTGGGAAGAGAGAGAACACAAAAATATGTTAGAAGACATGAGGATAACACTAGACTAAATAAGATCATGGAAGATGGAGGAAGAATAGTTATAATGGGTGACTAATTGTAAAGAAATCTGCTGGGAAGAGATGACAGTGAAGGGTGAAGACGACCTATGGGGAAGTGTACTACTTGATATGATCATAGAACATACAATGACGCAATGGATACAAGAGAATACTGGGTATAGAAATGAGGAAGAACCATCGAGACTGGACCTAATAATCACATCAGAACCCGAAATAGTGGACAAGATTGAATATAAGACACCAGTAAGTAAAAGTGACCACATGTTGGTTGAACAGGAAATGAATGAGAAAAAATACATGGAAAAAATGCACAATATAGAAAGGGAAAATTGATGTATGGAAAAACAAACTTTGATAAAATAAGAGAATTCTTTCAAAGGGCAGACTGGGAATGGATACACAAGGAGGAAACAACAGTGGAAGAGAAATGGAATATTTTGACAAAAAATTATAAGGAAGAAATGGAAAAGTATGTTCCAAGACAAAAAACAAGAAAAAGGATATGTAAAGCGTTGACACAACAAAATATGTAGGGAGTTAAAAGCCAAAAGAGATAAAGCCTGGATAAAATGGAAAAAAGACAAAAGACCTGAAAATGGAAAATATATTCTAGTTATAGAAATGAACATGTACAAGTGTGCAGAGAAGAAAAGAAAAAATACGAAAAAGATGTCATAGAAAAATGTAAAGATAAACCAAAACTATTATATAGATTTGTAAACAACAAACTGAAAAACAAACAAGAATTAGAGAAACTACGACAAGGAGTTGAATACACAAAGGAAATAGAAATGGCAGAAATGATGAACAAGCATTTTAAATCTGTTTACGAGGGAGAACATACAACCTAGAGATATCGAGTGGGAGGAGAAAGTCCCCCCTATGAAAAAGGTAGAAGTAACAAGGAATGAAACAATGAATCGCTTGAGTAATCTCGATGTCAGAAAATCACATGAACCAGATGAAATGGCAAACTGGGTTTTGAGAGAATGCAGGAACGAACTAACAGACAAAATACAGTCTAATAAGCAGCTCATTGAAAGAAGGAAAAGTTCCAGAAGATTGGAAAAGAGCAAATATAGTACCAATACATAAAGGGGGAAACAAGGAAGACCCTACTAACTATAGACCGGTCTCTCTTACAAGTACAATAGTTAAAATTTGTGAAAGAATGATCAAAAGTAGATAGGTAAGCCATTTGGAAAAAAAAAACCGTACTAAACCCAAGGCAATTTGAATTCAGACAAGGACGATCATGCGTCACAAACTTAATGTGTTTCTATTCAAGACTAATAGATGTAATACAAGAAAGAGATGGATGGGCTGATTGTGCATTTCTAGACCTGAAAAAAGCTTTTGATAAGGTGCCACATAAGAAGTTGCTTAAGAAATTAGAAACTGCAGGAGAAATACAGGACAAACTACTGAATTGGCTGGAAGACTTCTTGCATGAAAGAAAAATGAGAGTGGTGATAAGAGACAAACACTCAAAATGGGATAAAGTGATAAGTGGTGTTCCACAAGGAACAGTTCTGGTCCCAATAATGTTTGCTACATATATTAATGATATGGATGAAGGAATTGAAAGTTATTTGAGCTTCTTTGCGGATGATGCAAAATTGTTGAAAAAAGTGAACACTAAAGAAGATTGTGAGTCGCTACAGAGTGATCTCAATAAAGTATGGGAATGGAGTAGGAAGTGGGAGATGGAATTCAATATTAAGAAGTGTAGTATAATGGAATTTGGAAGAAGCAAAAAAAGAATAGTGGGATCATATAAATTGGGAGAAGAAGAAATAAAAAAGTAGAAAATGAGAAGGACCTGGGAGTCATTATTATGAATAATATGTCCCCTGAGAAACATATAAACAATTTTTTTTGAGAAACTTATAATTTAATAAGAACAATCAAAGTGGCATTTACATACCTGGACGAAGAAATGGTGAAGAAAATACTAGTCACTTTGATAAGACCAAGATTGGAATATGCAGCGACGATGTGGTCACCAAGTACAAAAAAATATATATAATAAAACTTGAAAGAATACAAAGAGCAATTACAAAACTAGCACCAACACTCTCAGAACTATCATATGAAGAGAGAGTAACAAAACTTGAGATACAGACATTAGAGCAAAGAAAAGAGAGAGGAGGCTTGATAACAATTTATAGAATCATGAAAGGCATAGAAACTGTTGATAGAGAAGATATAATAAATGGGATAGTAGACATACAAGAAGACACGGAAAGAAAATCAAGACAGTTATAGAAGGGATCTGAAAAAGAACAGCTTTCCCCACAGAGTAACAGACATCAAGAACAAGTTAGACGAAAAAGTGGTGTGTGCAAAAACAATTCATGAATTTAAAAACAGTTTAGATGAAATGAGATATGAAGATGGGACACCACGAGCATAGCTCCCTTTCCCGTAAAATACAACAAGGTAAATACACACACACACACACACACACTTCAGCGAATGGACGGCTTGGATGACGTTCTGAAGAAAACTGAAGTCTGTGGATCCCAACGCAAAGAGAAGTGCCTAGTGTTTTTGCAGGGTGGGGGGGAAATTGCTCGTGGAGTAGTGGGAACGTAGGGAAAGAGGAAAAGGGGAGGGATTACTGAGACAGAATCATGAAAGGCATAGAAATTACTGATAGAGAGAATCTGATAAAATGGGATGACAGAAATACAAGAGGACACGGAAAGAAAATAAAAAAAGACAGCTATAGAAGAGATTTGAAAAAGAACAGCTTTCCTCACAGAGCAATAGACAGTTGGAACAAGTTAGATGAGAAAGTGGTGTGTGCAAAAACAATACATGAATTTAAAAATAGTTTAGATAAAATGAGATATGAAGACGGGACCCCACGAGCATAGCTCCCCTTCCCGTAAAATACAACTAGGTAAATACAACTAGGTAAATACACACACTTCAACGAACGGACGGCTTAGAAGACGTTCTGAAGAAAAAGTGAAATTTCGTGGATCCCAAAGCAAAGGAAGTACCTATTGTATTTACAGGGTGGGGGGAAAATTGCTCGTGCTGTAGGGAAAGTAAGGAAAAATGAGAAGGGGAGGGATTACTGAGGGAAATGGAAGGAAATGAGGAAGGTGAGGACATGGCCCAGGTAGGCAGACGAAATCTAAACAAACGAGGTCCGGACCAATTTAGCGATGACGAAATGTCTAACAAAAATGTAAAGATTAGAAGTATAGATAAGAGCAATACAGTAGAAGATGATGAGAATATTTTCCAGGGATTTAAAGAGGGTGGGGGGGGGGACACAAACCCCCCCCCGATTAACAAGACTAGAAGAGAAACTCGAGAAGATGATCGAGCACTGGGAATTTAAGTTCGGTCACGTTAACAACATTGTGCAGAGAGTTGAAAAATTGGAAGAACTAGAGAAGGCGAACAAAAACTTAACTAAGGAAATTGAAGAATTAAAAAAAAATAGTTAAAAGAAGTAAAAGAGGAGAATAAAGTCTTAAAGGAGAATAATTAGGAGAACAAGGAGGGTTGGAAAAAATCCAAGAAAATAGCAAAGTTGCATTCACTGACATAATCAGACAGCAAATGAATGAACAAACTGAAAACTCAGTTATTAAAGTGATGAGACAGAAGGAGAATATAGTAAGAGACTTAGCAGATAGAAAGAAATGTATAATTATATTAGGAATGGAAGAGAAACATAACCCAGATAGAACCACAAGAATCAAAGAGGAAAATGAAAAAGTAAGAAATTTACTAGAATTAGTTCAGGAAGATGAGCCAGAAATAATGAAACAAATCGAAGAGAAATTCAGGCTTGGGAAATATAGTACAGACAAGACCAGACCAATTAAGATTAAATTCAGGTCACAAACTACGGCTGAGAATATCTTATCCAAAACAGGGAAACTAGCAACAAGTGAACAATATAAAAAGGTATGGATAAAAAGGGAAATGAATAAAGAGGAAAGAGAGGAGGAAATAAGGAATAGACATGAAGCTAAGAAAAAAACGAGACCAGAACGGAGACAGAAAAACAAGAATTCTACTGGAGAGTAGTGAATATGAAATTGAAGAAATGGAACATAAAAGAGAGAAACAAAAGAAACAGAGAATACAATGGAAATAACAGAAAGTTAAGAGTATCCTATACAAATATAGATGGATTAATAACAGGACTGAATGAACTGAACAAATATCTGAAAGAAAAAGATCCGGACATAATGGGAATTGTTGAGACAAAATTAAAAGGCCCACTACCACCCAACAGCATAGGACACAATGCATATAATTATTGGATTAGAAACAGAAAGATAAAACAAGGGGGTGGAGTTATGTTCCTGACTAAGAAGGATATAAACGTAAAGAGAGTCACATATGGAAACAATAGAGTAGAGATGATAATGATAGAAATAGAAGATAGAGATAAGAAGAGCAGAAAGTTTGTAATAAACTACGTGCCCCCAAAAACAGCCTCATGGGAAGAGAATGAACATAAAAGCATGTTAGAAGACACAAGAGTAACACTAAACGAGATAATGGAAGATGGAGGAAGAATAGTTATGATGGGCGACTATAATTGCAAAGAAATATGCTGGGAAGAGATGACCGTAAAGGGTGGAGAAGACTCATGGGGAAGTGTTCTACTTGAGATGATTATTGACCACACAATGACACAATGGATACAAGAGAACACTAGGTATAGAAATTAAGAAGAACCATCGAGACTAGACCTAATAATCACATCAGAACCTAAAATAGTGGAAAAGATAGAATACCAGGCACCAATAAGCAAAAGTGACCACATATTGATAGAACTAGAACTAAATGAGAAAAAATACATGAAAAGAAATGAACAATATAGAAAAGGAAGATTGATGTATGAAAAAACAAATTTTGATCAAATAAGAGAATTCTTCCAAAATGAAAACTGGGAAAGAATACACAAAGAAGATACAACAGTAGAAGAGAAATGGAATATTTTGACAAAAATCTATAAAAAAGGAGTGGAAAAGTATGTCCCAAGACAAAAACAAGAAAAAGAATATGTAAAATGCTGGTACAACAAAAGTTGTAGGGAGATAAAAAAACAAAAGAGACAAAGCTTGGAGCAAATGGAAGAAAAACAAAAGACCAGAAAAATGGAAAAATATATACTTGTTATAGAAATGAATACGTTCAAGCGTGCAGAGAGGAAAAGAGAAAATATGAAATAAATGTCATAGAAAAATGTAAAGATCCACCAAAACTATTCTACAGATTTGTAAACAACAAACTGAAAAACAAACAAGATTTGGAGAAATTAAGACAAGGAGGAGTTGAATACACAGAGGAAATGAGAGTAGTGATAAGAGATCAACACTCAAAATGGGATGAAGTAATAAGCGGTGTTCCACAAGGAACAGTTCTGGCCCCAATAATGTTTGCTATATGGATGAAGGAATTGAAAGCTATATGAGCTTTTTTGCAGATGATGCAAAACTATTGAAAAAAGTGAACACGGAAGAAGATTGTGAATCACTACAAAGAGATCTAAATATAGTACAGGAATGGAGTAGGAAGTGGGAGATGGAGTTCAATACAAAAAAGTGTAGTATAATGGAATTTGGAAAAAGTAAAAACAGAATAACAGGAGCATATAAATTGGAAGAAGAAGGAATAAAAAAAGTAGAAAATGAGAGGGACCTGGGAGTCATTATTATGAATAATATGTCACCTGAAAAACATATAAATAAGATTTTTGGAGAAACCTATAATTTAATAAGAACAATCAAAGTGGCATTTACATACCTGGATGAAGAAATGGTGAAGAAAATTCTAATCACTCTGATAAGACCAAGATTGGAATATGCAGCAACGATATGGTCACCAAGTGCAAAAAAATGCATAAAAAAACTTGAAAGAATACAAAGAGCAATTACAAAATTGGCACCAACACTCTCAAAACTATCATATGAAGAGAGACTACAAAAACTTGAACTACAGACACTAGAGCAAAGAAGAGAGAGAGGAGATTTGATAGCTATTTACAGAATCATGAAAGGCATAGAAATTACTGATAGAGAGAATCTGATAAAATGGGATGACAGAAATACAAGAGGACACGGAAAGAAAATAAAAAAAGACAGCTATAGAAGAGATTTGAAAAAGAACAGCTTTCCACACAGAGTAATAGACAGTTGGAACAAGTTAGATGAGAAAGTGGTGTGTGCAAAAACAATACATGAATTTAAAAATTGTTTAGATAAAATGAGAAATGAAGACGGGACCGCACGAGCATAGCTCCCCTTCCCGTAAAATACAACTAGGTAAATACAACTAGGTAAATACATACAATGGCGGGACAACACGAGCATAGCTCCCCTTCTCGCAAAATACAACTAGGTAAATACAACTAGGTAAACACACACACACACACACACACACACACACACACACACACACACACACACACACACACATATATATATATATATATATATACATATAAACATTATATATACATAAATATATACATATATATACATAAATATATACATATATATATATATACAAGTTATTTGGAAATTCGTTAACAAAAGTGGATAGTGAAAAAGATCTCGGCGTAATTATCAGTAACGACCTCAAATCATCCAAGCAGTGTATTTCAGCCTCTGAGAAAGCAAATAAGATTCTGGGATTGATTGCGCGATCTTTTGATTTCAAAAGTCCATCACTCATTAACAAGCTATATAAATCGTTAGTTCGTCCACATTTGGAATATGCTGTTTCCGTATGGTCACCGAATCTCATTAAAGACATTGACAGACTGGAAAAAGTACAACGGCGAGCCACAAAACTGATTCCAAATATCAAAAATAAATCATACGAAAATCGACTTAAGCACATGAATCTGTTTTCCCTAAAAAAGCGTAGACTCAGAGGTGACTTGATACAGGTCTTTAAGATTTTAAAGGGAATTGACAACATCAAAAGTGACCAAATTTTCACATTGAATGAGAATCAGACAAGAAACAATGGTCTCAAACTGTCCGGAAATAGATTCAATTTGGAAGTAGGTAGAAACAACTTTGCCAACCGTGTAGTTAATGAATGGAATAAACTTCCTGCACAGGTAGTGCAATGTAGTTCAGTTCAAAGCTTTAAGAATCATTTAGATAAATACCTAAGTAAGATGCTGTAATGATTATAATTTATGTTATATTATTTGTTTTTGTTTTGTTATAATTTGTCTGTCTGATTTTCATTTATTATTAGTTATATGTCAATTTATAATCATTTACTATTTACCTGTTTGTTTGTTATTCAACTATACCTATGCATTTATTTGTGTATTTTATTTGTTATTTTTACATTATTATAGTTTTAATTTACTATTAACATATATATATATATATATATATATATATATATAAATATATTTGTATATATATTTATATATATTTATATATATTTTTTTATTTTTTTTTTTTTTTTTTTTTTTTTTTTTTTTTTGCATCCGACCTAGATATGGATCAAAAGGTCTCCTGTCGGCATGCTCCGCCTTTGTAAATCCTTTGTAAATATATATATATATATATATATATATATATATATACATATATACATATATATATATATATATATATATGACAGTTGGAAATTAAGAACATAGACCAAGTTGGCAAGTTGGAACCATACAAGAACTTAAAACTAAATATGATTAATTGGAGAGCAGGAGACGGGAACCCACGTGTGTTGCTCTTTTCCTGTATAACACAATTAAGTAAACGCGGGTGCGCGTGCACACACATACATACGACTTCATGGAGCAGTGGTAGAGTTCCCGGACCGCCACAACGGCGATCCGGATTCGAATCCCGCCCAGGGCTGAAATAATCTCAGAATCGCTGCGCTTCGAGTCATTATTCCAACTCTCGTGAGCGGGGAGTTTGGTGTGTGTATGTGTGTAAGGTCACAGTATTACACATAGATCGGTCATATATGAGCTCTGAGCTCTCTTCCGCGAGGAAAATAGCTGTCGATCACGAGTCCAGCACGTGATCCAAGACTATGGTGAATCACACACACACGGCTCGAGGGAGCAGTGGTATCGTTTGCAACTGTTAATCCAGCAGTCTGAGTTCGATTCCCGTCCAGGGCTGAAATAATGTCAGCATCTGGGAACCGGCACCCCAAATCTAGCAGGCAAGGATTTTTTTCATAGAGGCCTATACAAGCACCTGGCTTCGCCAGCCACGGCTGCGCCGTGGGTGCTTGGCCTGCGGCGCCCCTCCCTTCGCATCGCTTGAACATTTTTGTTGTTTCGTAGAGAATCATTGAACTTAATCACCTTTCGATGAAATTCCCGCACAGATTCCTTAACACAAAAAGTTTTGACAGCCTGGTATAAGCTTGGAAAAGTTTGGACATGTTCATTCCGTAGTCGGCAACTCAAACTCTTATCATTTTGTAAAGCGGCTTTTGAAATTTTCCGAGTACCTGTAACCCACTTCCAAAAATGTTTTGACGCTTCTTTTTGTCGGCTTCGGTTTCTAATGCCACGTCCACACGGTCGAGCACTGTCCGCCGGGCGCCGGGCACGAGGGCTTTGCTCGACAACGGGCAATTTCATCGGGCAAACCATCAAACTGTACGTTCCCGGCGCCATTTGCGGGCAGTGGATTGAGGGCTGACATCGCTGCCAAACGCACGAGGTGAGGTGCGAGCAAAGTTAGCAAACCCGCTCGGTACAGACCGAAGTTACCTTACCACCATTTCCGCACCTAGTACTAGTGTGTATTGGCCTCGACAAGACGTGGTATTGGTGCTTTGCTTTTCCTCATATTTGTCTCTCTTTCCTTTGTATAAATGGCTCCACTTTCGAAAGGAGAACAGAAAAGCTGCTTATGTTCATTGTCATGTAATTGCAAAACAACTGTTCATTTTCATCCTGCAATTTACGTAGGATTGTCACCGAGCTTCCCATTAAATCACGTCTTTGTAACTACTCCCGGCACCAGACATGTCTCTGTGATTTCTTGTTTTTCTTTTTAATGCAGGCAGCAATTATAATGCTGTAAAGTGCTACCTTCTTTCCAAGTATGGCGGGGACCATGGTTATCGTACCGCACTGAACCACTCACTCCCAACCTCTGCTTGCGGCCAACTAACCTCCAACCACCATCGTCAGCCGTGTGGACACTTCGCGGGCAGAGTCTGCGGACTTTGCCTGGTAAGGACAAAGTCTGCCAGGCACAGCTCGACCGTGTGGACGCGGCATTAAGGCATTGTTCCTGGGGATCTAATCGTAAGATTTGTTGCCCTCCTTTTTTTAACGGTTAAAACTTTTATTACACACGTGTCCCTTTTTGCCGGTTCAGTGGGGGACAAACATACACCCGGGTTCATTAAAAGACAGCCGGGAGTCATTTAAATTTTAGTTATTCTTAGATATATATATATATATATATATATATATATATATATATATATATATATATATATATATATACATACATATTGTATATATATACATATATGTATATATATATACATATATATATATATATTTTTTTTTTTTTGGGGGGGGACACAATATTACCCACATATTAGACATATATGAGCTCTGAACTCTCGTCTGAATGTCGATCACGAGTTCAGCACGTGATCCAAGACCAAACACACACACACACGCACGCACACACACACACACACACACACACACACACACACACACACACACACACACGCTTTCGTCGGATGGACGGCGAAGATTGGAGTTCCGAAGAAAAAAAAAATTTACGTGGATCTCAACGTCAAGGAAGTACCTTATTGTATTACAGGGAAGGGGAAAGCTCGTGGTGTAGTAGGAGGGTGAGCAAAAAGGAGAAGGGGAGGGATTACTGAGGGAAATGGAAGGAAATGAGGAAGGGGAGGACTTGGTCCAGGAGGCCAGGCGTCTTGTAAACAAGCGGAGGACTGAGGATTTTGGAGAGGGGATTATGAAAAATGTAAAGATTAGAAATATAGATAACAGCAGCACAATGGAAGGTGAAGATAATAGTTTCCAGGGATTTAATGAGGGTGGGGGAGGATACCAACCTCCCCCTATTAGCAAGACTAGAGGAAAAACTTGAAAAAAATACCGAACACTGGGAGAGTAGGTTCGGTAACATAGCAAAGATTGCGAAGAGAGTTGAAAAGTTGGAAGAACTAGAGAAGGTGAACAAAAAATTAACTAAAGAAATAGAAGAATTAAAAAGACAGTTAAAAGAAGTAAAAGATGAGAATGAGGAATTAAAGAAGAAGAATAAGGACAATAAAGAGGCCAAATCAAAAGAAGCACAGGGTTGGAAAAAAAATCCAAGAAAACAGTAAAGTTGCATTTACTGACATAATAAAACAACAAATGAAAGAACAAACTGAAGACTCAGTTATTAGAGTGAAGAGACAGAAGAAGAATATAATAAGAGACTTAGCAGATAAAAAGAAATGTATAATTATATTAGAAATGGAAGAGAAGTATAACCTAAATAGAACCACAAGAATCAAAGAGGAAAAAGAAAAAGTAAGCAGTTTACTAGAATTAGTTCAGGAAGATGAACCTGAAATCATGAAACAAATTGAAGAGATGTATAGACTCGGGAAGTATAGTACAGATAAGACCAGACCAATTAAGATTAAATTCAGGTCACAAACGACAGCAGAGAATATCTTAGCAAATACAGGGAAACTAGCAGCAAATGAACAATATAAAAAGGTATGGATTAAAAGAGAAATGAATAAAGAGGAAAGAGAGGAGGAAAAAATTAAAAGACAAGCTAAGGAAAAAAACGAAAACAGAACAGAGACAGAAAAAGAGAAATTATATTGGAGAGAACTGAATATGAAAGTAAGAAAATGGGACACACTAGAGAAAAAACAAAAGGGAAACAGAGAATACAATGGAAGTAGCAGAAAATCAAAAGTGTCTTACACAAATATAGATGGATTAATAAAAGGATTGAATGAGCTGAATGATTATCTGAAGGAAAAAGAACCGGACATAATGGGAATTGTAGAAACGAAATTAAAAGGTCCACTACCATCCAACAGTGTAGGACATAATGCATATAATTATTGGATTAGAAACAGAGAGACAAAACAAGGGGGTGGAGTTATGTTCCTGACTAAGAAGGATATAAACGTGAGGTGTGTCACATATGGAAAGAATACAGTAGAGATGATTATGATCGAAGTGGAAGACAGAGATAAGAAGAGCAGAAAGTTTGTAATAAACTATGTGCCTCCAAAAACAGCCTCATGGGAAGATAATGAACATAAAAGTATGTTAGAAGACACAAGGATAACATTAGATAAGATAATGGAAGATGGAGGAAGAATAGTTATAATGGGCGACTTTAATTGCAAAGAAGTCTGCTGGGAAGAGATGGCAGTAAAGGGTGGAGAAGACTCATTGGAAAATGTTCTACTCGAGATGATTATTGACCACACAATGACACAATGGATACAGGAGAACACTAGGTATAGAAATTAAGAAGAACCATCGAGACTAGACCTAATAATCACATCAGAACCTAAAATTGTGGAAAAGATTGAATATAAGACACCAATAAGTAAAAGTGACCACATATTGATTGAACTGGAACTAAATGAGGAAAAATACATGAAAAGAAATTAACAATATAGAAAAGGAAGATTGATGTATAAAAAAACAAATTTTGATCAAATAAGAGAATTCTTTCAAAAAGAAAACTGGGAAAGAATATACAAAGAAGAAACAACAGTGGAAGAGAAATGGAATATTTTGACAAAAAAAATTATAAAAAAGGAGTGGAAAAGTATGTCCCAAGACAAAAACAAGAAAAAGAATAGGTAAAATGCTGGTACAACAAAAGTTGTAGGGAGTTAAAAGACCAAAGAGATAAAGCTTGGACCAAATGTAAGAAAGACAAAAGACCTGTAAAATTGAAAATATATACCGGTTATAGAAATGAATATGTACAAGTGTGCAGAGAGGAAAAGAGAAAATATGAAAAAGATATCATAGAAAAATATAAAAATCAACCAAAACCATTTTACAGATTTGTAAACAACAAACTGAAAAACAAACAGGATTTAGAGAAATTAAGACAAGGAGGAGTTGAATACACAGAGAAAATAGAAATGGCAGAAATTATTAACAAGCATTTTAAATCAGTGTTTACAAGGGAGAACATACAACCTGGGGAGATCGAATGGAAAGAGAAAGTCCCCCTTATGAAAGAAATAGAAGTAACAAAGAATGAAATAATGAAACACTTGAGTAATCTTGATGTCAGAAAATCGCATGGACCAGGTGAAATAGCAAACTGGATTTTGAAAGAATGCAGGAATGAACTGGCAGACAAAATACATAGCATAATAAACAATTCCTTAAAAGAAGGAAAAGTTCCAGAAGATTGGAAAAAAGCAAATATAGTACCTATATATATAGGGGGAAATAAAGAAGACCCTACAAACTATAGACCAGTCTCTCTAACAAATACAATAGCAAAACTTTGTGAAAGAATTGTCAAAAGTAGATGGGTAAAATATTTAGAAAAAAACAACGTGCTAAATCCAAAGCAATTTAGATTCAGACAAGGACGATCATGCGTCACCAATTTAATATGTTTCTATTCAATAATACAAGAAAGAGATGGATGGGCTGATTGTGCATTTCTAGACCTAAAAAAAAAAGCTTTTGACAAAGTACCACATAAGCAGTTGCTTAAGAAATTAGAAACTGAAGGAGGAATACAGGGCAAACTGCTTAAATGGATGGAAGACTTTTTGCAAGAAAGAAAAATGAGAGTAGTGATAAGAGATCAACACTCAAAATGGGATGAAGTAATAAGCGGTGTTCCACAAGGAACAGTTCTGGCCCCAATAATGTTTGCTATATATATATTAATGATATGGATGAAGAAATTGAAAGTTATATGAGCTTCTTTGCAGATGATGCAAACTATTAAAAAAATGAACACGGAAGAAGATTGTGAGTCACTACAGAGTGATAATATAGTATGGGAATGGAGTAGGAAGTGGGAGATGGAGTTCAATACTAAAAAGTGTAGTATAATGGAATTTGGAAAAAGCAAAAACAGAATAACAGGATCATATAAATTGGGAGAAGAAGGAATAAAAAAAGTAGAAAATGAGAAGGACCTGGGAGTCATTGTTATGAATAATATGTCACCTGAGAAACATATAAATAAGATTTTTGGAGAAACTTATAATTTGATAAGAACAATCAAAGTGGCATTTACATACCTGGATGAAGAAATGGTGAAGAAAATTCTAATCACTCTGATAAGACCAAGATTGGAATATGCAGCAACGATGTGGTCACCAAGTACAAAAAAATGTATTAAAAAAACTTGAAAGAATACAAAGAGCAATTACAAAATTGGCACCAACACTCTCAAAACTATCATATGAAGAGAGACTAGCAAAACTTGAGCTACAGACACTAGAGCAAAGAAGAGAGAGAGGAGATTTGATAGCTATTTACAGAATCATGAAAGGCATAGAAATTATTGATAGAGAGAATCTAATAATATGGGATGATAGAAATACAAGAGGACACGGAAAGAAAATCAAGAAAGACAGCTATAGAAGATATGTGAAAAAGAACAGCTTTCCTCACAGAGTAATAGACAGTTGGAACAAGTTAGATGAGAAAGTGGTGTGTGCAAAAACAATACATGAATTTAAAAATAGTTTAGATAAAATGAGATATGAAGACGGGACCCCACGAGCATAGCTCCCCTTCCCGTAAAATACAACTAGATAAATACAACTAGGTAAATACACACACACACACATACATACACGCACGTACACATTCATATACATACATACATACATACATATATATACCAAAGGCTTTTTCCCCTTATAAGGGAGGTAACCAAAAAACAAAGGCATAAAAATCACTTCCACCCATTCCATCCCTAGCACACTCCACTTCCCTCCCTCTTATCTTGGCACCTCCTGGATGACGGGTCATCCCTGCATCTCGCCCACTGCCCTGGGTCAGAAGCAGTGTCACAAGACACAGCACACCCACAGCAAAGCCGCTTCATTTAATCGGCGACCCTCCTTCTCCGTTCCCTCATGCAGAAAAGGAGAAGACAGGGAGAAATCCCTTCGGGCTGCGTCAAATTATTTCGCATACATACTCCCTCGCCCCCCATTCCCCACCCAATGCACCTCATGCATCAACATATATATATACTGTATATATATATATATATATATATATATATATATATGTATGTATATATATATGTATATGTATCTATATATATTGTTGCGGGCCCGTAACATGGCTGGACACTTTCCCGTCATACGTGTGCGCATGCGCATGCGCATGCGCAGGTTGGTTATAATGAGTGGTCGCCAAATGGTGACGTCTGGCAACTGGGAGCCAGTGGAAGTACGGTAGCTTGCGGGGTACCTCCTTCCCCCTCTTACTAATCCTGTCACCATACCTGACAGTTGTTCCTAGATTTCTCTTGTTACCTAGTTGGGTAACGGTAAGAATTAAGTATACTAGATTGTATCATATCATTATTCATGTTGTATATTATTAATGTTGTATCATATCATTAATGTTATAAATATAGATACTTATAATTGTAGAGTTTACCAAATACCCCAACTGACTTACATCAGATAGATAAAATGTTACCGTACCCTTATATACCTGAAGGGGAACGTAACATGTGGGGGCCCGTCCGGGATATTGAGAATTGTGCATACGTAGACTAGAGCTCCAATTAGTGTGACAAGTGTTGTGTTGTGCCAACAAATTGCCAGTGTTAATAGTGTCTATCGGTCGCACCGTAATTCCGTAGAAGTTATCTATCTTATGTGTTTAACTATTAGCTAGCTGTTAGTATATAATTACGTGTTCTCGAAATTCTGAGTTCAAAATGTTTGATATCGACCAATTTCTTGCTAACCCTTCAGGCAAAGCTCTATGGGATATAAACAAGGAACGCTTGATCGGCATTGCCCGACGCCTCGGGTTAGGGGGTTACTCAAGCTTGAATAAAGGCCCTCTGAGGGAAATGGTCTTCAACCACCTCGTTAAGGAGGGAATGATCAGGGAGGATGATATACCCGCAACAGAGGAATCTGATAAAGAGCCAAATAACGTAGATCCGCAGATTGGCAGTGACAATGAACTTAGTTACATGGCTTCACAGATTGACAATATCAACGAGCCTAATAAAATTGCTCCAAATGGTGCTATTGCCAATAAGCCAAGTAACGAAGCTCCACAAATTGTTACTGCCAAGGAGCCTAGTAACCTAGCCTTACAAGTTGAACTCAGAAAAATCGAGTTACAGTTGGAAATACTCCGTCGAGAGCAAACGAGAGCAGATGCCCCTGTGTTTAGGCTCGAGTCCCAACTTGCAAATGTGCCCAAGTTCAATGAAGACGAACCCGACAGGTTCTTTGCAATATTTGAAAAAATGGCGCATTTGAATGGGTGGCCACTTGATAAATGGACTCAACTTGTCTATCGGTCGTTTACTGGTAAGGCGTTGGACGTCTTCTCCGCTCTCTCTGAGGAGCAGGTGAAAGACTACTATATGGTTAAGTCCACCGTCCTTACCAGCTATCAGCTTGTGCCTGAGGCTTATCGCCAGCAGTTTAGGAACTTGAAAAAAGGGGGAAAAGAGACATACGTCGAATATTTTCGACACAAACAAGCTTTGTTCCAACGGTGGATAGAGAGTGAATCAGCTCATCGGAGCCATGATAAACTGGCTGAGTTGATCCTGCTCGAAGACATCCGCAATAACTTACACCCCGATGTACGAGCGTACCTAGATCAAAGAGGTATACGTACCCTAGCTGAAGCCGGCCCAGTTGCCGACCATTACATTCTTACTAACCCCCGCCAAAGTTACAGGTCTTCTGCTCCCGCGTCCCAACCCAGCCAAGTACGTGCCCACCAGGCATTTACTCTTGCACCATTCGCCCCTCCACCTACGTCAGCCCCTCAGGCAGCAGCGCCGGGACCTCGGTCGCCATTAGGATTTCCATCATATACCACAGGTAAGCCCGTTGCCCGTGAGACCGGGGGACCTATCTTTAATAGTGAGAGGAAACCTTTTTGTAAATATTGCCGTAGGCTCGGTCATGATGTTAATGACTGCTTCAGAGTAAAGAGCAAAATTCCCTCTCACCCAGGGACCCCCTCTCTCTCGATCAATGTGGCCAAACAGACGGAAGTACAGTTGGATCCTCTATCACCTACAAATAACCGACCTGTTGTGTCTCCCACCTCCTCCACCTTTGAACCATATTGTTCATCAGGTTCCGTAGCTCTAAACGAGTCAAGTGTACCCGTTCCCATTAAGATCTTGAGAGACACAGGCTCAGCTTTATCTCTGATTACCAAAGAAGCTGTCCCCTTCCTAGATGAGTGCTACACTGGTAATTGGGTTCTAGTGAACGGTTTGACCGGGGGATCGCGTATCCCACTGTGCCAGCTATACTTACAGTCCCATATCAAATCAGGCTATGTCACGTTAGGGGTAGTGGATAGGGTACCGGTAGAGGGTGTCTCCCTCTTAATAGGAAATGACCTCGCTGGAGGCGTGACGTTACCAAATGTCATGGTCTCGTCACGTCCTACCGCTGAGAATAACACCACACAATTAGAGAAAGACATCCCTGGGCTATTTCCTGCGTGTGCAGTCACACGTAGTATGAGCCAACAGGCAGATGTCCCAAGCAATGAATCTGTCGAGGGAGGTGGCATCGATGTGGTTTCCCCTTTGTCTAGTGAGAAATCGGAAGAAGACCCTATTCAAGTAGACCCCCCTGACCTCGGTCTAGGTGAACTCTTCAAAGATTCCTCACCGACAGATAAACCTAAGAATAATACAGATGAGAATAGTGTCACGACCCTGACTAGTTTTGGCTGGCATCGATGTGGTTTCCCCTTTGTCTAGTGAGAAATCGGAAGAAGACCCTATTCAAGTAGACCCCCCCTGACCTCGGTCTAGGTGAACTCTTCAAAGATTCCTCACCGACAGATAAACCTAAGAATAATACAGATGAGAATAGTGTCACGACCCTGACTAGTTTTGGCTCCTCTCCTGTTACTAGGAGTAAGCTTGTTCAACTCCAGGCAGAGGACCCGGAACTAGCCAGTTTTCTTAATAGGGCAGTTAGTGAAGTGGAAGCCCAACAGGAGGCCAATTGCTATTACACTAGCTCTGGCGTGCTAATGCGGAAATATCGTCCCGCTACCTCCCCCGCCAGTCACCCTTGGTCAGTGCACCACCAGATAGTGATTCCGAAGCCCCTACGCCAAGATATCCTTAGCATTGCTCATGACGGCGTAGGAGGACATATAGGAACCAGGAAAACTTATGCCAAAATTCTATCGCATTTCTATTGGCCTAAGTTACGCAGAGACGTCGGTACATACTGCCGTACATGCCGTCCCTGTCAGTTAGTGGGAAAACCAAGCCCCAGTATCAAACTGTTCCCGTTACAACCCATACCAGTGATAAAAGAGCCTTTTAGTAGGATAACAATTGATTGCGTAGGTCCCTTACCAAAAACCCCCCGTGGTCATCAGTTCCTACTTACCATCATAGACAGTGCCACTCGCTATCCGGAGGCTATTCCCTTACGCCGCATCACGGCAAAGAATGTTGTAAGAGCCCTAGTTCATTTTTTTACCCAAGTAGGCCTTCCCACAGTGATACAATCCGATCAGGGATCCAACTTTACTTCCCGGTTGTTTAACCAGGTGATGGAAAGCCTAGGTGTCAAGCAATCTAGGTCCTCGGCTTATCACCCGCAATCCCAGGGTGTAGTAGAAAGGTTCCATCAAACCCTCAAAAGAATCCTAAGGACCTTTTGCTTGGAAACCGGAAGGGACTGGGACGAGGGAGTAGATCTCCTGCTGTTCGCTATCCGAGATAGTGTTCAGGAGTCGTTAGGTTATAGCCCTTTTCAGTTAGTTTATGGACACGAGGCACGGGGTCCCCTTAAAGTCTTGAAGGAGAGCTGGATAAGCAATGAGCCAGTGACCCCGTTGGCCTCCTATGTGACAAAGTTTAAAGATAAACTTCAATTAGCTATAAATCTTGCCCATTCAAACCTAGGTGCTCAAATTAAAATGAAGCACCAGTTTGATAAGTCAAAAGGAGCAAGGGATAGGTATTTTAAGAGTGGAGATAATGTCTTAGCTTTCTTACCATTAAAAACTAACCCTCTTCAAGCTGTGTATAGTGGACCGTATCAAGTCTTAGAGCGCCAAGGTCAGGCCAACTATGTCCTCCACACTCCAGAGAGACGCAAGAAAAAGCGTCTAGTGCATATTAACTTGTTGAAACCCTACCACGATCGTGGTGAGGGTGTGGTAGGAGATAGTGCGGAGGCTGACCCTCCGTCACCTGCGTGCTTAGTAGTGCCGGAAGTTAGTGAAGAAAGTGATGAGAGTTTCTCTGAAGCTCTTAGTGGGTCATGTGTTAAGATGGAAAACTCGGTGATATTACGAGACCCCACTGTGAAGTTAGAACATCTCTCTGGTGCCCAAGCGAAGGACATAGAATCCCTGCTACGAACGTACGTGTGCATATTCGGTGATCACCCTCGCCCCTGCTCAGCACTGGAACACGACGTGGAGACCCATGGGGCCCCTCCCATCCGCCAACGTCCTTACCGCTTGAATACCTTCAAGAGAGAATACGTCCGAGCTGAGGTGCAACGTCTCCAAGAGCTCGGCATTGTACAGCCCAGCCACAGCCCGTGGGCATCTCCTGTTGTCCTCGTGCCGAAGCCAGATGGGTCGATGCGGTTATGTGTCGACTACCGACGGGTCAACGCGGTAACGGAAGCGGATGGGTACCCCTTGCCTCGCATAGACGACGTGATCGACGACGTGGGCTCGGCGCGATGGGTAACCAAGCTCGACCTCCTCAAAGGCTACTACCAGGTCCGACTGACTGAGCGCTCGAGAGCCATCTCCGCCTTCGTCACCCCAGAGGGACTGTACGAATTCTCCGTTTTTCCCTTTGGGTTGCGGAATGCCCCGGCCACCTTTCAGCGCCTTATGAACCGCCTCACAGCCGGGATGGACGGCGTCCGGTGCTATCTCGACGATATCGTCGTCTTCGGGGACACCTGGGAGTTGCACCTGAGTCGCCTGAAATCTCTCTTTGCTGTGTTGGCTGCCAACAACCTGACGGTGAACCTCGCCAAAAGCGAGTTCGGCCATGCCCGGGTCACCTTCCTGGGACGTGTGGTCGGGCAGAATGAGGTTCGACCTGTTGCAGCCAAGATTGCGGCCATCCAACAATATCCGACACCAGACGACAAAAAAGCAGTGATGAGGCTGATAGGGATGGCCGGATATTATCGGCGCTTCTGTCCAATTTTTTCTTCTATTGTGGCACCGATGACCGACCTCCTCAGCGGCAAGAAGGCCTTTAGGTGGTCGCAGATGTGCCAGGAGTCCTTCGAGAGCTTGAAAACCCTACTATCCAACGCGCCCGTGCTACGAGCCCCTAACCTGGAGAAGCCGTTCACCCTTCACGTCGATGCTAGTGACGTCGCCGGAGGAGCAGTGCTGTTGCAGGAAGGTGAGGGGGGATTCCGTGTTGCACCCAGTGGGATATTTCTCGAAGAAATTTAACAAGCACCAGAGAAATTATGCCACCGTTGAAAAGGAGGCACTTGCGTTGTTGTTGGCCCTTGACCATTTTAGAATTTATATAGGCAGCACAATTCACCCAGTGCAAGTGCGTACAAATCACAACCCCTTAATATTCGTTGAAAAGATGAAGAACACTAATCAAAGACTTTTAAGATGGGCGTTGGCACTACAGCCCTTTAACTTGAAAATCTCACATATACGTGGGAGAGAGAACGTCATAGCCGACGCGCTATCACGTGGTCCAGCTCTCTCAGGAGATGCTCCTTAGGTTAAGAGGTTGTTTATATCAAGTGTAGTATACTCATTTTGTTTGATTTTGGTTCTTTTGTGTGGTTATTACTTGTGTTTTATACTATAAAATTTTCTGTGCAACTATGTAATGTTTTTTTTTTTTTTTTTTTTTATGTTCGCTTCCCATTTAGGGAAGCTCATATTTTTGGGGGAGGAGGTGTTGCGGGCCCGTAACATGGTTGGACACTTTCCCGTCATACTTGTGCGCATGCGCATGCGCATGCGCAGGTTGGTTATAATGAGTGGTCGCCAAATGGTGACGTCTGGCAACTGGGAGCCAGTGGAAGTACGGTAGCTTGCGGGGTACCTCCTTCCCCCTCTTACTAATCCTGTCACCATACCTGACAGTTGTTCCTAGATTTCTCTTGTTACCTAGTTGGGTAACGGTAAGAATTAAGTATACTAGATTGTATCATATTATTATTCATGTTGTATATTATTAATGTTGTATCATATCATTAATGTTATAAATATAGATACTTATAATTGTAGAGTTTACCAAATACCCCAACTGACTTACATCAGATAGATAAAATGTTACCGTACCCTTATATACCTGAAGGGGAACGTAACAATATATATATATATATATATATATATATATATATATATATATATATATATATATATATATATACATATATATATATGAGGAATTCGCTAGTGGACAGCGACATTAATCAGATCATTTTTATGACCATCGCGCAAGGATTCGAACCTGCGCTCTACATGACGACAAGAGGCCCGCCATGACTACCGCCTTACACCGCTCGACCACTGATACTTAAAATCGTACGAACTCAGAACACTTACTGGTTCTCGAGATTGAGAAGGTCACTACCTGCAACCCTATTCTCATTTTTACCATACGACCAAGTACACTCGTGGGAGGGGTAAGGACCGGATCGAATCCTTTTCACGCTTCGTCATTGTAACCATACGAGGAATTCGCTAGTGGACAGCGACATTAATCAGATAATTTTTATGACCATCGCGCAAGGATTCGAACCTGCGCTGTACATGACGACAAGAGGCCCGCCATGACTACCGCCTTACACCGCTCGACCACTGATACTTAAAATCGTACGAACTCAGAACACTTACTGGTTCTCGAGATTGAGAAAGTCACTACCTGCAACCCTATTCTCATTTTTACCATACGACCAAGCACACTCGTGGGAGGGGTAAGGACCGGATCGAATCCTTTTCACGCTTCGTCATTGTAACCATACGAGGAATTCGCTAGTGGACAGCGACATTAATCAGATAATTTTTATGACCATCGCGCAAGGATTCGAACCTGCGCTGTACATGACGACAAGAGGCCCGTACAATTTTAAGTATCAGTGGTCGAGCGGTGTAAGGCGGTAGTCATGGCGGGCCTCTTGTCGTCATGTACAGCGCAGGTTCGAATCCTTGCGCGATGGTCATAAAAATTATCTGATTAATGTCGCTGTCCACTAGCGAATTCCTCGTATGGTTACAATGACGAAGCGTGAAAAGGATTCGATCCGGTCCTTACCCCTCCCACGAGTGCGTTTGGTCGTATGGTAAAAATGAGAATAGGGTTGCAGGTAGTGACCTTCTCAATCTCGAGAACCAGTAAGTGTTCTGAGTTCGTACGATTTTAAGTATCAGTGGTCGAGCGGTGTAAGGCGGTAGTCATAGCGGGCCTCTTGTCATCATGTACAGCGCAGGTTCGAATCCTTGCGCGATGGTCATAAAAATTATCTGATATATATATACATATATATATGTGTGTGTGTGTGTGTGTGTGTGTGTGTGTGTGTGTGTGTGTGTGTGTGTGTGTGTGTGTGTGTGTGTGTGTGTGTGTGTTTATTTACCTAGTTGTATTTTACGGGAAGGGGAGCTATGCTCGTGGGGTCCCGTTTTCGTATCTCATTTTATCTAAACTATTTTTAAATTCATGTATTGTTTTTGCACACACCACTTTCTCATCTAACTTGTTCCAACTGTCTATTACCCTGTGAGGAAAGCTGTTCTTTTTCACATCTCTTCTATAGCTGTCTTTTTTAATTTTATTTCCATGTCCTCTTGTATTTCTGTCATCCCATTTTATCAGATTCTCTCTATCAGTAATTTCTATGCCTTTCATGATTCTGTGAATAGCTATCAAATCTCCTCTCTCTCTTCTTTGCTCTAGTGTCTGTAGCTCAAGTTTTGCTAGTCTCTCTTCATATGATAGTTTTGAGAGTGTTGGTGCCAGTTTTGTAATTGCTCTTTGTATTCTTTCAAGTTTATTTTTATGCATTTTTTTGCACTTGGTGACCATATCGTTGCTGCATATTCCAATCTTGGTCTTATCAGAGTGATTAGAATTTTCTTCACCATTTCTTCATCCAAGTATGTAAATGCAACTTTGATTGTTCTTATTAAATTATAGGTTTCTCCAAAAATCTTATTTATATGTTTTTCAGGTGACATATCATTCATAACAATGACTCCCAGGTTCTTTTCATTTTCTACTTTTTTTATTCCTTCTTCTCCCAATTTATATGATCCTGTTATTCTGTTTTTACTTTTTCCAAATTCCATTATACTACACTTTTTAGTATTGAACTCCATCTCCCACTTTCTACTCCATTCCTGTACTTTATTTAGATCTCTCTGTAGTGATTCACAATCTTCTTCCGTGTTCACTTTTTTCAATAGTTTTGCATCATCTGCAAAAAAGCTCATATAGCTTTCAATTCCTTCATCCATATCATTAATATATATAGCAAACATTATTGGGGCCAGAACTGTTCCTTGTGGAACACCGCTTATTACTTCATTCCATTTTGAGTGCTGATCTCTTATCACTACTCTCATTTTTCTTTCTTGCAAAAAGTCTTCCATCCAATTTAGTAGTTTGCCCTGTATTCCTCCTTCAGTTTCTAATTTCTTAAGCAACTTCTTATGTGGTACTTTGTCAAAAGCTTATTTTAGGTCTAGAAATGCACAATCAGCCCATCCATCTCTTTCTTGTATTATATCTATTAGTCTTGAATAGAAACATATTAAATTGGTGACGCATGATCGTCCTTGTCTGAATCCAAATTGCCTTGGATTGAGCACGTTTTTTTTTTTTTCTAAATATTTTACCCATCTATTTTTGATAATTCTTTCACAAATTTTTGCTATTGTACTTGTTAGAGAGACTGGCCTATAGTTGTTAGGGTCTTCTTTATTTCCTCCTTTATATATAGGTACTATATTTGCTTTTTTCCAATCTTCTGGAACTTTACCTTCTTTCAAGGAACAGTTTATTATGCTATGTATTATGTCTGCCAGTTCATTCCTGCATTCTTTCAAAATCCAGTTTGCTATTTCATCTGGTCCATGTGATTTTCTGACATCAAGATTACTCAAGTGGTTCAATATTTCATTCTTTGTTACTTCTATTTCTTTCATAGGGGGGACTTTCTCTTTCCATTCGATCTCTTCAGGTTGTATGTTCTCCCTTGTAAACACTAATTTAAAATGTTTGTTCATAATTTCCGCCATTTCAATTTCCTCTGTGTATTCAACTCCTCCTTGTCTTAATTTCTCCAAATCTTGTTTGTTTTTCAGTTTGTTGTTTACAAATCTGTAGAATAGTTTTGGTTTATCTTTACATTTTTCTATGACATTTATTTCATATTTTCTCTTTTCCTCTCTGCACGCTTGTACGTATTCATTTCTATAACAAGTATATATTTTCCATTTTTCAGGTCTTTTGTTCTTCTTCAATTTGGTCCAAGCTTTGTCTCTTTTGTCTTTTAACTCCCTACAACTTTTGTTGTACCAGCATTTTACATATTCTTTTTCTTGTTTTTGTCTTGGGACATACTTTTCTACTCCATATTTATAGATTTTTGTCAAAATATTCCATTTCTCTTCTACTGTTGTATCTTCTTTGTGTATTCTTTCCCAGTTTTCATTTTGGAAGAATTCTCTTATTTTATCAAAGTTTGTTTTTTCATACATCAATCTTCCTTTTCTATATTGTTCATTTCTTTTCATGTATTTTTTCTCATTTAGTTCTAGTTCTATCAATATGTGGTCACTTTTGCTTATTGGTGCCTGGTATTCTATCTTTTCCACAATTTTAGGTTCTGATGTGATTATTAGGTCTAGTCCCGATGGTTCTTCTTCATTTCTATACCTAGTGTTCTCTTGTATCCATTGTGTCATTGTGTGGTCAATAATCATCTCAAGTAGAACACTTCCCCATGAGTCTTCTCCACCCTTTACTGTCATCTCTTCCCAGCATATTTCTTTGCAATTATAGTCGCCCATCATAACTATTCTTCCTCCATCTTCCATTATCTCGTTTAGTGTTACTCTTGTGTCTTCTAACATGCTTTTATGTTCATTCTCTTCCCATGAGGCTGTTTTTGGGGGCACGTAGTTTATTACAAACTTTCTGCTCTTCTTACAAAGGATTACAAAGGCGGAGCATGCCGACAGGAGACCTTTTGATCCATATCTAGGTCGGATGCAAAAAAAAAAGAATAATAATATTAATATTAAATAATAAGAAAAAAAACTATAATAATGTAAATAACAAATAAAATACATAGATAAATGCATAGGTATAGTTACAATAATAAGCAAACAGGTAAATAGTAAATGATAATAAATTGACATATAACTAATAATAAATGAAAATCAGACAGACAAATTATAACAAAACAAAAACAAATAATATAACATAAATTATAATCATTACAGCATCTTACTTAGGTATATATCTAAATGATTCTTAAAGCTTCGAACTGAACTACATTGCACTACCTGTGCAGGAAGTTTATTCCATTCATTAACTACACGGTTGGCAAAGTTGTTTCTACCTACTTCCAAATTGAACCTATTTCCGGACAGTTTGAGACCATTGTTTCTTGTCTGATTCTCATTCAATGTGAAAATTTGGTCACTTTTGATGTTGTCAATTCCCTTTAAAATCTTAAAGACCTGTATCAAGTCACCTCTGAGTCTACGCTTTTTTAGGGAAAACAGATTCATGTGCTTAAGTCGATTTTCGTATGATTTATTTTTGATATTTGGAATCAGTTTTGTGGCTCGCCGTTGTACTTTTTCCAGTCTGTCAATGTCTTTAATGAGATTCGGTGACCATACGGAAACAGCATATTCCAAATGTGGACGAACTAACGATTTATATAGCTGTTAATGAGTGATGGACTTTTGAAATCAAAAGATCGCGCAATCAATCCCAGAATCTTATTTGCTTTCTCAGAGGCTGAAATACACTGCTTGGATGATTTGAGGTCGTTACTGATAATTACGCCGAGATCTTTTTCACTATCCACTTTTGTTAACGAATTTCCAAATAACTTGTAATCGTACTTACTGTTATTTTTACCTATGTGCATTACCTTGCATTTACTTGTGTTAAATTTCATTAGCCACTTTTCAGACCATTGCTGTAATTTATCTAAATCTTGTTGAATGTCTAATTGGTTTGAGTGATCATTTGCCACTCCGCACAGTTTTGTATCATCAGCAAATTTGGAAACAGTAGATTTTAGTCCATGGTCTATATCATTTATATATACTATGAATAGAAGTGGCCCAAGAACGGAACCCTGAGGAACTCCACTTGCAACACTTTTCCATCCAGAAGTTTTGCCATTTAAAACAACTCTCTATCTTCTACTTCTATCATAACACTGGGTAACAGCCAAAAAATCGTCAGGGGTTTCTCAGCTGATTTAGACTAATTTTGGTGTTCTGAGTCCGAATATCACATTGGTTTTGCTCAATCAGGTCAACTTTTTGAGATACAGCCATAGGCCTACCTGACGAGCTATACATATGATAATTTGAAGGGTTTTGAGTTCAATCCTATTTTTCTTGAAGAATATAGCGAATTATTCATATATAAATGGTTGCTTCTGGTGCGTTTCTGTTTGAAATTGACTAATTGACTTATTTCTTTCTTTTCAGTGTATTGATATGGCTTCGGCGCGACGGTCATGCAGGAATAATCCTGACATTTTCTGCTACATTTGCGGAGAATACACGCTGTCAATGCACAGGAAGAGCATCACAAGCTTTGTGAAGCGCGCATACCAGGCTCACTTTCAAG
>NC_134800.1:59106223-59173723 GCF_046742065.1 Oratosquilla oratoria
ACTCTCATTTTTCTTTCTTGCAAAAAGTCTTCCATCCAATTTAGTACTTTACCTTGTATTCCTCCTTCAGATTCTAGTTTCTTAAGCAACTTCTTATGTGGTACTTTGTCAAAAGCTTTTTTTAGGTCTAGAAATGCACAATCAGCCCATCCATCTCTTTCTTGTATTATATCTATTAGCCTTGAATAGAAACATATTAAATTGGTGACGCATGATCGTCCTTGTCTGAATCCAAATTGCCTTGGATTTAGTACGTTGTTTTTTTCCAAGTATTTTACCCATCTACTTTTGATCATTCTTTCACAAATTTTTGCTATTGTACTTGTTAGAGAGACTGGTCTATAGTTTGTAGGTTCTTCTTTATTTCCTCCTTTATATATAGGTACTATATTTGCTTTTTTCCAATCTTCTGGAACTTTTCCTTCTTTCAAGGAACTGCTTATTATGCTATGTATTTTGTCTGCCAGTTCATTCCTGCATTCTTTCAGAATCCAGTTTGCTATTTCATCTGGTCCATGCGATTTTCTGACATCAAGATTACTCAAGTGTATCAATATTTCATTCTTTGATACTTCTATTTCTTCTATAGGGGGGACTTTCTCTTTCCATTCAATCTCTTCAGGTTGTATGTTCTCCCTTGTAAACACTGATTTAAAATGTTTGTTCATAATTTCCGCCATTTCCATTTCCTCAGTGTATTCAACTCCCTCTTGTCTTAATTTCTCCAAGTCCTGTTTGTTTTTCAGTTTATTGTTTACAAATCTGTAGAATAGTTTTGGTTGATCTTTACATTTTTCTATGACGTCTTTTTCATATTTTCTCTTTTCCTCTCTGCACGTTTGTACATATTCATTTCTATAACCGGTATATATTTTCCATTTTTCAGGTCTTCTGTCTTTTTTCCATCTGGTCCAGGCTTTGTCTCTTTTGTCTTTTAACTCCCTACAACTTTTGTTGTACCAGCATTTTACATATTCTTTTTCTTGTTTTTGTCTTGGGACATACTTTTCCACTCCTTTTTTGTAAATTTTTGTCAAAATATTCCATTTCTCTTCCACTGATGTTTCTTCTTTGTATATTTCTTCCCAGTTTTCTTGTTGAAAGAATTCTCTTATTTTATCAAAGTTTGTTTTTTCATACATCAATCTTCCTTTTCTATATTGTTCATTTCTTTTCCTATATTTTTCTTCATTAAGTTCCAGTTCAATCAATATGTGGTCACTTTTACTTATTGGTGTTTTATATTCAATCTTGTCCACTATTCTAGGTTCAGATGTAATTATTAAGTCTAGTCTCGATGGTTCTTCTTCATTTCTATACCTGGTGTTCTCCTGTATCCATTGTGTCATTGTGTGGTCAATAATCATCTCAAGTAGAGCGTTTCCCCATGAGTCGTCTCCACCCTTTACTGTCATTTCTTCCCAGCAGATTTCTTTGCAATTAAAGTCGCCCAACTATTCTTCCTCCATCTTCCATTATTTTATCTAATGTTATCTTTGTGTCCTCTAACATACTTTTATGTTCACTCTCCTCCCATGAGGCTGTTTTTGGAGGCACATAATTTATCACAAATTTTCTGCTCTTCTTATCCCTGTCTTCCACTTCTATCATAATCATCTCTACTGTATTCTTTCCATATATGACACCTTTCACGTTTATATCCTTCTTAGTCAGGAACATAACTCCACCCCCTTGCTTTTTCTCTCTGTTTTTAATCCAATAATTATATGCATCATGTCCTACACTGTTGGGTGGTAGTGGGCCTTTTAATTTTGTTTCTACAATTCCCATTATGTCCGGTTCTTTTTCTTTCAAATAATCATTCAGCTCATTCAATCCTGTTATTAATCCATCTATATTTGTGTAAGACACTCTTAGTTTTCTGTCACTTCCATTGTGTTCTCTGTTTCCCTTTTGTTTTTCTCTTGTATGTCGAACTGCCTTAGTTTCATATTCACTACTCTCCAATAGAATCTCTCTTTCTCTGACTCCGTTCTGTTCTCGTTTTTTTGTCTTAGCTTCAAGTCTTTTCTGCTTTTCTTCCTCTCTTTCCTCTTTATTCATTTCCCTTTTTATCCATACCTTTTTATATTGTTCACTTGTTGCTAGTTTCCCTGTTTTGGATAAGATATTCTCTGCCGTCGTTTGTGACCTGAATTTAATCTTAATTGGTCTGGTCTTATCTTTACTATACTTTCCAAGCCTGAATTTTTCCTCAATTTCCTTCATAATTTCTGGTTCATCTTCCTGAACTAATTTTAGTAAACTGCTTACTTTTTCATTTTCCTCATTGGTTCTTGAGGTTCTATCTGGGTTATGTTTCTCTTCCATTCCTAATATAATTATACATTTCTTTTTGTCAGCTAAGTCTCTTACTATATTCTCCTTCTGTCTCATCACTTTAATAACTGAGTCTTCAGTTTGTTCTCTCATTTGCTGTTTAATTATATCAGTAAATGCAACTTTACTGTTTTCTTTTATCGACTTCCATCCCTCTCTGTTTTCTTTACTATTCCTCTTCAATTCCTCATTCTCCACCTTTACTTCTTTTAACTGTCTTTTCAGGTTTTCTATTTCATCAGTTAAGTTTTTGTTCGCATTCTCTAGTTCTTCCAATTTTTCAACCCTTCGTATAATATTGTTAACATGACCGAACCTACGCTCCAAGTCCTCGATCGTCTTATCGACCTTCTCTTCTAGTCTTGTCAGTCGGGGGGGGGGGGGGGGGGGGTGTCCCCGACCCCACCCTCTTTAAATCCCTGGAAAATATTCTCATCACTTTCTACTGTATTGCTCTTATCTATACTTCTAATCTTTACATTTTTATTAGACATTTCATCGTCGTCGGGGAGCCTTTTGTTTACCTTTCGCCTGTCTGTCTGGGCCAAGTCTACTCCTTCCTCATTTCCTTCCATTTCCCTCAGTAATCCCTCCCCTTCTCCTCTTTCCCTACTTTCCTACTACCTCACGAGCAATTCCCCCCCACCCCCACCCTGTAAATACAATAGGCACTTCTCTTTGCGTTGGGATCCACAATACTTCAATTTTCTTCAGAACGTCTTCTAAGCCGTCCGTTCGTTGAAGTGTGTGTGTGTATTTACCTAGTCGTATTTACCTAGTTGTATTTTACGGGAAGGGGAGCTATGCTCGTGGGGTCCCGTCTTCATATCTCATTTTATCTAAACTATTTTTAAATTCATGTATTGTTTTTGCACACACCACTTTCTCATCTAACTTGTTCCAACTGTTTATAACTCTGTGAGGAAAGCTGTTCTTTTTCAAATCTCTTCTATAGCTGTCTTTTTTTTATTTTCTTTCCGTGTCCTCTTGTATTTCTGTTATCCCATTTTATCAGATTCTCTCTATCAGTAATTTCTATGCCTTTCATGATTCTGTAAATAGTTATCAAATCTCCTCTCTCTCTTCTTTGCTCTAGTGTCTGTAGTTCAAGTTTTTCTAGTCTCTCTTTATATGATAGTTTTGGGAGCGTTGGTGCCAGTTTTGTAATTGCTCTTTGTATTCTTTCAAGTTTTTTTTATACATTTTTTTGTACTTGGTGACCATATCGTTGCTGCATATTCCAATCTTGATCTTATCAGGGTGATTAGGATTTTCTTCACCATTTCTTCATCCAGGTATGTAAATGCAACTTTGATTGTCCTTTATGAAATTATAAGTTTCTCCAAAAATCTTATTTATATGTTTCTCAGGTGACATATTATTCATAACAATGACTCCCAGGTCCTTCTCATTTGCTACTTTTTTTATTCCTTCTTCTCCCAAATTATATACTCCTGTTATTCTGTTTTTGCTTTTTCCAAATTCCATTATACTACACTTTTTTGTATTGAACTCCATCTCCCACTTCCTACTCCATTCCTGTACTATATTAAGATCTCTCTGTAGTGATTCACAATCTTCTTCAGTTTTCACTCTTTTCAGTAGTTTTGCATCATCTGCAAAGAAGCTCATATAGCTTTCTATTCCTTCATCCATATCATTAATATATATATAGCAAACATTATTGGGGCCAGTACTGTTCCCTGCGGAACACCGCTTATTACTTCATTCCATTTTGAGTGCTGGTTTCTTATCACTACTCTCATTTTTCTTTCTTGCAAAAAGTCTTCCATCCAATTTAGTAGTTTGCCCTGTATTCCTCCTTCAGTTTCTAATTTCTTAAGCAACTTCTTATGTGGTACTTTGTCAAAAGCTTTCTTTAGGTCTAGAAATGCACAGTCCGCCCATCCATCTCTTTCTTGTATTATATCTATTAGCCTTGAATAGAAACATATTAAATTGGTGACGCATGATCGTCCTTGTCTGAATCCAAATTGCCTTGGATTTAACACTTTGTTTTTTTCTAAATATTTTACCCATCTACTTTTGATAATTCTTTCACAAATTTTTGCTATTGTATTTGTTAGAGAGACTGGTCTATAGTTTGTAGGTTCTTCTTTATTTCCTCCTTTATATATAGGTACTATATTTGCTTTTTTCCAATCTTCTGGAACTTTTCCTTCTTTCAAGGAACTGTTTAGTATGCTATGTATTTTGTCTGCCAGTTCATTCCTGCATTCTTTCAGAATCCAGTTTGCTATATCATCTGTTCCATGCGATTTTCTGACATCAAGATTACTCAAGTGTGTCAAGATTTCATTCTTTGTTATTTCTATTTCTTCCATAGGGGGGACTTTCTCTTTCCATTCAATCTCTTCAGGTTGTATGTTCTCCCTTGTAAACACTGATTTAAAATGTTTGTTCATAATTTCCGCCATTTCCATTTCCTCAGTGTATTCAACTCCCTCTTGTCTTAATTTCTCCAAGTCTTGTTTGTTTTTCAGTTTATTGTTTACAAATCTGTAGAATAGTTTTGGTTGATCTTTACACTTTTCTATGACATCTTTTTCATATTTTCTCTTTTCCTCTCTGCACGTTTGTACATATTCATTTCTATAACCGGTATATATTTTCCATTTTTCAGGTCTTCTGTCTTTTTTCCATCTGGTCCAGGCTTTGTCTCTTTTGTCTTTTAACTCCCTACAACTTTTGTTGTACCAGCATTTTACATATTCTTTTTCTTGTTTTTGTCTTGGGACATACTTTTCCACTCCTTTTTTGTAAATTTTTGTCAAAATATTCCATTTCTCTTCCACTGATGTTTCTTCTTTGTATATTTCTTCCCAGTTTTCTTGTTGAAAGAATTCTCTTATTTTATCAAAGTTTGTTTTTTCATACATCATTCTTCCTTTTCTATATTGCTCATTTCTTTTCCTATATTTTTCTTCATTAAGTTCCAGTTCAATCAATATGTGGTCACTTTTACTTATTGGTGTTTTATATTCAATCTTGTCCACTATTCTAGGTTCAGATGTAATTATTAAGTCTAGTCTCGATGGTTCTTCTTCATTTCTATACCTAGTGTTCTCCTGTATCCATTGTGTCATTGTATGGTCAGTAATCATCTCAAGTAGAGCGTTTCTCCATGAGCCGTCTCCATCCTTTACTGTCATTTCTTCCCAGCCGATTTCTTTGCAATTAAAGTCGCCCAACTATTCTTCCTCCATCTTCCATTATTTTATTTAATGTTATCTTTGTGTCCTCTAACATATTTTTATGTTCACTCTCCTCCCATGAGGCTGTTTTTGGAGGCACATAATTTATCACAAATTTTCTGCTCTTCTTATCTCTGTCTTCCACTTCTATCATAATCATCTCTACTGTATTCTTTCCATATATGACACCTTTCACGTTTATATCCTTCTTAGTCAGGAACATAACTCCACCCCCTTGCTTTTTCTCTCTGTTTTTAATCCAATAATTGTATGCATCATGTCCTACACTGTTGGGTGGTAGTGGGCCTTTTAATTTTGTTTCTACAATTCCCATTATGTCCGGTTCTTTTTCTTTCAAATAATCATTCAGCTCATTCAATCCTGTTATTAATCCATCTATATTTGTGTAAGACACTCTTAGTTTTCTGTCACTTCCATTGTGTTCTCTGTTTCCCTTTTGTTTTTCTCTTGTATGTCGAACTGCCTTAGTTTCATATTCACTACTCTCCAATAGAATCTCTCTTTCTCTGACTCCGTTCTGTTCTCGTTTTTTGTCTTAGCTTCAAGTCTTTTCTGCTTTTCTTCCTCTCTTTCCTCTTTATTCATTTCCCTTTTTATCCATACCTTTTTATATTGTTCACTTGTTGCTAGTTTCCCTGTTTTGGATAAGATATTCTCTGCCGTCGTTTGTGACCTGAATTTAATCTTAATTGGTCTGGTCTTATCTTTACTATACTTTCCAAGCCTGAATTTTTCCTCAATTTCCTTCATAATTTCTGGTTCATCTTCCTGAACTAATTTTAGTAAACTGCTTACTTTTTCATTTTCCTCATTGGTTCTTGAAGTTCTATCTGGGTTATGTTTCTCTTCCATTCCTAATATAATTATACATTTCTTTTTGTCAGCTAAGTCTCTTACTATATTCTCCTTCTGTCTCATCACTTTAATAACTGAGTCTTCAGTTTGTTCTCTCATTTGCTGTTTAATTATATCAGTAAATGCAACTTTACTGTTTTCTTTTATCGACTTCCATCCCTCTCTGTTTTCTTTACTATTCCTCTTCAATTCCTCATTCTCCACCTTTACTTCTTTTAACTGTCTTTTCAGGTTTTCTATTTCATCAGTTAAGTTTTTGTTCGCATTCTCTAGTTCTTCCAATTTTTCAACCCTTCGTATAATATTGTTAACATGACCGAACCTACGCTCCAAGTCCTCGATCATCTTATCGACCTTCTCTTCTAGTCTTGTCAGTCGGGGGTGGGGGGGGGGTTTGTGTGCCCCCCCCCCACCCTCTTTAAATCCCTGGAAAATATTCTCATCGCTTTCTACTGTATTGCTCTTATCTATACTTCTAATCTTTACATTTTTGTTAGACATTTCATCGTCGTCGGGAGGCCGTTTGTTTACCTTTCGCCTGTCTGTCTGGGCCAAGTCTACTCCTTCCTCATTTCCTTCCATTTCCCTCAGTAATCCCTCCCCTTCTCCTCTTTCCCTACTTTCCTACTACCTCACGAGCAATCCCCCCCCACCCTGTAAATACAATAGGCACTTCTCTTTGCGTTGGGATCCACAATACATCAATTTTCATCAGAACGTCTTCTAAGCCGTCCGTTCGTTGAAGTGTGTGTGTGTGTGTGTGTGTGTGTGTGTGTGTGTGTGTATTCACTTGGTCTTTGGATCACGTGTTGGACTCGTGATCGACAGCTATTTCCCTCCTGGAAGAGAGCTCAGAGCTCGTAGGTCCAATCTATGGGTAATGCTATGACCTTGCACACACACACACACCCAACTCCCCGCCCACGAGAGTCAGAGTAACGACCCGAGGCACAGCGATACCGAAATAATTTCGGCCCTGGGCAGGATTCGAACTGGCTACTGGGAGCACTTCTACTCCCCAGTTCAGCGCTCTACCAACTGTGTGTGTGTATTTACCTAGTTGTATTTACCTAGTTGTATTTTACGGGAAGGGGAGCTATGCTCGTGGGGTCCCGTCTTCATATCTCATTTTATCTAAACTATTTTTAAATTCATGTATTGTTTTTGCACACACCACTTTCTCATCTAACTTGTTCCAACTGTCTATTGCTCTGTGAGGAAAGCTGTTCTTTTTAAAATCTCTTCTATAGCTGTCTTTTTTTATTTTCTTTCCGTGTCCTCTTGTATTTCTGTCATCCCATTTTATCAGATTCTCTCTATCAGTAATTTCTATGCCTTTCATGATTCTGTAAATAGCTATCAAATCTCCTCTCTCTCTTCTTTGCTCTAGTGTCTGTAGTTTAAGTTTTTGTAGTCTCTCTTCATATGATAGTTTTGAGAGTGTTGGTGCCAGTTTTGTAATTGCTCTTTGTATTCTTTCAAGTTTTTTTATACATTTTTTTGTACTTGGTGACCATATCGTTGCTGCATATTCCAATCTTGGTCTTATCAGGGTGATTAGGATTTTCCTCACCATTTCTTCATCCAGGTATGTAAATGCCACTTTGATTGTTCTTATTAAATTATAAGTTTCTCCAAAAATCTTATTTATATGTTTCTCAGGTGACATATTATTCATAACAATGACTCCCAGGTCCTTCTCATTTTCTACTTTTTTTATTCCTTCTTTTCCCAAATTATATGATCCTGTTATTCTGTTTTTGCTTTTTCCAAATTCCATTATACTACACTTTTTTGTATTGAACTCCATCTCCCACTTCCTACTCCATTCTTGTACTTTATTTAGATCTCTCTGTAGTGATTCACAATCTTCTTCAGTTTTCACTCTTTTCAGTAATTTTGCATCATCTGCAAAGAAGCTCATATAGCTTTCAATTCCTTCATCCATATCATTAATATATATAGCAAACATTATTGGGGCCAGAACTGTTCCCTGCGGGACACCGCTTATTACTTCATTCCATTTTGAGTGCTGATCTCTTATCACTACTCTCATTTTTCTTTCTTGCAAAAAGTCTTCCATCCAATTTAGCAATTTACCTTGTATTCCTCCTTCATATTCTAATTTCTTAAGCAACTTCTTATGTGGTACTTTGTCAAAAGCTTTTTTTAGGTCTAGAAATGCACAATCAGCCCATCCATCTCTTTCTTGTATTATATCTATTAGCCTTGAATAGAAACATATTAAATTGGTGACGCATGATCGTCCTTGTCTGAATCCAAATTGCCTTGGATTTAGTACGTTGTTTTTTTCCAAGTATTTTACCCATCTACTTTTGATAATTCTTTCACATATTTTTGCTATTGTACTTGTTAGAGAGACTGGTCTATAGTTGGTAGGTTCTTCTTTATTTCCTCCTTTATATATAGGTACTATATTTGCTTTTTTCCAATCTTCTGGAACTTTTCCTTCTTTTAAGGAACTGCTTATTATGCTATGTATTTTGTCTGCCAGTTCATTCCTGCATTCTTTCAGAATCCAGTTTGCTATTTCATCTGGCCCATGCGATTTTCTGACATCAAAATTACCCAAGTGTGTCAATATTTCATTCTTTGTTACTTCTATTTCTTCCATTTGGGGGACTTTTTCCTTCCACTCAATCTCTTCAGGTTGTATATTTTCCCTTGTAAACACTGATTTAAAATGTTTGTTCATAATTTCTGCCATTTCCATTTCCTCAGTGTATTCAACTCCTCCTTGTCTTAATTTCTCTAAGTCTTGTTTGTTTTTCAGTTTATTGTTTACAAATCTGTAGAATAGTTTTGGTTGATCTTTACACTTTTCTATAACATCTTTTTCATATTTTCTTTTTTCCTCTCTGCACTTTTGTACATATTCATTTCTATAACCAGTATATATTTTCCATTTTTCAGGTCTTCTGTCTTTTTTCCATCTGGTCCAGGCTTTGTCTCTTTTGTCCTTTAACTCCCTACAACTTTTGTTGTACCAGCATTTTACATATTCTTTTTCTTGTTTTTGTCTTGGGACATACTTTTCCACTCCTTTTTTGTAAATTTTTGTCAAAATATTCCATTTCTCTTCCACTGTTGTTTCTTCTTTGTATATTTCTTCCCAGTTTTCTTGTTGGAAGAATTCTCTTATTCTATCAAAGTTTGTTTTTTCATACATCATTCTTCCTTTTCTATATTGTTCATTTCTTTTCATATATTTTTCTTCATTAAGTTCCAGTTCAATCAATATGTGGTCACTTTTACCTATTGGTGTTTTATATTCAATCTTGTCCACTATTCTAGGTTCAGATGTAATTATTAAGTCTAGCCTCGATGGTTCTTCTTCATTTCTATACCTAGTGTTCTCTTGTATCCATTGTGTCATTGAATGGTCAGTAATCATCTCAAGTAGAGCATTTCCCCATGAGTCATCACCACTCTTTACTGTCATTTCTTCCCAGCAGATTTCTTTGCAATTAAAGTCGCCCATCATAACTATTCTTCCTCCGTCTTCCATTATTTTAGTTAATGCTATCTTTGTGTCCTCTAACATACTTTTATGTTCACTCTCCTCCCATGAGGCTGTTTTCGGAGGCACATAATTGATCACAAATTTTCTGCTCTTCTTATCTCGGTCTTCCACTTCTATCATGATCATCTCTACTGTATTCTTTCCATATATGACACCTTTCACGTTTATATCCTTCTTAGTCAGGAACATAACTCCACCCCCTTGTTTTTTCTCTCTGTTTCTAATCCAATAATTGTATGTATCATGTCCTACACTGTTGGGTGGTAGTGGGCCTTTTAATTTTGTTTCTACAATTCCCATTATGTCCGGTTCTTTTTCTTTCAAATAATCATTCAGTTCATTCAATCCTGTTATCAATCCATCTATATTTGTGTAAGACACTCTTAGTTTTCTGCCACTTCCATTGTATTCTCTGTTTCCCTTATGTTTTTCTTTAGTATGTCGAACTGCTTTATTTTCATGTTCACTACTCTCCAATAGAATCTCTCTTTCTCTGACTCCGTTCTTTCCTCGTTTTTTGCCTTAGCTTCAATTCTTTTCTGCTTTTCTGCCTCTCTTTCCTCCTTATTCATTTCTCTTTTTATCCATACCTTTTTATATTGATCATTTGTTGCTAGTTTCCCTGTCTTGGATAGAATTTTCTCTGCTGTTGTTTGTGACCTGAATTTAATCTTAATTGGTCTGGTCTTATCTGTACTATATTTTCCGAGTCTGAATTTTTCCTCAATTTCCTTTATAATTTCTGGTTCATCTTCCTGGACTAATTTTAATAAACTGCTTACTCTTTCATTTTCCTCCTTGATTCTTGCAGTTCTATCTGGGTTATGTTTCTCTTCCATTCCTAATATAATTATACATTTCTTTTTGTCAGCTAATTCTCTTACTATATTCTCCTTCTGTCTCATCACTTTAATAACTGAGTCTTCATTATGTTCTTTCAATTGCTGTTTGACTATGTCAGTGAATGAAACCTTATTCCCTTCTTGAGTTATTCTCCAATTTTTAGCTTCTGTAGCTAGTTTCTCTCTGTTTTCATTACTATTCTTCTTCAATTTCTCATTCTCCTCCTTTACATTTCCTAACTGTCTTTTTAGGTCCTCTATTTCTTCAGTTAAGTTTCTGTTAGCCTTCTCTAGTTGTTCCAACCTTTCAATTCTTTGAAAAATGGAGTCTACGTTACCTAACTTACGCTCCAAGTCCTCGATCACCTTATCAACTCTCTCCTCTAGTCTTATCAGTCGGGGGGGGGGGGTTGTGTCCCCCCCACCCTCTTTAAATCCCTGGAACATATTCTCGTCACTTTCTTCTGTATTGCTCCTCTCTATACTTCTAATCTTTACATTTTTATTAGACATTTGATCCTCGCTAAGTCTTTTGTTTACCTTCCGCTTGTCTGGCTGGTCAAAGTCTACTCCCTCCTCATTTCCTTCCATTTCCCTCAGTAATCCCTCCCCTTTTCCTCTTTCCCTACGTTCCCACTACTCCACGAGCAATTTCCCCCCCACCCTGCAAAAACACTAGGCACTTCTCTTTGCGTTGGGATCCACAGACTTCACTTTTCTTCAGAACGTCTTCTAAGCCGTCCATTCGTTGAAGTGTGTGTGTGTGTGTGTGTGTGTGTATGTGTGTAGGCTATTATAAACATTACAGATTGATGAAGTGTCAGGGACAGGCGTAGGGAGTTTCCTTCTATTTCTGCTGACATTTTTTTTTTTTTTCCTGTAAATGGTTTAGTGACAGTTTTAAGATTCATTATATACATCGGTGAGTATTTTTGTAATGGTCTTTCAGACAATCCTGCTTAAAGAATAGAGAAAGGACACCAGTCGATCACATTTTTATATCGCTTTTCGCTATCACGAAAATATTTCATCCACTAAATTGTTGCTGAAAAAAATTAACTAAAAATTCGTTGCAATGGCAACACTGCCTGTAACATGATGATAAATTGAGGCATTCTATTTATCTTATTACCGAAACGCTATATGATAATAAAATTTACTTACAGGAAATTTGAATTTATATGCTATAAGAAGAGTAGATAAAGAACCGTGAGACATGATAGGCGGTATGCAGCCTATTCAACTATTTCCAGGGAATGCAATATTAGTTAACTTTGAAATTTAAGCTTAAGAAGAGAACACAAATACCTTTGAAGAAACTCTTATGAGGGTAGTTTCATTAAAATCTACACACTACATAATATATTTCCACTATATTTACAGGGATAACAATTCGATTCTAGCGCTGTCCTTCGTTCCTCTGTTAAGGCTGAAAATCACTCGGGAAGTTTCCGGGATGGAGAATTAAGTTTTATTTGGCAGTACAAGGATGTAATATGGATAAAATTGAAAACAACAAACCTCAAATAATTGTAAGTAGATGTACAAGAATCGATACATGCTATACTAATCAAGTAAGTAATATAAATATTAGTGCTTGCACCATTTCCGTTCAATATGGCGGACTTCGACTTCCTGTTTACTTTATACTGGGAGTGGGAGTATTTGGATAGATGAAACTATCTATGGCAAGGAAAGACACGGAGAAATTGTGTTGATTGTTTCCTGTTCGGATTTTATAAATGTTAAACTCACCTAAAGTCTTTTACATTTTTGCCTGAATATCCTTGCTTTAATGTATATTGTGTCAACAATGAATAATGTAGTGAAAATAAAATATTCGACATGGTAAAAGTTGGGTATACCAAAAATTGAAACATCAATAGGTCCACCATTAGTTACCTTTGAAGTGTTTGTATGTTGACAAATTAATGTGTACCTAGTGTGCAAGTACTGGATGATGAACGAAACTAAGCAATTGTAGAAGTATTCCTTTATTTTTATAAGACGAGATTAAATGAACACTTGCATTGCACGTCTTAATATTCTTTTAAAATATTGCTTTCTCAAAATTCTGTTTGATAACTACCATATGTAATTGGTATTCCTTGGAGAGTCACATCAAGGAAGATTTATTCTATTTTATGGATATGATTACAAAGAGATTAAAGAATGAAGGACTGGAAGAGATCACAAGGCTTATACTAGTGACTATGCTATTCCGTGATCATTACTTATTAAGTTATTTACTACCTATTATGATTATCTCCACCCATAAAATTATCAAATCTTTTGAAATAGCCATTAGTTTCAGTGTTCACTACATTGTTACTAAGTCCCATTGGTAAGACAGTTTTTGCCTCTTTTCTTCTTGAATATAAATTTGTCCAATTGAATTCCATTACTACTAGTCCTGCCCTGCTGTCTTAATATGATGACCTTGCATGCATTACCCTTGTCAAAGCCCTTGACCCATGGACATATAGGATTGCTGTTGTAACAAACAAAGGCAGCTGCCAACTGAAATATACCCCAAGGTGGTCCAAATATCAGTTTAAGACTTTAAAGTTCAACAAAAGTAAGGTGCCACTTTATAAATGGAGGAGTATTCCTTATTTGATAGAATCTTTAAAAAAAAATCTGTATGCAGAAAGTGCCCTGCATGATGATGTGGTATGTAGGGCAGATACCAGAGAAGGCAAAGTATGTAGTGAAATGGTGGTGATTATCACCAAGTACAGAGGTCCTACTCATGTACTCGAATGGAGAGAGAAAACTGGAGCCCCACAAAAGTTATCAGTACATACATACATATACCAAGGCTTTTTTCCCCTTCCAAGGGAGGTAGCCAAAAAGGGAAAGGCATAAAAACACTCCCACCCATTTCATCCCTAAATACACTCCACACCCCTCCCACCCTTCCTCTCATCTGAGCACCTCCTGGATGACGGGTCATCCCTGCACCCTGCCCACCGTAAATTTACAGATGTCACAAACAAGTTGTTTGATGCATTGACAATGCTGAAAACAGCAGTGGAGAATATGGTAGCCCCTCTTCAAGATATCTTGATCACTAGCAACTTCAGTTTTCCAACCATCAAATGGCCACAGAGAAATAGAAGGATGACATAAAGACCAAAGCAAAGTCTTTATGAGTATTTCTGAACACCTTGTCATCTCACTACAAATTACAAAGCTGTGCAAGTGGTCACTATAGGCAACTATGGTGTGTAATTGTTGACCATACCTGCTTGGACAGTGGGAGGACCCAGGTGGTGCCAGCTTTTCAGTGACCCTCCCTGTCCAACAAGCCAAGTAGAAGAAATAATGTTCTTGATTTATTTTTCACAAACAAGCATGAAGTGATAGATAATTAAGACATCTAAAAAATGATTCTGACCACAACCTAATGTCATCCACCATGAACAAAACCAGAAAAAGAACGAGTTAATTTGTTCAGAAAATAAAAGGTTTGTGAACACTGTTTCAACAGCAAAGCCACTGACTGAAAAAGCAAGAAATAAAGTGGGAACTTGATCTAAATCAACAAAGTTGAAACTGTAAACTGCAATAAATCAACTCTGTACTCATGGGAGAGAAAAATTCATATGAAGATGGGTACTTCAAAAGAAGCAAATAGTTCTACCAGTCAGTATAAGAAACAGGTAATAACAGCATGCTGATTATGAAGTACATACAGAATCTGTGAGTCCCCTATCAACCTATAGAAAAGAGGTACTTTAAATATGCCAAGGTGTACACTGTGACAAGTTTCCCATTTGTACCCATCACAACCTCAGTAGGACTACTAAAGAACAACTTGGTAAAGATGCAAAGCATCTTCACCACCAGTACCAAAAGGTTTTCAGTACATCTAATTCGCCTAAATCTGTTGAAGGATTCTTGAGATTTCTACACACCAGGAGGAAAACCCAAAGACCTTCCTTCATAATATAGAGAACTCTGAACAAGACACTAGAGAAGGGGTAGGGGATGGGGGGGGGGGGGCAAGGGAATACATGTGAATGATATTTTGATGCAGGCCCACAGCAGGACAACCAACAGCAGTCCAGAGTTTTCCCCTAGAGCAGTGGTCAGCAACCTGTAGCTCTTTCAGTCCATTTGTGTGGCTCTAGAAGTTTTTTTTACAAAATAATTATTCTATCAAAACAAAGATGTCATGTTCTGTAAATTTGTAAAACATTTCTGGCAAAATTGTGTGTGTATATGTATATATATTGTGTGTGTGTGTGTATTCAACTTTGAAAAGATCTGTAGCCATTAATTATTATTTGTAGAATGTCTTTCCTAATCTGAACTTATTTTTTTTATATTGTGGCTCCGATAGCACAAACTTTTTATTAAACTTTGAAGAAAAATGGCTCTTGTAGCTGTGAGAGTTACCAGCCACTGCCCTAGAAAGATCTGTGGGAAGTTCTGATTAGTGATGTGAGCCACTGTAGGTCTCTGGGTATTCCATTTAGTGAAACTCAAAGGCAAAAATTATTATTACACCTTATTTTCTGTGCATCATCATCTTCCTTAATTATCATCACTGATTAAGGGAATGTCGCATTGCTTTATAGAGTAGGTGATTTTATTTTTTATTTATTTATTATTATTATTTTTTTTTTTCAAGTATGTGTTTAATGAATATAGGTATAAATACCCCTTACATTAGTATGTAATTCCTCAGGGTATTGTGTTCCTCCCATGTATATAAATAGGGCATAGTGAATATTTAATGAAGATATAGTGAGCTCTAGTGAAGCTCTAATTACTTAATGGAAAATCCTTCCACATCACTCAGCTTGGTATGAAATAAAAGCTTAGAGTCTGGGGAACAAATATTTTTTAATACATTTTTTCAATCTAATACCCCTGATTTTTTTTTTATTAATTTGTTTCTCTGAATAATTCAAAAATGCTGCAAAATTCAGTTTTCATTAAAAAAAAATTTATTCAAATTTATTTGTTTCTGTAGAAAATAAAGAGCATGATGTTTTCTTTCAATTGAAAGAAAAATTACAAAAATCCATAAAGAACAACCGAAGATATTACAACAAAGAACAAAAACATAAACTTTATAGGATGGGGGGATTTAAATTTTTGCAACCATTTGTTTGATGGTTGCAGTGTATAGCAAATCTCCAATTTCCTCTTTACTGGTGAGGTGAGGGTGAGTGGTGTGGCATGGGTGGAGGAGTTGTAAAGTGGGCAGGGCTAGTAAATGCTTGCAGAGTGCTGGGTGCAACTCTGCTGCTTTTCTCCTCTTTCTTTTTTCCTTCTTGTTTTTATTTCAGGCATTCATGGGCCCTCTCTATATTCTGCCACTTCATTCTCTTGTTTCTTGTTCATTTTTCCATGATCACAGCAACAATACAGGGCAAGGAATCAAAATTGTTGCATACAGTGAGAGCACCAGGAGCGATGTCACCTTTGACATTTTCAAGAGTACTAGTGCCCTCTCCAATGTCTTTGTGGGGTATGGTGGTGGAAGGAGTTGCCAAATATCTCCATAAATACAATTCTGTAGCAAAAAACGAAATAGCTATAGAAATGTTGACACTATTTCAATATACACAATGTTTTTCATGCAGTGGGATTGCCAATATGTTATCTATTTTATGCTGTATATAAAAATAGAAACGAAATAGTTGTATAACTTTGTATGAGTGTTGCCACCATCATAGAGATTCTTTTGAAATGTTTACCTAAAATTTGCACATGTATCAGAAGTTTGCTAGCTACGCTCCCTTAATGCAATGTTCTAGTTTTTTCCACCCTCTATTGCCATCCATTGATTCATGAGTTCCATTTTGTGGCTTATACAATGTTCTTATACTTGAGACTGTCCCATGTCAACATTCCTGACAACAAGAAAGACAGTTTGGGATGCAGTATCAGCTCCATGTAATTTTCTCACCCCTCTGCCTGCATTGAATTTCTACCCCATTCTCCAGTCTGCTCTGATAGGCTGGTGGAAAAATCAATGGGAAGAGCACCCACCGAACCACTTACCGTATTTTCCGGCTTAAAATGCGCATCGGGTTATAATGGGATAGTACACAGATAGCGCGCACCGACGTATAACACGCATGCCAGGAAAAGTCACTGGTGGCTAAAGCTTGTGAACTGCATGTATGCGACTCCTGCTTGCATTGGTCCATTGTTTTGTGGGAAATTTGAGCCATGAAAAGTTTATTGAATACAAAATGTACATGAAAAATTTCGGATTTTTACAGAAAATGTTTAATTTACTATCCTGAGGGAATAATTCATCTTACAAGTTTTTATCACCATGTACAAGTTTTTATCGCCATGCAGCAACAAACTATGTTTCGGTTCAATAGTGTCTTTACTGAAGTGACGTTTAGTTTAACAAACTCTCGCAAGAGGGTGTTTAGTGTAGGCTAGATTGGCAATAGAACTGTCAATCTCGGCCCTGATCTAGCATATTCCGGGTGAGCTAAAACGGCCAACGTTCATAATGTTGGTGCCAGTGCTGTTTTCCGGATCCCAAATATTTGCATAGACAACGATAATTAATGTTAGTAAAAATAAACCAATGAAATAACGGCGATTAATTACTTAGTATCATGTGAACGAGGTTACATGGAGAAGTATTTTTCATTAGCTAGAGCCACCACTGGGAAATCTGTTGATTTGTCACTAAATCAAGTGTCAGTTTAGGCATCAATCAGGACACAACTAAGAAAAAGTCGGAATTACATGTACCGGTATATGACTCATGTTGTGCGTTGGTCCCTTATTACTTTGTAGCTTAAATAGTTTGTAGGAAATGTGATCTAAAAAAAGTTTATTGAAAGTAAAATATACAGAAAAAATTCGGGATTTTTACAGAAAATTTTCATTTTATATCTAAGGAAATAATTCGTCTTTACCATTTTTTATTTAATACTGAAACAAACTACAGACTGTTTCGTTTTAGCTTTGAACCTGTAATGACAGTGGTGAAATAGGAGTCTCTCATCGAGGTGACATTTAGTTAATATAACTCCCGAAAGAGGGTGTTGTGTTCAGGTGTTTGACACGAGTTTATGAACGGCCGCAATGGAATTTGTACCATACCTAAAGTGAAGCAACAAAACCAACATAAAAATTCAAACTAGGATCCTGTGAACATGGGCAAATATCATGAATATTGATCATGTTTCATGGTGTTTAGGCCTACTTAAACATGAAAAAGAAGATTCGATAGATCTTACATATACCAAATATTTATAGAGCCCATGCTGGCGTATTCTTTCATGTCACCATGGCTCTTCTTCTTGTTCTCACAGAACGTCACGGAGAAGTGTGTCGTCCCGACTTTGTGACGGCCAACATCGTCACGTTGTTGTGAAAAAAAATTACACACACAGCCGCAGAATTTTCATCGTAGGCCGTAGATAATGCGCACCCCCCATTTTTAGGCCCTTCCAACGGAAAAAAGTCGCGCGCTATACGCCGGAAAATACGGTAAAGACTCAAATTTCACATTTGTCCATGGCCCTCCTCCCACTAGCATGACCAGTACTAGAAACTATCACTGGTGATAGTATTGCTTCCTTGAATACGCTGTTGTTCTATACAGTCTTTTGGTTTCCCATAGAGTTGTTCTGAGGTGCTCTACATTTTCTCCCATGTAGGAAGTTTGTTAAACATGCATTGATGTCGTCCAAGTAAGACTAGTATGATCATTATCCTATAAGATATCATATTGTACCCTTTTTGTCACAGGAATGGTCATTCAAACAACATAGTTTCCTTGTTTCATCTTTGAATAGTACTTGAGAAAGTACTCTTTTTTTTCATTGCATTGACTTTTTTCCATGTTATTCTATTTGAAGATGATATCAAAACTTTCAGACATCTGTATAAATATATATACAGTACTTGCAATATATGGAATTGTCACTAATTGATTAATCTTTATATCATTGTATCACTGATATTTACAGATAACAGACAAAAATGGGCTTGACAAATTTGCAAAGTTGCTGTTATCAAGTGGCTGGGCCATCACTGGTGTCGGGAGTAATAACAATGAATCATCTACAGCAGCACAAGCTTCACAATCTTCTCGTGTTGTCCTCAACACGCCCCAACTTTGCATTGACCAGAATAACCTCAAATCTGTGGTCCACCTTAAAGGTAAGTGAAAATATTGTTTCAATGTGGCGACATACTGTAGGCTACGTTATACGCTTTGTTAAGCTTAAGGCTAGATGAATTCAATAAGATAAGACTGAACCAAGTGAATGGAGGTTTTCATTCATCAGAACACTTCTGTCTGAAGTCAACAACTTGGATAAATATAATCATGTGACATTAATCTGAACAGAATCTGTTTTTGATTATTCCATAGTCAGTTGATTATTCTTAGTTAATAAGGCATTTAGCAAATTTTCTTTATTATTAGACTATATAAATGAATATCTCAGTTTATCATAATGCTTTCTCCATAGGACCAGGAAAATCAGGCTCACAAACTATTAACAGTGGTAGTAATAGCAGCTGTAGTAGTAATGGAAATGGTAGGAATGAAGAGCAGAAGACAGCATATGAACGAGACCAGACCCATGTGGTCACCTTAACAGATCTAGGCAAGAAACTGTTACTTGCTGCACGTGTAGGTGACACCAGTCAAGTACGAAGATTGATGGCTATTGGAGCACCATTTTCTTCAGAAGGGGTAATGAAGGAGTTAGACTTAAAAAGTATCACTAGAAAATTAAATTTGTTGTAAATTTTATTCAAAAAGAGGGATGACTGTGTAACATGTAAGAAAATTAAATATTACTCTTTTATCCAAAATACCCCCTCTGTGCTCTAGCTTTAACTTCCATCACTTTCATCTTTTCTTCATTTTTCTTGGCTGTCCTTTCTCTTTCCTTTTGTTTTTCTTTTCTCTTCACACTCTCTGTGCTTGTTAGTGGCACGCATCTCCTCAGGCTCCATTTTTGTATGTGAAGACTGCTGCTTTGGGATCCCCCAGTCTGTATTTATCTCCTATGAAAATTCAAGGTATAAGAGGGTCTGAGAGGAAGACTTAAACTAGAATCCTATTAATTATATTATTAAATGTTCATGGATGTGGTGCAGTTTAGAGCAGATGTAAAAAGATTGGTCGTATAGATGAGAGGCTGGAGGAAGGGGAGACCTTTAAGTATTTAGGGTCACATTTGAATGAGTTTTTGGATGGGTTTTTTAAATATATGTGTATATAGATAGATAATTAAATTACACTGGATAAGAATATAGACTTGTAATGAAAAGGATAAATTCATAAACTCTTCTGTATCATATATTGCATCATAAGTTTAAGAAAAACAATTTGTGAAAACTGTTGGTAAGAGTTTTTCAGGCCCTGGAGTTGAAAGTCACAGGCATCACTGCTTAATGCACTCTCATTCTTCTGTTAGCTCTCCTTATATCCTAATTTCATCCAAGTTCTATTCTTGTGTTTATACTAAGTGAAACTGCTGTCATGTATATTGATTATGAAATATTGGTCAATAAATTTTCAGCAACTTGGAATGTCACCACTTCATATAGCAGCCCAGAATGGTCACTTACAAACCTGTGAGATGTTTCTCCGAGCAGGAATTACCAAAGATGCCAAGAATAAGGTGAGCCATATTTCTTTAGATTCCATTATTTTTCTAGAATGGAACAGATAGTTTATGTATTTATCCCTCTTTTCTTTGATACCAATCAACCAATCCAATACCCTTGGTCTCTCTTGCAGAAGACCTACAGCCTCCAAGAAACTGACAACAACCACCAGGCAGGACCATAAGTCACTTAGAGGAGAGATGTTGTTGGTAATGGGGTTAAATGAACCTAAGTGACCTAATATTGAATAGACAGGGAGGAGTAGAGGTGGAGGTAAAATGTAGATTGAGAGAAGCAAGTAAATGCCTTGGGGGATTAAAAAGTGGAATGAGAAATAGACATTTGGGAATGGATGCTAAGAAGAGATTTGTAGGTGTGTTATTCTACATTTGGAATTGGTGGTGAAGGAAACTCAGGCGGAGTTCTTGACTTTAATTCTCCTGGTTCAGTTTTCTTCTCCCTACTACATACACAGCAAGCCCTCAGGAAAGCTTGGAGGGTTGCCAGACACATATACAAATATATATACAAGGGTTACCATATGAGGATTTTTTGGAAGTTGGGTCACCTCAGGTGAGGCATCGGCCAGTCGTGCAGGTGTTGACCCGAGGCACAGCTGTGGCTATTGTTCAAGTAGAGGCTCTTGACCTGAGCACCAAGAATCTTTTGTTATCAAAGGGGCATTGTCAAGAAGGGTCAGTAGCCTGGTCCCAGAACAATGGAAATCCTTAGGGGGATGCTGGTCTTGTTGAAAGTACCACACTACACCATATGAGTGATTGTGCTGACAGCACTATATGGGGCAGAAACATGGAACATAAGAGAGGAAGCATTTAAATATGTTTGAGATGAGGTGTCTGAGAAGTATGGTAGGGGTTACTAGGCTGGATAGAGTGAGAAACAAAGAGGTGAGGATGAGGGTGGGGGTGGAAAGGGAGTTGGGAGATAGGGTTGATGAAAGAGTTTTGGGATGGTTTGGACACATGGAAAGAATGAGTGAAGAAAGACTAGTAAAAGAGGTGTGGAAGGAGTGAACATAAGAGGGTAACCAAAGATGAGATGAGATGGATGGGGTAAAAGGGGCATAAGGAAAGAGGGTATTGTCTGTTGAGGAAGGATGGGAGAGGATAGGGATGAATGGAGAATGGTTGTGTATGGGTGATGCTGGGATGTATGAGGGGAAGTGGATGGGGGGTGAGGGAGTATGTATGAAAAATATTTTGATGCAGCCCAAAAAGATTTCACCCTGTCTTCTCCATTTCTGCATGAGGGGGACAGAGAGGGGTGTTCGCCGATTTAATGAAACAGTCTTGCTGTAGATGTGCTGTCTTGTGACACTGCTTCTGACCCAGGGCAGTGGACAAGATACAGGGATGACCCATCAACCAGGAGGAGCCAAGATAAGAGGGAGGGAAGTTGGTGGATGGGAGTGGAGTATGTGGGGATGGAATGGGTGGGAGGAGTGGTTTTTTATGTCTGTTTTTTTGGCTACCTCCCTTGTAAGGGGGAAAATGCCTATGGTATATGTATGTATATGTATGTGAAAGTATGCCTTCTTTTGTCATTAGGTCGGGAAGACACCTCTTCATCTTGCATCCATGGAAGGTCACACAGATATTGTGGCATTACTGCTGTCTGAAGGTTCAGCAGTGAACACACAAGACTTGGTAACTATTTATTTGTGATTCATCATCAATGTAGATACAAGAAATTGGTTTTCAGTCATGGCTAACCTTTTTTGCATGATGAAGCACACCTCAGGTTTAATCCCCAACAATACTAGGTGGCACACTTCCTTTAGTTTTGGTAGTTATTATTAATATAAGAGGGAGGGTGGAGGGGAGTGGAGTATGTTAGGGATGGAATGGGTGGGAGTTGTTTTTATGCCTTTATTTTTTGGCTACCTCACTTATAAGGAGGAAAAAGCCTTTGGTATATGTATGTGATATATATATATATATATATATATATATATATATATATATATATATATATATATAACTCTTGGCTACCCCCCTTATAAGGGGGAAAAAGCCTTTGGTATATGTGCATATGTATGTTCGTATGTATATATATATATATATATATATATATATATATATATTTTTTTTTTTTTTTTTTTTTTTAGTGAAGGAGTTAGAACATATTACAAATAACCCCATATGTTTGGCAGTTAAGTTCCTACCCATAGATAGATCCACTGAAAAAATCCTAAATTCCATACTAAAAGCAAGTTTAAAACATATTCCCAGAGAATTTGTATTTGGTTGTTGATAACTAGCTTTTTTATCCTTGTATATACATATGTATATATATATTTATATATATATGTGTATATATGTATATATATGTATATATATATATATGTGTATATATATATGTATTTATATATGTATATATATGGAGACGAAGGAAGTGACATCATTCGTACTCGAAAGCATCGCTCTGGTCGGCCAAGGAAGATATCAAGTACGATTTGATATCTTCCTTGGCCGACCAGAGCGATGCTTTGGAGTACGAATGATGTCACTTCCTTCGTCTCGAAATTTCTTGGTCCACTTTTGCACTTGACGCACTCCAATTCCCACACGAGTAGCAATATCTTTACACTTATAACCCTCCTTATAGAGAGTTATGATTGTAACAACTGTGTCTCTTTCCAGCTCTTTACCACTTCCCATTACGGAGATATCAAGGCACAAAAACAGAGACCACCGCAAAAAAAAGACTACTCTCCGTGAGAGATGTTTAGAAAGTGACTCCATGTGACATTGAGTGCGCCTAAACAGAGTTGCCAAATAGTGTGTATTGTCTCGGCTAAATACGGGTACAAACGCTAGCATTGAAAAATAGCGAAAAGTTTGGGTGGAAAGTTGTATTTTTCGCATGTTTTGAGTTTAGGGGAAAGTTGGGGCGCCTATAATTTTGCGCCCAAACTTTTCGCGGCTAATGTATATAATATATATATATATATATATATATATATATATATATATATATATATATATATATATATACAGTATATATATATATATATATCCCAATTGCTTGTGTTTGCCCCCATATATATATATATATATATATATATATATATTTTTTTTTTTTTTTTTTTTTTTTTTTTTTTTTTTTGTGTATAGGCACGCAGGGTTAGCTAGTGGGAATGATTTTATGCCTTTTTCTTTTTGGCAACCTCCCTTGTTAGGGGGAAAAAGCCTTGGTATATGTATTATGTATTTATTTATTTTATTTTATTTTATTTTTATTTTTTTCATCCAGTTGAAGATGACAGCTCTGCACTGGGCATGTGACCGAGGGCACACAGCTATTGTAAAGACATTACTGCAGTATGCTGGCAGGGGCAAGATGAGCCAACAGTTGGACACATCACTCAAAAATAAGTAAGTCTGCATGAAGTGATTTAACGATATGAAAGGGATGAGTTTGTGCTTCAAGGTAAAAATAGGCAGAACATGTCAGATGGAAATGCCAGAAAGAAATGAGTGGGAATAAAACACCATTTCTCTGAAGCTCAGGGAAAGCCTGATGGAACTTGGGAAGGAATGTGATAGGAGAAAATTGAAAGTATATGTGGGTGAAAGTAAGGTGATGTCCCTTTATCCACAAGGAGCTAAAATGGAAGGAAAGTAAATGGGTATTTGATGGGTGTGGAATGGGTGGTGAGTGCGTGTATACCTTGGATGTCCAACTCTCTTACAAGAGGTAAAAAGCCTTTTGGTGCATAAATAGATAAAGATAGTGCTTTAGAGATTTCAGTGACCTCTGTGGCCTTATCATGTAGCATTCATTTATGATTAGAAACTAAGCTTTACTCAAAGAAGAGTGTTGATCACTCTTACTGTATTTTCCGGCTTAAAATGCGCATCGGTTTATAATGCACACCCATGCACTTTGTTATCTCAGTACACAGATAGCGCGCACCGACGTATAACGCGCATGCCCGATCGCATTTGTCTATAACGCAGTTTTACCTCGGTATTTATATCATGTAATCGAGGTTACATGGAGAAGTATTTTTCATTGGCTAGAGCCACCGCTGGGAAACCTGTTGATTTGTCACTAAATTAAGTGTCAGTTTAGGCATCAATCAGGACACAACTAAGAAAAAGTCGGAACTACATGTACCGGTATATGACTCATGTTGTGCGTTGGTCCCTTATTACTTTGTAGCTTAAATAGTTAGTAGGAAATATGATCTAAAAAAAGTTTATTGAAAGTAAAATATACAGAAAAATTGCAGGATTTTTACAGAAAATGTTCATTTTATATCTTGAGGAAATAATTCGTCTTTACCATTTTTTATTCAATACTGAAACAAACTACAGACTGTTTCGTTTTAGCTTTGAACCTGCAATGACAGTGGTGAAATAGGACAGTCTCTCATCGAGGTGACGTTTAGTTAATATAACTCCCGAAAGAGGGTGTTGTAGTCAGGTGTTTGACACGAGTTTATGAACGGCCGCAACGGAATTGGTACCATACCTAAAGTGAAGCAACATAGCCAACATAAAAATTCAAACTAGGATGCTGTGAACATGGGCAAATATCATGAATATTGATCATGTTTCATGGTGTTTAGGCCTATTTAAACATGAAAAATAAGATTCGATAGATACCTACCTATACCGAATATTTATATATTGTAGCCCATGCTGGCGTATTCTTTCATGTCACCATGGCTGTTCTTCTTGTTCTCACGGAACGTCACGGAGAAGTGTGCCTCCCGACTTTGTGACAGCCAACATCGTCATGTTGTTGTGAAAAAAATTACACACAGCCGTAGATAATGCGCACCCCCCATTTTTAGGCCCTTCCAACGGAAAAAAGTCGCGCACTATATGCCGGAAAATACGGTAATTCCCTCTATCCCACCTTTCTACTGCCCTCCTTAAGGTTCCCTCACCACCTTTTTGAATCCATCTCTGCTGTATGATTAGCTTAAAAGATAGAAGTGTTGGTTATCAGTAACAAAATACACACACACACGTCGGATTGACAGCGAAGATTGGAATTCCGGAAAAAAACCACCATTTTCGTGGATTTCAGCAACAAGGGAGTACCTGTGTTGTATTAGTAGGGAAGGGGAAAGCTTGTGGTATAGTGGGCAGTGAAGAAAAAGAAGAAGGGGAGGCATTATTGAGGAAAATGGAAAAAAATGATGAAGGTGAGGAACAGGCCTTGAAAGTCAGAAGGGGTGTAAACAAAAGGTGTGCAGACGACACAGCCAAGGTCAAACAGGTGAGCAAAAGTATTGAGAGTAGGAATATAGATAAGAGCAGCTCAATGGAAAGAGGAGGTAATTACTTTTATGGATTTAATGAGGGAGGAGATGACAACCTCCCCTGACTAGTAAGTCTAGTGGAGAAACTAACAAAGAGTTGATAAATTGGAAGAACTAAAGAACGAAAATCAAAACCTAACTAAAGAAATAGAAGAATTAAAAAGACAGTTAAAAGAAGTAAAGGATGAGAATGAGGAATTAAAGAGGGATAGTAAAGAGAATAAGAGTCCATAGCAAAAGAGGTAATTGGTTGGAAACAAGTCCAAGTGAATAACAAAATTGAATTTAGAGATATAGTGAAACAACAGATGAAAGAACAAACTATGGACACAGTTATTAAAATGATGAGAGAGAAGGCGAATATAGTAAGAGACTTAGCAGATAAAAAGAAGTGTATAATTATATTAGGAATGGAAGAGAAGTATAATCCAAATAGGACTACAAGAGTAAAGGAGAAGGAAAAAGTAAACATGGTGTTGAAAGTAGTTCAAGAAGATGAACAAGAAATAGAGAAAGAAATTTAAGAAATATATAGAGTGGGGAAATATATGATAGACAAGACCAGACCAATTAAGATTACCGTATTTTCCGGAGTATAGTGCGCGACTTTTTTCCGTTGGAAGGGCCTAAAAATGGGGGGTGCGCATTATCCGATGGTGCGCATTATCTACGGCCTACGATAAAAATTCTGCGGCTGTGTGTGTAATTTTTTTAACAACAACGTGACGATGTTGGCCGTCACAAAGTCGGGACGGCACACTTCTCCGTGACGTTCCGTGAGAACAAGAAGAACAGCCATGGTGACATGAAAGAATACGCCAGCATGGGCTATATAAATATTTGGTATAGGTAGGTATCTATCGAATCTTATTTTTCATGTTTAAATAGGCCTAAACACCATGAAACATGATCAATATTCATGATATTTGCCCATGTTCACAGCATCCTAGTTTGAATTTTTATGTTGGCTTTGTTGCTTCACTTTAGGTACGGTACAAATTCCGTTGTGGCCGTTCATAAACAACACCCTCTTTTGGGAGTTATATTAACTAAACGTCACCTCGATGAGAGACTGTCCTATTTCACCACTGTCATTGTAGGTTCAAAGCTAAAATGTAACAGTCTGTAGTTTGTTTCAGTATTAACCACTTCAATACGGGACTTAAATCTCGCGGGCAGCAGCCAATGCCAGCCGTACGACGTAACGAAATAATATTCGCATCATAAAATATAGTCGCCGCTTATATCGATCGTTCTCTCTTTCACCCGCGAATTTTGAAAACCACAGAGAATGGGATTCTGGGCGCATTTGGGAGAATGTAAAAACACAGGGGCGACTACAATAAATATAATCAAGACGCCGATATGGCAGCGTCGCGAATCCACTTGCTCCTCATGACGCCTACGTGTGCGGCACCGTATGGAAGGGGTTAAATAAAAAATGGTAAGACGAATTATTTCCTTAAGATATAACATGAAAATTTTCTGTAAAAATCCCAAAATTTTTCTGTATATTTTACTTCCAATAAACTTTTTTTAGATCATATTTCCTACAAACTATTTAAGCTACAAAGTAATAAGGGACCAACACACAACATGAGTCATATACCGGTACATGTAGTTCCGACTTTTTCTTAGTTGTGTGCTGATTGATGCCTAAACTGACACTTAATTTAGTGACAAATCAACAGATTTCCCAGCAGTGGCTCTAGCCAATGAAAAATACTTCTCCATGTAACCTCGTTCACATGATACTAAGTAATTAATCGCCGTTATTTCATTGGTTTATTTTTACTAACATTAATTATCGTAGTCTATGCAAATATTTGGGATCCGTAAAACAGCACTGGTACCAACATCATGAACGTTGGCCATTTTAGCTCACCCGGAATATGCGAGATCAGGGCCGAGATTGACAGTTCTATTGCAAATCTAGCCTACACTAAACACCCTCTTGCGAGAGTTTGTTAAACTAAACGTCACTTCAGTAAAGACACTTATGAACCGAAACATAGTTGCTGCATGGCGATAAAAACTTGTACACGGTGATAAAAACTTGAACACGGTGATAAAAACTTGTAAGATGAATTATTCCCTCAGGATAGTAAATTACAATTTTTCTGTAAAAATCCGAAATTTTTCATGTACATTTTGTATTCAATAAACTTTTCATGGCTCAAATTTCCCACAAAACAATGGACCAACGCAAGCAGGAGTCGCATACATGCAGTTCACGAGCTTTAGCCACCAGTGACTTTTCCTGGCATGCGCGTTATACATCGGTGCGCGCTATCTGTGTACTGAGATAAAGAAGTGCATGGGTGCGCATTATAACCCGATGCGCATTTTAAGCCGGAAAATACGGTAAATTCATGTCACAAACGACAGCAAAGAATGTCTTATCAAAATATGGGAAACTAGCAAAAGTGATCAGTATAAACAGGTATGGATAAAAAGAGAGATGAATAAAGAGGAAAGAGAGGAAGAAAAACAAAAATAATCGAAGCTAAGGAAAACAACGAGAAATTCTATTGGAGAGTAGTGGACATGAAAGTGAGGAAATGGTTCATAGCAGAGAAAAACAGAAGGGAAACAGAAAACAGGATGGAGGTAGCAAAAAAATTAAAAGTGTCTTTCACAAATATAAGTGGATTAATAACAGGCTTGAATGAACTGAATGATTGCCTGAAGGAAAAAGAACGGGACATAATGGGAATTGTAGAGACAAAATTTAGAGGTCCATTACCACCCTACAGTGTAGGACATGGTGCATATCATTTTTGGATTAGAAACAGAGAAGTAAAACAAGAGGGTGGAGTTATGTTCCTGACATGAGGAATTTTACATATGGAAAGAATAGAGTGGAGATGATTATGATGGAGATAGAGGACAGGGACAAGAAGAGCAGGAAGTTTGTGGTAGATTATGTGCCTCCTAAAACAGCTTCGTGGGAAGAGAGAGAACACAAAAATATGTTAGAAGACACAAGGATAACACTAAATAAGATAATGGAAGATGGAGGAAGAATAGTTATAATGAATGACTTTAATTGTAAAGAAATCTGCTGGGAAGAGATGACAGTGAAAGGGGGAAACAACCTATGGGGAAATGTACTACTTGGTATGATGATAGAACATACAATGACACAATGGATACAAGAGAATACTAGGTATAGAAATGAGGAAGAACCATCGGGACTGGACCTAATAATCACATCAGAACCTGAAATAGTGGACAAGATTGAATATAAGACACCAGTAAGTAAAAATGATCACATATAAGTTGAACTGGAACTAAATGAAGAAAAATACATGGGAAAAAAACAAACAATATAGAAAGGGAAGGTTGATGTATGGAAAAACAAATTTTGATCAAATAAAATAATTTTTTCTAAAATCAGACTGGAAAGGATACACAAGGTGGAAACAACAATAGAAGAGAAATGGAAAATTTTGACAAAAATTTTTAAAATAGTGGAAAAGTATGTTCCAAGACAAAAACTAGAAAAAGGATATGTAAAATTTTGGTATAAAAAATGATGTAGGGAGTTAAAAGACAAAAGGGATGAAGCTTGGATAAAATGGAAGAAAGACAAAAGACCTGGAAAATGGAAAATATATACTAGTTATGGAAATCAATATGTACAAATGTGCAGAGAAGAAAAGAGAAAATACAAAAAGGATGTCATAGAAAAATGTAAAGATCAACCAAAACTATTTTCTAGATTTGTAAACAACAAACTGAAAAACAAACAAGAATTAGTGAAGCTATGACAAGGAGTTGAATACACAGAGGAAATAGAAATGGCAGAAATTATGAACAAGAATTTTAAATCAGTGTTTACTAGGGAGAACATACAACTTAGAGATGTCGAGTGGGAGGAGAAAGTCCCCCTATGAAAGAGATAGAAGTAGCAAGGAAAGAAATAATGAATCACTTGAGTAATCTCGATGTTAGAAAATCGCATGGACCAGATGAAATTGCAAACTGGATTTTGAGAGAATGCAGGAACAAACCAACAGGCAAAATGCATAGTCTAATAAGCAGTTCATTGAAAGAAGGAAAAGTTCCAGAAGATTGGAAAAGAGCAAATGTACATACATTTACCAAGGCTTTTTCCCCCTTTCAAGGGAGGTAGCCAAAAAGAAAAAGGCATAAAATCATTCACACCCATTCCATCCCTAAATACACTCCACTCCCCTCCACCCTCCCTCTTATCTTAGCACCTCCTGGATGACGGGTCATCCATGCACCTTGTCCACTGCCCTGGGTCAGAGGCAGTGTCACAAGTCACAGCACATCCACAGCAAGGCCGCTTCATTAAATCGGCAACCCCCCTCTCCGTCCCCCCATGCATAAAAGGAGAAGACGGGGAGAAATCCCTTCGGGCTGCGTCAAATTTTGCTCACACATACTACCTCACCCCCCATCCCCCCCACCCATTCCACCTCATGCATCACAACATCATCCATATACAACCATTCTCCATTCACCCCTGTCTTTGGTCCTCTCCTGTCCTTCCTCAACAGACATTCCCCTCTTCCCCAAAGCTCCCTTCACCCCATCCATCCACCTCATCCTAGGACGTCCCCTCATGTTCACTCCCTCCACATCTGCCTTCCATACCTCTTTTAATAGTCTTTCTTCACTCATTCTTTCCATGTGTTCAAGCCATCCTAATACTCTTTCATCAACCCTATCTCCCAACTCCCTTTCCACCCCTGTTCTCCTCCTCACCTCCTCATTTCTCACTCTATCTAGCCTAGTAACCCCCATCATACTTCTCAGACACCTCATCTCAAACACATTCAAACTCCTTCTCCATTCACACCTGTCTTCTGTCCTCTCCCATCCTTCCTCAACAGATATTCCCCTCTTCCCCAAAGCCCCCTTCACCCCATCCATCCATCTCATCCTAGGACGTACCCTCATGTTCACTCCCTCCACCTCTGTCTTCCATACCTCTTTTACTAGTCTTTCTTCACTCATTCTTTCCATGTGTCCAAACCATCCTAATACTCTTTCATCAACCCTATCTCTCAACTCCCTTTCCACCCCTGTTCTCCTCCACACCTCATTTCTCAATCTATCTAGCCTAGTAACCCCCATCATACTTCTCAGACACCTCATCTGAGATACATTCAAACTCCTTCTCTCTTCCTCTCTTATGTTCCATGTTTCTGCCCCATGCAGTGCTGTTGGGACATTCACTCCTTCCTACAGTCTCCTCTTAGCATCCTTTCCCAAATGTCTATTCCTCATTACACTTTTTAATCCACTGAGGCATTTACTCGCTTCTCTCAATCTACATTCTACCTCCACCTCCATTCCTCCCTTTCCTGCCACATTTGCACCCAAGTATCTAAAACTATCCACTTCCTCCAGTCGCTCTCCCTTAATGCTCACTTCCAGTCTGCTGCCACTTTCATCCCTTGTCAAGTACAAGGGATGAAAGTGGCAGCAGACTGGAAGTGAGCATTAAGGGAGAGTGACTGGAGGAAGTGAATAGTTTTAGATACTTGGGTGCAAATGTGGCAGGAAAGGGAGGAATGGAGGTGGAGGTAGAATGTAGATTGAGAGAAGCATCTCATCACCTTACTTTTACCCACATTTATCTTCAATTTTCTTCTATCACACACTCTCCCAAACTCTGTCATCAACTTCCTCAATCCCTCCTCCGATCCTGCCACAAGTGCAGTGTCGTCTGCAAACAGCAGCTGGCTCACCTCCCACTTTTCTCCATTTTCTTTAACCATACTCAATCCCTGACCCACCACCCCATCCATATACAAGTTGAACAGCCAGGGCGACATAACGCATCCCTGACGAAGTCCCACCTTTACCTCGAACCACTCACTCTCTCCATTTCTAATCCTGACACATGCTCTACTACTCTCGTAAAAACTCTTGACAGCTCCTAGAAGCTTTCCTCCTATCCTATATATCCGCAAAACCTCCCACAGTGCCTTCCTGTCTACCCTGTCGTAAGCCTTTTCCAGATCCATAAAAGCCCCAAAAAATCCTTCCCCTTTGCTATAGCTTTCTCACATATCTGTCTTACCACAAAAATCTGATCAACACAACCTCTACCCGTCCTAAATCCACACTGTTCCTCACCAATTACTCCCTCTGTTCCTCTCCTAATCCTCTCAATCAAGATCCTCCCATAAGCCTTCCCAACTACACTTAACAAGCTAATCCCTCTGAAACTACTACACTTACACTTGTCCCCTTTTCCCTTGTAAAATGGAACTATACAGGCACTCCTCCAGTCCTCCAGCACTCTACCCTCTCTCCAGCAAACATTAAATAACCTCACCAGCCAGTCCACCATCACTGTACCAATATATAAAGGGGAAACAAGGAAGACCCCACTTACTATAGACCGGTCTCTCTTACAAGTATGGTAGCTAAAATTTGTGAAAGAATTATCAAAATTAGGTGGGTAAGGCATTTGGGAAAAACAATGTACTAAATCCAAGGCAATTTGGATTTAGACAAGGAAGATCATGTGTCACAAACTTGATGTGTGTCTATTCAAGACTAATAGATATAATACAAGAAACAGATGGATGGGCTGATTGTGCATTTCTAGACCTGAAAAAAGCTTTTGATAAGGTGCCACATAAGAAATTGCTAAAGAAATTAGAAACTGCTGGAGGAATACAGGGCAAACTACTGAAGTGGATGGAAGACTTCTTCCATGAAAGAAGAATGAGAGTGGTGATAAGAAACAAACATTCAAATTGGGATGAAGTTATTAGTGGAGTTCCACAAGAAACAGTTTTGGCCCCAATAATGTTTGCTATATGTATTAATGATATTGATAAAGGAATTGAAAGTTATATGAGCTTCTTTGCAGACGATGCAAAATTATTGAAAAAGTGAACACTGAAGAAGATTGTGAGTCACTGCAGAATGATCTCAATAAAGTATGGGAATGTTGTAGGAAGTGGGAAATGGAATTCAATATTAAGAAGTGTAGCATAATGGAATTTGGAAGAAGCAATAGAAGAATAGTGGGACCATATAAATTGTGAGAGGAAGAAATTAAAAAAGTGGAAAATGAGAAGGACCTGGGAGTCATTATTATGAATAATATGTCCCCTGAGAAACATACAAACAAAATTTTTTGAGAAACTTATAATTTAATAAGAAAAATCAAAATGGCATTTGCATACCTGGACGAAGAAATGGTGAAGAAAATACTAGTCACTTTGATAGACCAAGATTGGAGTATGCAGCGACGATGTGGTCACCAAGTACAAAAAAATGTATAACAAAACTTGAAAGAATACAAAGAGCAATCACGAAATTGGCACCAATGCTCTCAGAACTATCATATGAGGAGAGACTGGCAAAACTTGAGCTACAGACATTGGAGCAAAGAAGAGAGAGAGGAGAATTGATAACTTTTTATAGAATTATGAAAGGCATAGAAATTATTGATAGAGAGGATCTAATAAAATGGGATAGTAGAGATACAAGAGGACACGGAAAGAAAACCAAGACAGTTATAGAAGAGACTTGAAAAAGAACAGCTTTCCCCACAGGATAATAGACATTTGGAACAAGTTAGATGAAAATGTGGTGTGTGCAAAAACAATACATGAATTTAAAAACAGGCTAGATAAAACAAGATATGGAGACGGAACACCACTAGCATAGCTCCCCTTCCCGTAAAATACATATATATATGTTTGCAGAAACCACAAGGAAATCAAAGAACAGAATACTGAACATCTTCATCTATTAAGACATCTTCAGAGTACAAAGAAATTCAATAGATGATGGTATAAATATAGTAATAAGAGGAAGACAGGGAAGGTCACAACAATAAATGTGCAACCTCTGGGACACCTCAACAAAAAAAGTTAACAGTACTTGCAATAAGAAATACACATAATGAATAAGAATAAAAACATAACAAAATAGAAAATATATAACAATAAAAGAATGAACAAATGACACTAATAAACCAAAAAGGTAAGGGAAAAACAAAAGTGACACTTGGTCTCAAGAAACCTTTATAACGGAGCTTCACAGTAAACGTATAGTGAATTTAATGATTTCCAAATGAAAATTCATGTAATAAGAAGTACACAAAACAAAACAAAAAGACTAATAAATTATCAAAATGGCTTATTTCTATTTTGAATCCACTGGTTGGAACTATTTCAGATTCACACATATAAGAGACACCAACCATTCTATTGGTTAGGGCCATGCCCAAGAAATTGCTTCTTGTTCCATTTTAAAAAGAAATATTATTGAATCCAGTCTTATTAAAAAGACTTATGATGAAACTTTTAACATGAAATATGGGATTATATAAACTAGACAAATTTATCATCAACAAGAAAGTGGAACAATGTTGTGAAATTCCTCCATAATGGTTTCTTGTGACCAATTGTCATCTTTAATGATTTTATTTATTTATTTTTATTTTGTTTTATTTATTTATTTTATTTATTTATTTATTTATTTATGACCCGTCATCCAGGAGGTGCCAAGATAGGAGGGAGGGTGGAGGGGAGTGGAATATATGGGAAATGAAATGGGTGGGAGTGATTTCTATGCCTTTTTCTTTTTGGCTACCCCCCATGTAAGGGGGAAAAAGCCTTTGGTATATGTATGTATTTATTTATTTATTTATTGTGTGTGACCCATCATCCAGGAGGTGCCAAGATAACAGGGAGGGAAGAGGGTGGAGGGGAGTGTGGTAGGGATGGAATGGGTGGGAGTGTTTTTTATGCCTTTGTTTTTTGGCTATGTCCCTTATAAGGAGGTACTATTATGATTCTCATTATATTTGTTCTTCCATTTCAGATTCATGAAGACAGCATTACAGTTAGCCACAGAAAACAACCATACTGAAGTGATTAAGCTTATGAAGGTAGGCAACTATAACATTGAATTAACAGAGTTTACCTAGTTCTATTTTACCGAACAATTTGTGTACAAAAATGTTCCTTTCCCCTTCAGAAGGTACCCAACCATTTTACCATCCCCAAGACTCCATCTCTTCAGTTTTCCTTGGCACCCTTTTTTGAGGACAAGGATACCATCACCATAATTCTCTCAGTTTTCTGGTTGCAAGGTCAGAGTGGAGGGAAATCAAGGTGTCCTGGCTGAGTGAGTTCAGAGTAACAGTATGCATCCCCTTAGCCCAGCCAGAGAGGGGGAGTTTGTGACATTAAACTAAACTGACAACTCCATGGACCAAGGATATCTTCTTTTAATATCTTTCTCTTATGTAGTCAGGGTTGCATGACAACATCATAGCAACCTGGATTTTTTTTTTTTTCTGTTCTTTTCTTTTCATCTTTTTTCTTTTTCTTTTCTTTTCTTTTAATGTTCTTGTCTTTTCATCTTTTTTCTTTTTCTTTTCTTTTCATCTTTTTTCTTTTTCTTTCTTTAATTTTCTTTTAATGTTCTTTTCTTTTCATCTTTTTTCTTTTTCTTTTCTTTTCATCTTTTTTCTTTTTCTTTTCTTTTCTTTTAATGTTCTTTTCTTTTCATCTTTTTTCTTTTCTTTTCATCTTTTTTCTTTTCTTTTCTTTTAATGTTCTTTTCTTTTCATCTTTTTTTTTCTTTTCTTTTCATCTTTTTTCTTTTTCTTTTCTTTTCTTTTAATATTCTTTTCTTTTCATCTTTTTTCTTTTTCTTTTCTTTTCATCTTTTTTCTTTTTCTTTCTTTTCTTTTAATGTTCTTTTCTTTTCATCTTTTTTCTTTTTCTTTTCTTTTCTTTTAATGTTATTTTTTCTTTTTCTTTTCTTTTAATGTTCTTTTCTTTTCATCTTTTTTTTCTTTTCTTTTAATGTTCTTTTCTTTTCATCTTTTTTCTTTTTTTCTTTTAATGTTCTTTTCTTTTCATCTTTTTTCTTTTTCTTTTCTTTTAATGTTCTTTTCTTTTCTTCTTTTTTCTTTTTCTTTCTTTTCTTTTAATTTTTTTAATTTTTTTTTCTTTTCTTTTAATTTTTTTTAATTTTTTCTTTTTCTTTCTTTTCTTTTCTTTTAATGTTCTTTTCTTTTCATCTTTTTTCTTTTCTTTTAATGTTATTTTTTCATCTTTCTTTTTCTTTCTTTTTAATGTTCTTTTCTTTTCATCTTTTTTCTTTTTCTTTTTTAATGTTCTTTTCTTTTCATCTTTTTTCTTTTTCTTTTCTTTTAATGTTCTTTTCTTTTCATCTTTTTTCTTTTTCTTTCTTTTCTTAATTTTTTTTCATCTTTTTCTTTTTCTTTTCATCTTTTTTTCTTTTTCTTTTCTTTTCATCCTTTTTCTTTTTCTTTTCTTTTCTTTTAAAGTTCTTTTCTTTTCATCTTTTTCCTTTTTCTTTCTTTTGCTTCTTTTTTCAATTATTTGATTAAATGTTGTCTTGAGTTTCACTGACTAGAAACCTACAGGCCCTCTCATAGATCTCTCTGGGAAAAAAAAAAGATTGAAAATGGGCAGGAGGGAAATTATTTTCTCTGCTGTCCATCCTGCAGGACAGTCCATCACAAGCAGGTTCTCACTATTGGTCTCGAGGCATGTGTAATCCCATTTAAATCCAAACAAATCACCAGTGAACCCAGCATCATACAGAGCCATCTTTCCTCTCAGTCAAATCCACTTATAGAAAGATTGATTTTAGAAAAGATAAAGACACATGTGCTTACTTAGATTGATTCTAGAAAGAATAGAAACACCTACTGTATACCTACTGTACCAAATTAGCATGGATTCAAAGAAAGCCACACCATTTCTGCTTATAAATCTGGAAGACTTCAACAAAAAAACACCATCTGACAAGACAGTGTGTTAAAGCTGCTACTGTTGCTCATTGATATGTTTTTTGTTGTATATTTTTAAAAGTATCCTTATACTGATCTGATGTTTTTGTGTCATCATTTTGTGATCGATTTCCTTTACATAGGGGGAAGGAGTAGAGAGAAATACAAAGGAAGAGGAAGCTGCTGTAGAGTCGATCACACTGGACATGGCTTCTGGTGGGCAGGTTCCACACCCAGTTTCCTACGTCTGCAAAACTGAGGAAGTTACTACAGAAGAAGTCAGCTTTATGGAAGAGGTACATTGTGAAATATGGTGATCTCTGCAGTTTTAACAAGGTTTTCTGGTATTGTGAATAATGATTCAGTAAATATCTTGACACTTTCATAATGTATTCTCAGGCATTCATTATAGCAATAGAATTAATCATTCTTCCTTTGGATTTCACGGACTTGAATCCTGCAGCCCCATAATAGCTGGGATTGGTCCCTGGATCCTCTGATAGATCTCTTGCAGAAGAGGTATTGGACTGTTGTCATTGTTGGTTCAATGTGGGACTCTCTCTATGTCACCAGCTTGGAAGAGATACAAAGTTAATATATGGTGATCCTGAGCCTAGTTCAGAGATTGAATGTCAGCCTCTTGAGGCTGTACCTCAGGTTGGAGGTAAAAATGTTAATAGGTTTTAAAGACTTTTTTTTTTTTTTTTTTTTTTTTTTTTCTTCTTCTTCTTCTTCCCTTATAGGACCCCCATTTACCGGCAGCACCCACTGTTGGTCCTGCCATGAATTGTCACCATACATTCTTTACACATAGCAACCATAATGTATTAATCCATACAGCATCAGCCCAATGTAGCTCAGATACATGCTGGTGTCAGCCAATTTTCAATTTAATTTTTTTTCACTTAATTTGTCTTAAGATAACATAAAATGGTAAGCAAGTTGACAGGGTAAGGTGGTAATTTAGCATATTCATTCCCTCTCATTCAAGTTTTGCATGCATATCATAAAAGATATAGGCCATACCCATAATTATTATGAGTGTATATCTCATCTTACATACATATACCAAGGCATAAATCCACTCCCACCCATTTCATCCCCACATACACTCCCATTCACCATCCCTCTCTCTGTCTTTTCTTGACTCCTCCTGGATGACGGGTCATCCCTGCATCTTGCCCACTGCCCTGGGTCAGAAGCAATGCAGAAAGACACAGCACATCCATAGTAAGGCCACTTCATTTAATAGGTGACCCCCCCCCTCCATCCCCTCATACAGAAAAAGAGAAGACGAGGAGGAATCCCTTCTGGCCACATCAAAATATCATTCACACATACTCCATCACCCCCCCCCTCATCACCGAAGCCATCTTATTGGATTTATATACTTTGTGAATGTCATGTAACAAAAAAAAAATAGTTGATAAGAGAAACAGTGTAAAAACTGCCAAAAGTTTACCCAAAATGTGAAAACAGTGTGTTGCCAGTTATCCCCCAGCACTTTGCAATGTTACAATGTTACGAAAGGGTGTGGATGGAAGTTTTAAATCAACCCATGACAGCAAAATTATGTAGTGTACAGCAGGACACTTATAATTCATCAAAATTCTATATATATAACTGGGTTCACAAAACTAAAGCCTATAATTGCCATGTCTTGTAAGGATGTATGGAAACCACACAGTTCTCCCAAACCAGTTTGTTAGGAAGTAGCTGCTATGGCAACTATCATAGAGCCATTGACGCTCAAGCTAGTTGAATGTTGTGGCGTTAAATTAACACCGTTGATGCTGTATGGATTAAAGTAACACTATAATAGAATTAGTAAATTCAGGCAAAAGTAAAATGATAAGATGTACAAGGTGGTGATGGGTTGGAGATGAATTTGAAGGGTTAGAGGCTGGAGGAAGTGGAGAGCATTAAGTATTTGGGGTCACATGTAGCAGGGAATGGAGGAGTGGAAGTGGGAGTTGCATTATAAAGTAAAGAAAGCAAATAAATGTCTATGGAGACTGAAAAGTGTCATGAGAAATAAGTATCTGGAGATAAACAGAAAAGAGAAGACTGCACAATGGGTTGATTGACCCCACAGTATTGTAAAGAACAGACTAAGAGTTTAAAGAAGACAGGAAAAGAAAAGCATAATCATGATGAGATCAAGTATTTAAGAAATATGGTTGGGGAGTTACAAAGATAAATAGAGTGAGAGTTGTGGAAGAGAGGCAGAAAGCAGGAGTGGAAAGAACTGGCAGATAGAGTTGACCAGAGAATGCTAAGATGGTTTGGGCATATGAAAAGAATGCTGCTTGTCTTCAAAACCCATCAACATCCTCACCTCCATTTTGAGGTGCACAAACACCCAATCTCTGGACTAGGCCCAAGATCTCTCTCAACCAACATCAGATGTATGTCTTCCACATTTTCACATAAAGGTAGTTGACAATGAGCAACAGTCCCCTTTCCACTACTTCAAAATGTTGACATATAAACAATCCCAAAACACAGACAACAGTCAAAATTTTCTTCCCAGAGAGATCTGTGGGAGGGTCTTAGGATCATTGCCAGGGTTTTCAGTCAGTGAGACACAAAGCAACATCTATGATCATTATTATTACACGAGGAAAAAACACATGATTTCATTGTCATCTATAAGCAGTCTGTCATTGTTTGAATTCACTAAAATGCCTTGTCCACAGGTTACACATGTTCCTGAGGCTGATATAGAAATGAATAGAAGAGAGGATATTGGCAAAGTGATAGAGGACTTGCCAGAGTCCATCATGACAGATGATGCAGAAGGTAAGAATTGAAGATCCATCTTCTTCATACAACCTTAACCCCACTGTATTGCAGGGTCAGCTGCTTGAGTTATCCTTCTCCTTTTATTCCTATCCATTGCATCTTCCTTTTGTGCTCTTAGTTTCTTCATGTCACACCTTGTTATGGCTCTCCATCTCATTCTTTGTCTCCTGAATTAGTCAACCTCATAAGTCTATGGATACCTTTGGCCTCCAGAACCAGGCCTTATCACTTTGCCCTGTCTCTTTCTTGTCTCTCTCCCACTTATCTCTCTTCTTGCTCTCTCCCTCTGGATGGGGTGGTATGAGAGGTAAATGCGAAGTTGATGGGCAAGGGATTGGAGGTGGTAAGATATAGTGGAAGGAAGTGGGTGGTGAGCCAGTTGTTACTTGTGGATGACACTGCTCTTGTGCAGGGTCAAAGGAGGGTCTAAGGCAGTCAGTTATAGAGTTTGGAAAGATATGTGAATGGAGGAAATTGAAAGTGAATGTGGTAAAAGCAAGTAGGAAGTAAGTCTTAGAGGAGAGAGGCTAGAGGAAGTAGATAGCTATTTAGGGCCACATATAGCAGGAAATGGAGTGAGGGTGGAGGTAAACTGTAGAGTGAGGGAAGCAAGTAAACATCTTGGGAGGTTGAATAATGTCATAAGAAATAAACTTCTGGGAATTGATGCAAAGAGGAGATTATATGAAGGGGTGTTTGTGCCTACAACACTTTATGGGGTGGAAACTTGGAACTTAAGAGAGGCAGAAAAGAGAAGTATGATAAGGGTTATAAGGTTGGATAGAGTGAGAAATGAGGAGGAGAGGAGGAGAATGGAGGTAGAAATGGAGCTGGCAGATAGGGCTTATGAAGGATTGTTGGGATGGTTTGGACACATGGAAAGAATGAGTAAAGATTAGCTAAAAGAGTGTGGAAACCAGAGATTGATGCTGTTAACTTGAGGGGACAACCATAAATGAGATGGATGGGGTGAAAGGAGCTTTGAAAAAAGAGGGGAATGTCTGTTGAGCAGGGAAGGGAGAAGGTATGAGATAGAAGTGAGTAGAGAATGGCTGTATATGGATGATTTTTTTTATGCAGTTCAAAGGGATTCTCCCCATCTTTAGTTTTTACATAAGAGGATGAAGAAGGAAGGTTGCCATGTAAATGAACCAGCCCTGCTGTGGATGTGCTGTGTCATGCTGCATTGCTTCCAACCTGGGCACTGGGCAGAAGACAGGTATGACGCTTCATCCACAACAAGCTGTGATGAGAGGAAAACAGTGGATGGTGGGTGGGAGTGGTTCAGCCTGTGCTGCGAATGGAAGTTAGTCTTTGACATGAAATGCAGAGTGACTCTGGTCCATAGAGGTTCCACTAGAATCCCTAGAATGTTGACATCATGTCACTATGAAGTCAGTACATCAGTACATACTTCTACAATGTTGATCTAACACCAGATTATTTTGTTCACCTGAGAGAATGACCCCGTGCTGAAGGTGTTCAGTCTTTCACTGTTGACTATTGCACTAACCTGACATACTTATCTTGTGGTTTCTAATACTAGGCAGTTTTATTTAGAAAGAGGCAAAAATCCTACTGATTGAATTAATGTGCAAATTCTCTTGTAATGTGTTGTTATATGGTGTTTTAGAAAGAATTAATGCCTCATATATTTTAATTATCTTTTATTGTAGACAAAAATACATCAGTCCTAGCTACCCTAGCTGAACTTGCAGCACAGACATCTCGTGGTTCTCCAGAGGCAAGCCATGGTAAGCAACATTGTTCAGTTATTTTTATTTATCTATATATTTATTACTCAGAGCGATCCAAGATTCCTTACATATCCACAAGGAGCTAAGATGAGAGGGAGACAAGGATGGTGGACAGGAATGGAACAGGTGGGAGTGGGTGTGTGCCTTTGACTAGGCTACCTCCCTTATAAGGGAGAAAAAGCCCTTGTTTAAGTCTCTTCATCTTAGAATAAATTTGGGTAAAATTAAAATTATAAGATGTACAAGGAATTCTGATGGTGGAAGATTGAATCTGAGTGAAGAATGAGAGGTTGAGGAAGTGGAAAGCTTTAGATATATAAGATCAGATGTGGCAGTGAATGGAGGAGTGGCTGTGAAGTTGAATTATGGAATAAAAGAAGTAAATGCCAAGTTAAAATGAAAAATGTTATGAGAAATAAATATTTGGGAATGACTGCAAAAAGAAGGATGTATGCAGGAGTGATTGTACTCATGGGCTCCGTGTTTGATGATTCAATTTAATGTCACAAACTCACCCTTTCAAGAGGCTAGGACAGAGCCTCTTACAGAGGACTTTGTAGCATGGAATTTAACAGACCATGCCCTTGGTCCAACTTGCTGGTGGCAGGGTTTGAACTGCCATCACCTCAACCTTTGCTGCAAGTAGTAATGCTCTAACCAACTTGGCCAGTGAGCATGAGTTCTGTATGGAGCAGAAACCCGAAGTATAAGAAAGGCAAAGAGAAAGATTCTGAATACATTAATTCAGTTGTAGTATACATTTACCAACTTTTGCCTTAATTTTTTTTATGATGTAGGCTTGGATTATATTTTCATCCAAGTTGTTTCATAAATCCAGGGATATGTATGGGAAATTATACTTCTTAATGTCTTTTAAAGCAATCTTGCTTTTTCAAATTTTTTACTATGACCCCTTTTTGATCTCTCATCTCATATCAACAGGTCCTTTCTTTTCTAAACCTTTTTCTGATTGAAATATCTAGGAAAGGGCGTCATTACTTGCAGTGAAGGTCAAGGAGATGGCAGTTCGAACCCTGCCACCAGTGAAGTTGAATCAAGGGCATGGTTCATTAAATTCCATGCTACAAAATCCTCTGTGAGGGGCACCGTCCTAGGCTTCCAATAGAGGGAGTTTATGACGTTAAACCATATCATCATCATATAAACCCAGGAGGTGCTAAGATAAGAGGGAGGGTGGAGGGGGTGTGGAGTGTATTTAGGGATGGAATGGGTGGGAATGATTTTATGCCTTTTCCTTTTTGGCTACCTCCCTTGTAAGGGGGAAAAAGCTAAGATGAGAGGGAAGAAAGGGAGGTGGATGGAAATGGAATAGGTGAAATAATTGGGGGTGGATATATGCCTTTTGACTTTGGCTACCTCCCTGGTAAAGGGGAAAAAGCTCTTGATATATAGAGAGAAATATCATTGGCATGTAATATCTCTCTTTGCTCTTCAAATGTGGTAAGTTCCAGTTTTCTCTATATTTTCTTATATGTCTTATTTAGGCTTGGGATCATCTTGGTTGCTGCCCTTTGCATTCTCACATTGTTTCTTATATCTCACTTTAGGTGTGGTGACCACACTGCTGCATGCACCCATCTGGAACAAATATATTCTTTCTCTCTCTATCTCTATCTCTCTACTTCTACCTCTCTCTTCATCATATCCTCATCCATGTAATGAACTGCCACTCATATATTCTTCAGTACCTTGTATTTTTCTCTGTCTCTCTCTCTCTCTTTCTTTGTATGGCATTTCATTTTCCACTTTGATTTCATTCATAAGCCCTATCTAGGTATTCTTGTGTAACCTTTTTGGGTTGGGGGTGACATAGGGAGGACTTAATGCGGGCGAGATAAACTCCAAAACGGGAGTTTTCTTCTTATTCATTAAAAATTGAGGCAATCTGGTTAAACACTGTACACAATTAGTCACAAGGCCACGTCACACACTGTACACAATTGCTCACTCGGACAAGTCACACACCGACCGCTCCTGGAGCTGTGCACTCCCGTTTTGTTTCCGGAAATGCTGAGTCTGCTGAATTTTTAGGTGCTCGCAGTCACCTTGTCAAAATTTTTAGTAAGGCTGTTTGGCCCTTTACAAGTTTGTTCTGGGTTCATAATTACTACCTATATAATATACTACATACATAATATATCCAGGGGGAAAGGGTTGAACAGTATTGTGTTCCCGTGTGTTAATCCGGGTTGGCGATTGACTGCATCTATGGCGTGCGTTCGTGTGTCTGTGTGTCAGTCCGCTTCCGTGCGCTGAGCTAAATTGCTGATTCGGCTGGTGCCGTAGTGTCGGCCGGAGCGGATGTCTGGTATGTGGTGATGTGGTTAATGTGGTGTTTGCACTGCTACAATATTCTTCATTCTTTACTTCCTTCATGATCTTGGTATCATCTGCAGGTAAGTTTGCACTGCTACCTATTCTATTCATAATAAGGTTGTGGGGTTTCAAAGATGGATAGAGTGAGAGTTGTGGAAGAGAGGCAGAAAGGAGGAGAGGAATGGTTTGGATACAAGGAAAGAATGAATGAAGAAAGATTAGTAAAAAGAGTGTGGAAGGGAGAGGTGGAGGGAGTGAACTTGAGGGGAAGACCAAGATTGAGATGGATGGATAGGATGAAGAGGGTCTGAGTAAAAGTGGACTGTCTGTTGAGCAAGAGATGCATAAGAGAATAGTTGTGATATGGTTTAATGTCACAAACTCCCCCATCAGAAGGCTAGGACAGTGCCCCTCACAGAGGGCTTTGTAGCATGGAATTTAATGAACCATGCCCTTAGTTCAACTTCGCCGTTGGCAGGATTTGAACTGCCATCCCCTTGACCTTTGCTGCAAGTAATGACACCCTAACCTGCTCAGCCAGCGAGCTTCCCAGAGAATAGTTGAGAATGGAATATAAATTGATGGAGCCTGAAGAGATTACTCCTCATCTTCTCTTTTTTTTTTGCATGAAGAGACAAAGAAAGAGGGTCAATATTTAATGAAGTGGCTGGTCCTGTTGTGGTTGAGCTGTCTTGCTGCACTGCTTCTGATCCATGCAGTGAGCAGGGGACAAGAATACCCCTTCATCAACAAGGAGCTAAGATAAAAGGGAGCTGGGTAACAGATGGGAGTGGGCCGGGTGGGGCTGGGTGCATGCCTTGACTGGATACCTCCCTTATAAGGGGAAAGGTGCATATTAGTATATATATAGTAAGTCTAATCTTTTCCATCATCAGAAGTGACAAGCCGTGCAGCTTTAGAACTCCTGCGAGCTCAAGCATCTCTCCTCCCTGATCATGATCAACCATCTCTAGTTGCTAATGCAATCGAGCATGGTCAGATCTTCCAACTCACCGAAGCAGGACGTCAGGTTTTGCAGTTCTTCCAGAAGGTGAGCAAGGGTAGATCAGTTGTCAGCACTCTATCACAGTGACAGACCCACACACTTAAGTCACCCAGGGACACTCAGAAAAAGTAGTGAAATTCATTGAAAAAGAAAAAGATCAATTGTGTTACATTATGTTTCAAGAAGAGGGCACCTCTAGACTTGAATCATACAGGGCCATTCACAAAAAATTGTGAAATTAATTGAAAAAAAAAAAATGAATCATGTTACAGTAAGTTTCAAGAAGAGGGCACCTCTAAACTTGAATCAATTGATCTGGCAGGTGGTTTCCCTAAGCTAAATAAAATATATCTGTGTGGTCATAAAGTCATAAGATTAAATAAAAAGTAACTTATTGCAAAATCTTGATCTGCACACCGTTTTCCTCTCCTAAACCTACACTGTCTTCCCCAATTACTCCATCTGTTCCTCTCCTAAGCCTCTCAGTACCCATACATCTAACCAACTGCACTAAACAGATAGATCTCTTGAAAGTATAACATTCATACTTGCTCCCCTTTCCCGTTTATAGTGGAATTATACATGCAATTCTTCACTCCACCAGTACACCTCCTTCCCATGAACAATCTCACCAGCCATTCCACTATAACTACTCCCTTCATCAGACATCGAACTTGACAACCCTCTAACCCATGTGCATTACCAGCTTTTTCCTTTTTCAATGCTCTTCATATCTCTTCTTTTGTTATTGCCCAATCCTTTTCCTCTTCCATTACAGTCAATCAGTCACTTGTTCCCTCGAGTTTCACTATGTGGTTGACATGATCTGCAGCCCCACAGTGGCTGGTAATGGTCCTTGGGACCTCCCACAGATCTCACTGACAAGAAACTTTGGACTGTTGTCTATGTTGTGTCAGTGTGGGACTGTTTCTGTGTTACTGGCTGAAAGTAGTAGGGAGAAGAGAGTAGTTGCCGTGTGTGAAAAAGTGTAAGAAATGCAATTCAAGTTAAAAGAGAGAGAACTAGGGCCCAATCCAGAGACTGTGTCTCCCCATCCTGATGGAGGTGAGGTGTTGACCAGTAATGGGCAGCTTTGCTCTCCATCTTGCAGAATCCTGCCATCTCTCACTGCCATAGTCACAGCCTCCTGTACATTCAACACTTCCATGAAATACTGAACCCATTTTCCACTAGCTGCCTTCACTTCCATTAGATTCTGTCTATTTGCACCCTACCTTCTCTCTACTGTTTCTATATATATATTTAGATAGTATATACAGTATTACATTTATTTTATTTTTCAAACAAATCACATTTTCTTTATCTTTCCTTTATGGTGAATCAGGAAGTGTCAGAGAATTCATTTCTTCTGCCCCCTTCAACCATGCCCCAGCCAGAACTACCATCTACTCATGATGACAGTCCTAGTAGAAACAAGAAGACATCAGTGGGTAAGAAGGAAGAGACCAAGGCAAGAGTGTGGGATGGTGGAGGGAAGGGCAAGACAGAGGTAACACCCAAAGAGACTGGTGAGAGTCAGCCAGTAACCAGGGTCATCACTCTCAGCCCAGAGCAGTATGCTGCACTTACAAGTAAGTAGTGCCTTTTGACTTGACTACATCACTGATTTGATGAAGCGGCTTTGCTGTGGATGTGCTGTGTTTTGTGGCACTGCTTCTGACCTGGGGTGGTGGGCGGGATGCGGGGGTGACCCGTCGTCTGGGAGGTGCCAGGATGGGAGGGAGGGATGAGGGTGGAGGGGAGTGGAGTGTGATAGGGATGGAATGGGTGGGAGTGGTTTTTATGCCTTTGTTTTTTGGCTACCTCCCTTGTAAGGGGGGAAAAAAGCCTTTGGTATATGTATATGTACCTACCTTGTAAGGGGGAAAAAAGCCCTTAACATATAGATAGACTTTTTTTTATCATCTTATCATTGAGTCTTTCTTATTTCCAATTGATTTTAGGCCCAGGCAGTGGACCAATTATTGTTCAAGTTGCCTCATCTTCAGGAAATCGAAACACTGATGCAAAAGAAGACCCCAAGCAAATGGTTAAAAAGCAGAAAATTTCACAGTTTATTGCAAAATCTTTGGACAGGTAACTTCCAACAGCTTTTGCTTTTGTCGGATGAAATCATGAATATTGTGACAGATTTTATTTACTTGTTATTTGTGCTGGCTACCTCTATTGTAAGGAGCAAAGAAGCCCTAAGCATATATAGATTATTGGTGCTAATATTCTTGCTTAACTGTTCTTTCAGGTGATACTACCACAGAAATGAGTCTTTGGGAATTGTGATAATAGCAGTGTAAGTTAAATTAGAAATCATAATAGTAGAAAAGGTGTTGTGGAAGTTATTTTCCAAGCACAAATTGAATGTTTCCAAAGCCAAAGAATGTTGCAGCTTGTGAGAGTAGGTATGACCATGAATGAATGTCAAGAATGGAAGGATGAACAGATATCATAGGATAATATTCACCCTGCAAATCAGCATACAAAATGAAATGTTAAGATTTTTCTAAGAAAAAAAAATGCAGTTAACCCTTCATAAACGAAACCTTGATAAACTGAATTTGGGAGAAGCCAAACAAGCCTCTGATATATCAAACTTTAGTTCAGCATATGCAGTGATATGTGAGCTTATCAAACAAGCCATTGATATGCCAACCTGTTATGTAAAAATAACTTATACTTTACTCTCCTTTCATTTAGTTATAGTCTATATGTACAACTATACAGTACAGTGGCATCTGCAGGAATTTTTGTAAAGGGGGGGGGGCAAAATTAAAGATACATATATGATTAATGGTATAGGGTATACCAAGATACACACTTCAAACTGGCCGCATGGGCATACAGTTACATTATCTATATGAGTTCCATTTTTACTTTCTTCAATCATACATATATTCTATAATTTAAAAATTCAGTTAAATCATACATGACAACTGGCAAAGTTTCAAACACGTCCTGGATTTCTAGGGAGGGGGGGGGGAGCATTTGCAACTATCCCCCTACCCTACACCCCTCTGGATGCCCATGATGTCTTTGACCCTCCAAGCAGTGTGGTGGGAGACAAAAATGAATCTTCATCCATGAGGTGCTAATAGTAGGGATAAGGAATGAGGTTTGGATGGGTGTTGTGTGAATGTATGGTTTGACTAACCCAACCCCCTCATAAGATGAAAAAAAGTCTCTTGGTATATATGTAACATTATCATGTATGCTCGCTGGCCAAGTAGGTTAGGGGATTGCTACTTGCGCAAAGGTCAAGGTGATGGCAGTTTGAACCCTGCCACTGGCGAGTTGAACTGAGGGCATGCTTTATTGAATTCTGTTCTACAAAATCCTTTTTAAGGGGCACCATTCTAGCCTCCTGATAGGGGTAAAATGTAGATTGAGAGAAGCGAGTAAATGCCTTGGTGGATTAAAAAATGTAATGGGAAATAGACATCTGGAAATGGATGCTAAGAGGAGTTATATAAAGGAGTGATTGTGCCAACAACACTGTACGGGGCAGAAACGTGGAACATAAGAGAGGAAGAGAGAAGGAACTTGAATGTGTTTGAGATGAAATGTCTGAGAAGTATGATAGGGGTTACTAGGCTAGATAGAGTGAGAAATGAGAAGGTGAGGAGGAGAACAAGGGTGGAAAGGGAGCTGGGAGATAGGGTTGATGAAAGAGTATTAGGATGGTGTGGACACATGGAAAGAATAAGTGAAGAAAGATTAGTAAAAGAGGTGTGGAATGCAGAGGTGGAAGGAGTGAATATGAGGGGCCATCCTAGGATGAGATGGATGGATGGGGTGAAAGGGGCATTACAAAAGAGAGGAATGTCTGTTGAGGAAGGACAGAAGATAGCGGTGAATGGAGAAGGGTTGTGTATGGATGATGATGTGATGCATTAGGGGGAGTGGGTGGGGGATGGGGGGTGAGGAAGTATGTATGAGAAAACAATTGACGCAGTCTGAAGGAATTTCTCCCCATCTTCTCCTTCTCTGCATGAGGGGACAGAGAGGAGGGGTCGCCAAATTTATGAAGCAGCCTTGCTGTGGATGTGCTGTGTCTTGCGACACTGATTCTGACCCAGGGCAGTGGACAGGATGCAGGGATGACATGTCATCCAGAAGGTGCCAAGATAAGAGAGAGAGAGAAGAGGGTGTAGGGGAGTGGAATGGGTGGGAGTGGTTTTTATGTCTTTTTCTTTTTGGCTACCCCCTGTGTAAGGGGGAAGAAGCCTTTGGTATATGTATTACTATCATTAATACTATCATACAATATATACACAAACTTTGAACATGATGGAATGCCGCCCCGTATCCAAATTCTGTGTAATTTAGGTGAAAATGTCAACCATTTTATATACAACTTTCAGATAAACTGACTCTTCCCCAGTTAGTTCAGTCTATTGATGGCTTACTGTAGTTATAGAAAAATTAATTGTTAAAGAAATGTTTCATATAATAAAATAAAAATTACAATGTGATATAAATCTATATAGTGAACTGTCATGCAAATGAAGTCCATTTTTTGTATCAGTAACCACTTTTTTTTCATGAAAGTGGCAGTTGCCGACAAGATTGATGAGTTAAACACCATTTGAGGACGGAGCCTTTATTTGTACGATGTTTCGCTTATTACAGCTTTTTCAAGTACAAGTTGAGATACAAATGCTTGAGATTAAATAAGGGGAAAGGAGGGAATGGGGAGAGAAAAGAAGAAGGGGGGGAAGGAAGAGGAGGAGGAGGAGAAGGGAGGGGGGATTGAACACTGGGAAAGGATGAGAATGCTGGCCCAAACGTCCGTGGGCGAAATGTCCACAAAGGGTGGTTTAAATATTTAGAATTTTGCTGGCCATTGGTATTAGGGGAATTATGTGAGGCGAGATGTTAAACATTCCCCTGTTTTGTTCAATAGTGTTCGTTCCTTGAATGATTGCTGCTTCTAAGCACTTCCTGCGGATTTTGTCTGGTTCTCGTATCAGCAGCTCTGCATTCTTCTAGCCCCTAAGATGGTTTTCCTTGTTTCTATGTGTCACACATGCATTGGTGGTGACATCATGCCTGACGTCGTAACGGTGTTCACGTATTCGTGTATTCAGGTCGCGTGACGTTTCTCCGATGTAAACTTTATCACATCCTGAAGACGGAATACGATAAACACCAGCTTTGGTCCCCGGTGTCTGGTTGTTGTGTATTTTCGTCTTCGTGATGTCTTTTATCGTTCTGCTTGTCTGGCACACTACTTCCAAGTTGGTGGTTCTTAAAAGATGTGTCAGGTTGGTGGCAACGTCGCTGGTTGGCAACACGAGACGTCTTGTTGTGCTGTCCTGCTGCCTACGGCTTTCCTGAATCTTAGCGGCCTGCTGTCTGCAATTATCTAAAAGAAATTCTGGAAATTTTAGTGTTAAAAAGGTCCCTTTAATAAACCTGCACTCTTCTTCTAAGTATTTTGCACTACTTATCCTAAATGCCCTAAGGAAAAAGCCTATTACTACCCCTCTCTTGATCCTTATATCATGGTGGGAGTAGAAATGAATTAAATAAAGACATTACGAAGACGAAAATACACAACAACCAGACACCGGGGACCAAAGCCGGTGTTTATCGTATTCCGTGTTCAGGATGTGATAAAGGTTACATCGGAGAAATGTCACGCGACCTGAATACACGAATACGTGAACACCGTTACGACGTCAGGCATGATGTCACCACCAATGCATGTGTGACACATAGAAACAAGGAAAACCATCTTATGGACTGGAAGAATGCAGAGGTGCTGATACGAGAACTAGACAAAATCCGCAGGAAGTGTTTAGAAGCAGCAATCATTCAAGGAACAAACACTATTGAACAAAACAGGGGCATGTTTAACATCTCGCCTCACATAATTCCCCTAATACCAATGGCCAGCAAAATTTTAAATATTCAAACCACCCTTTGTGGACATTTCGCCCACAGAAGTTTGGGCCAGCATTCTCATCCTTTCCCAGTGTTCAATCCCCTCCCCCTTCTCCTCCTCCTCCTCCTCTTCCTTCCCCCTCTTCTTCTTTTCTCTCCCCGTTCCCTCCTTTCCCCTTATTTAATCTCAAGCATTTGTATCTCAACTTGTACTTGAAAAAGCTGTAATAAGCGAAACGTTGTACAAATAAAGGCTCCGTCCTCATATGGTGTTTAACTCGTTAACAACTTTTTGTTTAATAATACAAAACCATATCTATACCTAAATACTGGTTAGTAAATATGAGTTCTATTTAAAAAAGTATCCTACCTGAGGCCAAAAGAATTTGAAACCTTTTTAGGTTTCCAGCAAGAGGGGAATGTCTGTTGAGCAAGGAGGGGAGAAGCCAGGAGATAGGGGTGAGTAGAAAATGGCTGTGTATAGGTGATACTGTGATGCAAGGAAGGGAGAGGCTGGGGATGGTGGGGGAGTAGGGTGTGGTTATGTGTGAATGACATTTTGAGATTGTCTGAAAGATTTCTCCCCATCTCTTTTTTCTCCATGAGGGGTTTGAGAGGGGGGTGTCATCAATTAAGTGAAGCAGCCTTGCTGTGGATGTACTGTGTCTTGCTACATTGCTTCTGACCCAGGGCAGTAGGCAGGATGCAGGCATGACCTGTCATCCACAAGGAGCTAAGTTGGGAGAGAGGAAAGGGTGGTGGGAGTAAGTATGTGCCTTTTGACTTGGCCGCCTCCCTTATAAGGGGGGAAAAACCCTTGGTATATAGATAGTTCTGTCCTTTCTAGATCAGGTGTTTGTAGTAAGTTTACCAATCCTTAAGATGGAATAAATGGCAGGTAGTAAAGATATTCTTTATAACGAATAGCCTTAGGCATAAAGTCATACACAGCCCATAAACCACTCACTACTACTGTGCTTTTCTCCAACTGTTGCAGGGCTTAGGTTGTCAAACAGATCTAAGAGATAATTTCTGACAACTGTTACTAGTAAGGTGAAAATGTGCTGACCACGTGTTAAAACCATGCACATTAACTTTGAAGCAAGTGACTCGTGTCAAATATCAAGTGTCAAATACAGTTCTCACTGTTGTTCTTGCCTTTTGGCTGCCACAGATTGTGAGAGAGTTATGGACTGCAGTTAACAGTATTTCTGTCCTTACAGAAGATCTTGTGCTACTGTCAAGTATTATATTTCATACATTGGTTTAGTTGTTTTGGTAAATGGTCCAATTCACTGAAGGAAATTGTGGAGAGACGACAGAGGTATTGCTGGTTTGTCGCTAAGTTGGTGCTATTTGGTGGTGTACATGACAGAGTAGGTAGTTATTGAGAGGTTTTGTGTAAATTTGGCAGTCTAGCAAAGGGGAATTTTACTTTGGCAAATAGCAATTCCACTGTGGTGTTGTTTTGGTTTATGTTCTCTCGATCAATTAACCCTTAGTGCAAGTGGGTATACAAGGACACTGGCATTGGTCTCCTGGTTATATCAATTTTGTAATTGTAGCTAAGCAATCCCATATTCTGTGAACAGGCTTGATTGTGTTTGCTATGGTTATCCTCATTCAGGATGAAAGAGAATGAAAGGAAAATATTACAGCTGTAACTTTATGTCTTATAATGCATCATCAAATCATCATACATCAGGCAGCCTAATCACTTGTGCATGAATATTTGATTTGTATTGAAGAGGTTAATCAGTCCATTGCCTCTTGTCTATCTTTCAGATGACCCACAGCATACAGGTAACTGACAACAGCCTCTGGGCAGGACCATAAGTCACTCAAAGAAAAGATATTGTGTTATTATCAGGGGAATGTTAGTGTGGGGCATTTTAGTATGAGGTGTTCTGTGCCTTCTGTTTGAATCTGTAGCTGGGTCTATCCTGTGTTGGTAGCTTTAAGGGGGACTGAACACCGTAACAAAAAAATTCATATAAAAAAAGTTTATAGTCTTTCAACTTGAAACTTTCAGGTTTTGTTTAAAATATAGGTAGAGATGTATTATGAACCCAAGAACTTGCTACGTTATGATGTCATAATGTTTTTTTGACATAAATATGTACATCTTATTTTTTGTACTAGACTTCTGCTTTTTCATGGTAATACTTAAAGATCCTATAAACACTTTCATGCCTGCTTTTTTAAAAATTCGCTATACAACGTGAGATATAGGTGTCATAATTATAGTCACTTACGTCACCCCTTTTTTCCTTGTTTTTTTTTCCACTTAGATAGAGCCCGTTGCTCTGTTTTTCAAGATATCGAAAAAAACAGGCTTGGGAATAAAGATATACCTATTATACACTACCAGAAACATTTTCAGGCTGCTACAATTGATTAGAAAATTTTGGCATATTTTTAATTGCAAATATTTGGTTTTGAGATGCAAGCATTTAAAGTTTTCAGCATTGTATATGGTATTTATTGTGTGATTTTAATTGTATTCACACACATTATTATATAATAAGGAGTGAATATGAGGGGACGTCCTAGGATGAGATGGATGGATGGGGTGAAGGGGCTTTACAAAAGAGGTCTGTAGAGGAAGGACAGGAGAGGACAGAAGATAGGGGTGAATGGAGAAGGGTTGTGTATAGATGAGGCTGTGATGCATGAGGGGGAGTGGGTGGGGGGATGGGGGGGGGGTGAGAAAGTATGTATGAGAAAAAATTTGACACAGCCCGAAGGGATTTCTCCCTGTCTTCTCCTTTTCTGCATGAGGGGACGGAGAGGGGGGGTCGCCGAATTTATGAAGCGGCCTTGCTGTGGATGTGCTGTGTCTTGCGACACTGCTTCTGACCCAGGGCAGTGGACAGGATGCAGGGATGACCCGTCATCCAGGAGGTGCCAAGATGGGAAGGAGGGTGGAGGGGAGTGGAATGTATGGGAAATGAAATGGATGGGAGTGATTTCTATGCCTTTTTCTTTTGGGCTACCCCCTGTGTAAGGGGGAAGAAGCCTTTGGTATATGTATGTATGTATTAAATAAGTTGACAGTAAATATTTTCATATATATATACATATCTACAATATATATTACATTAAAATGTATTTGTTACTCGCCAAGCGGTCCTTTTCATAATTGAAGATTTTGCGCTCTTAATGGTTTAAAACCTCATTGGTGGGGTGTCATCACTTTGTCAAATCATTGCAGAGTGGTTTATTTTTACCAGCAATGAACGCCTTTCCTTTGCTCAATGACAAAGCTTAACAAAAAGGTGTTTGATCCTACACCGGCTCAATCCCAGCCGCTAGCTATTTTCTCTTCCTCCTCCTGAATTTCCCTCATCTTCTTATCTTCATTTGGAAGAAAGATTTTTGTCAGCTGTGTTGTCAGGTGTGGTGGTATTTGGTGGTGGAGATGGTGTTGGCAGTGGAGGTGGTGGTGACACGCAAGGTGGTGGGATCCCTCCTCCAAGCCTCTCATGCCTTGCCCTCCTTCTAGCACAAATTTCATTCCACTTTTGGCTCAATTTTTTCATCCTTTCTTTGGTTTTCCTCTTCATCATGATGCAGTTGATGATTGGACATATAGTAAGTGTAGTAATGTCCAGGAAATATGGCAAACAGTGGCACAGGAACACAATATCGCCACAGTCAGTTAGGTGTTTATGCATCAATCTACTCTGATGTTTGATGGGTAACTTAAGCTTGAAGCGTGCTGTGCACACCACACGGAAGAGGAAGTCACGCTGATGCCAGATGTACAAAAATATAGTCATTTCATGGAATGAGACAAGCAAAAACAAGACATTTATAGATATTTAGGGCCTATTCTTGTGTGAGCCACTTAAACTGACACACCTCCCGGGCCCTTTAAACTCCCTCCATTATGCTGGAGAGGAAAAAGTTGTTCATATTTTGCTTTTAGGATGTTTATATTATTCAAATATGCCCATATCTAAAATTCAATTTTTTGATGAAAATTTCATGATTCAAGGTGTTCAGTCCCCCCTTAATGCAGAATGGTGTCATGAGGATGGTCATGCCAGTGTGATTCTTTTCAGGTGTGATAGGGTTTTCTCTGTGTGGCTTAAATCTGGGGGTTGATGTTTGAGTATTGAGTTTGGCAGTCTTTCTTGAAGGGCTTCTTTTATCTGTCTGTGGATATTTTGTGTGTTATGGGTGATAGGTTGTCACTGGTGTTTGAGTAGCATGGTGCTGTTTTACTATACGAGTATATATATATATATATATATATATAAATATATGTATATATACATATATATATATATATATATATATATATATATATATATATATATATATATATATACATACATACATACATATATATTTTGTCATCTGCATATGATAGAATGTTGGTGTTGAGTTGTGGTCCTAGAGTTAGGAAGTTGAACAGTAAGGTTATAAGTATTGCATCCTGGGGATTGGTTAAGTTACTCTTCATTGTCTTCTGGTAGTGTCCAACTTACAAGAACAATGGCTGACAATGACAAATGGACACAAAATTCCCCCCCCCCAAAGGAATTGCAGCTCTGAGAAGCCAGAGAGAGAAATAGCATGCAGACACAGACAGAGAAATGGATACATTATGAATAGACCTTGTGCAAAAATTAGGAAATTACAAAATTTCATGTACAAAATATATCCAGCTTTCATTGGTAGCTGGCTCAGTAACTAGTGAGATCTAATTTATTGCTGTGGACCTTTTATTGCCTAACTTATGTTGGTAGACCTCAATAATATATTATCCTCTCATAGAAAACCTATGGTGAATGAGCCACAATTTCATCATTCTGCCATACATCAGGAAATTTTGCTTCCTTTGAAGAACAAGTAATTGTGTGTTCTTTTTAATTTGTAACTCACATTCTGTTACAAACATGTTACATCTGCATAGTTTATTTGTGAGTATTTCTAATGTTACCTGTCTTGAATGCCTTCAAAGTTTTGTCAAACTCAATTATGAAGATCATAATTTAAGTTTTAATTTTCTATCACATGGGAGATGAAAAAAGTAGTCATGATAAATTGCAATTGGTAAAAAAAAAAAAAAAAAAAAAAAGTCTTTAAGAATTGTTTTAGGCCCCAACAAAATCATACAGAAACCACAAGTGATTAAATATAAACCATTGTGTAAGTTTTTCATTGACATATGTGGGACACAACCCATAAACCATTCACTGATACTGTGCTTTTGTCCAAGTATTGCTGCGCTTAGGCTGTCCTACAGATCTAAGAAATAATTTCTGACAACTGTTACTGGTAGTCATGGCTGTATCCTACCTACATTACCTCTTATGCCTTTCCTGAATTCTGAGAATAAACTTGGTCCTTCTTTTACACATATACCTGCTATAATAAAGCAACTGATTCTACAAATGTCAACAACAGGCCATTAACAGCATAAATGGTTGCTGGCCCTCTCATTAAGGTCAGGACTACATCTGATACACTTTGAAGACTCCAGTACAACTCAGTGACTTAGATTTTACACCCAGTAAGGTTATGCCACATTTTGTATGTATTCTTATGTGAATGTTTACTCAAATGTATGTACTGTGAAATCTTGGAAATGCCAGCTCATTTTCCCTTCTAAGATGGACATAATGTAAAGTAAAACTATTGAAGGCTCTTTCATGTTCCCCCTGCATGTTGCAAATGGTCAGAATGAGGAGACTTACCGACCTTCTTTAGTAACCCTCCCCTTACACCACCACCACCTTAGAAGAGGAATTCAGGTGTATGTGTCATCCATGTGAATTTTGGGTCCTTTTCACAGCCTTTAAAGTACAAGTCAACCCAAACAAAACTGCTTGTATCTTGTTTTGATGCTGTATGATACCAATAATGATAAGTAGTATAAATAAAAATATATATATCCTGATCACATTTAATGTGTTTATAATATGTCACAGAAAATATCAATTAGACCAATTTACTACACAGTAAATTTATACATTTACCAAAGGCTGGTATGTATTACACAATAAATTTATAAAAGTATTACACAGTAAATTTTATAAAAGTGTAAATCTTTTATGCAAATCTTGGCTAATTCTATTGAAAGGAAATATCCTGGTTTATTTAAAAGATATTAGGTTAACTACATCTAACAAACATTTAAGACAAAACTAGAAATTCTCCTTAGGATTATTACTTGATGGGCCCACCATGCATACAATCAAGAACTTCCACATCATTTCACATACAATAAACACTTTGGCAGAAACATCTTCATGGCTTTATGGATCTGAATTGTATTTTCTACAAGTGTTTAATTTTTAGGATATATATCCTATCATAAACTTGAAATGTTCACAGATTTGTAGCCTGTCATGAGTAATGTAGTTTGCTACTTTTTTCCTTTTTTTGAAGTCAGAATGGATTTGGCTATCCTATACATGTTATTTCCTATCACATCAAGATACAGCAGACCTTTCTTTGTATAAGAAAATACAATATAAAAAATATTAAAAAATTATATATATATATATATATCTACTGTATATATGGAATACCTATATAGCATCTTGTTATATAAATGTAATACTTACTGTTACCAAAGATGCAAGACAATGTATGCAGAAGCAGCATTTACTACAGACAAGATTCTATGTTAAAGCTTTCCAGTACAGAAGAGGTACAAGCTCTTTTCTTTCCTATCACTGGCCAGTAAATATTTTACTACCTAAGCTGTGACAGTGCTATAGTAAGCACTGCAGTTAAAAATCTGATGTAAGTAAAAGCCTTAATAAATGCAGGTGTTGTAAGACTCGTGCATTCCAACCTAGTCATTGTATGCCACTCCTTCCCTTTCCACCTCAATCCATTACATTGGAGCAACTCGCCATAATGGTTAGCCATTCTCTTTGATATATTATCGATGTTAATATACTGTTATCTGTAATGATTACACACTATAGGCATATACCATAATACCATATGGTGTAATGATATCTAATGCTGTGATAAAAATTGTAACAAAGATTCTGGCATTAAAGTGGAAAAGTAGAAGGTCCTACATTATATTTTACCCTGATAATTTTCAAACATCATTCATCTGTTCATTTAACATTCATATACAAGTTTTCTTGAAAAAAATTGAAAACCACACATTCTTAACCACTTTGGTACAATGATGCATCATGAAGTGCAAATGGCTACATGATGATGCAACATCAGCATCTTGATAATATATATATTTTTTGTAGTTGTACATGAGTTATCCCCAGGTTCTGTGAACTGGTTTGATCATGTTTTCTGTGTTTATTATTACTCCGAGTAAAAGAGAATGAGTAATACAACAGTGATTTTATATTTTATAATGAGAGTAGTGTGATGAATTGTACATATGGCAGCCAATGCACCAAGCAAGAATTTGACTCGTACTGAAGTGGTTAATGGAAAACTAAGTAATTTGATGTTACTTAAATCAATATCAATTCAGTAGCAAGGTGGGTGCCTACACCAGAACTGAATTGGAATGCACTATAGTCTTTGAAAACATTATGAAGCAAATTACATGTGGCAGAATTGTCACTTATATCATTAACTTTGTGTAGTTCAACATGTAATTAATAATACAAAATCAGACCTTTTGGACTACCTGAGGTAGTCCAAATAATACAGCAACTAGTACCTCATACAAGGTTAGGTTCTGATTTAATACATATTTAAAGCCATCTTAAAATAAACCTTTTCAAAGGTCAATGTCAGGTAATGAACCAATAAAAAGTTATATATACACATAAAATTTCCTTTCCTTTACACAGAAATATTAATGTGTACTATAAACATGTTTTGACTGAAATAAATCAACACCAGAACTCCATGAGATACCCACGCAGGATGGTGTCACTTATAGATATGACACTCGTGTGCTTGCCACAGGAACAGAGCGCGGAACCAAGGGTCAGGTCATGGTTCGTCTTCGTACCAGGTATTTCCCATGAGCCAACTGGGCTAAGGTGATCTTTAGTCGTGTATTGTCCGGCACCTTTCGGACCATTATCTGTGGTGAGGATGGAAAGATAATTCTAAATACTGTACAAACATGTGTCTACTACAATACTGTCCTATAAGGTTTATATTATGTCAACATACTGGAAGAATTTCACCATAAAGAAAATGTTAATCTAAGCACAGGATGATAAATCCTGCAAATAATCTCAGGGTGAACAATGTTGATTTCTGAAGGGAGGTCTCCAGTCCGTTTTTCTTAACCCTCAGTTCTAGTTTGCCTATGTAAGTTTGGATGGTTTAGCACACCTTAACACAATGGGTTAAGAAAAATACTAGATATAGAAACAATGAGGAACCATCAAAACTAGACTTAATATTAACTTCTGAACCAGATATTGTGAACAAAATTGAGTATAAAACACCAATTGGAAAGAGTGACCATATACTAATTGAGTTTGAATTAAAAGAACAGAACAATGTAGGTAGGAATGATAAACATAGAGAAGGAAGATTAATGTACAACAAAACTGATTTTGTAAAACTAAGAAAAAAATTCCAAAACACAAACTGGGATAAATTCTCTTAAGAGGAAACAAAGATGGAAGACAAATGGAAAATATTCAAAGAAAAATACAAGGAAGGAATTGACAAATATGTACCAAAAAAGAAACAAAAAGAAATTTATATAAAGTGTTGGTATAACAAAAGATGTAGTGAGGCTAGAGACAGAAGAGACAAAGCCTGGAAAAAATGGAAAAATGATAATAAAAAAAAAAAAAAAACATCCAAACGGCAAACATATATAAAACTTTGGAACAAATATGTGAATATATGCAGGAAAGAAAAAAGAAATTATGAAGAAGATATTATAGACAAATGTAAGTATCAACCTAAACTCTTTTACAGATATATAAATGAAAAACTAAAGGATGAACATGAAATATTAAAATTGCGTACAGAAGATAAAGAATATATAGATGACACAAATGGCAGAAGTTATGATCAGACATTTCAGGTCTGTTTTTACACTTGAGAGCTCACAATTTTGGGAAGATGGACAACAAGAAAGATCACCCAAAATGAAAGAAATAAAGGTAACACAAAAAGAAATAAGAGACCAAATAAAAAACCTACATGTCAGGAAATTGCATGGACTGGATGGAATTGCAATTGGATACTGAAAGAGTGTACAGACAAACTGACAGACAAATTATACAAGATAATAGTCTTCTCACTCAAAGAAGGAAAGGTACTGCAAGATTGTAAAGATGCAAACATAGTACCAATATATAATACATACATACATACATATACCAAGGCTTTTTCCCCCTTCCAAGGGAGGTAGCCAAAAAGGGAAAGGCATAAAAACACTCCCACCCATTTCATCCCTAAATACACTCCACACCCCTCCCACCCTTCCTCTCATCTGAGCACCTCCTGGATGACGGGTCATCCCTGCACCCTGCCCACCGCCCTGGGTCAAAAGCAGTGTCGCAAGACACAGTACATCCACAGCGAGGCCGCTTCATTTAATCGGCGACCCCCCCTCTCCGTCCCCCTTTGCATATAAGGCGAGGACGGGGAGAAATCCCTTCGGGCTGCATCAAAATTTACTCACACATACTACCCCACCCCCCACTTCCCCGCCCATTCCTCCTCATGCAGTCACAACATCATCCATATACAACAATTCTCCACTCACCTCTGTCTTCCGTCCTCTCCCTTCCCTCCTCAACAGACATTCCCCTCCTCCCCAAAGCCCCCTTCACCCCATCCATCCACCTCATCCTAGGACGTCCCCTCATGTTCACTCCCTCCACATCTGCCTTCCATACCTCTTTTACTAGTCTTTCTTCACTCACTCTTTCCATGTGTCCAAACCATCCTAATATTCTTTCATCAACCCTATCTCCCAAATCCTCTTTCACCCCTGCTCTCCTCCTCACCTCCTCATTTCTCACTCCATCCAGCCTAGTAACCCCCACCATACCTCTCAGACACCTCATCTCAAACACATTCAAACTCCTTCTCTCTTCCTCTCTTATGTACCACGTTTCTGCCCCATACAGTGCTGTTGGCACAATCACTCCTTCATACAGTCTCCTCTTCGCATCCACTCCCAAACGTCTAATATATAAACCTCCAATATATAAAGGAGGAAATAAAGAAGATCCTACAAACTTCAGACTGGTATCCCTTACAAGCACAGTAGCAAAAAAGTCATCAGAAACAAATGGACCAAACACTTGGAAGAAAATAAAATAGTAAACCCGAAACAATTTGGCTTTAGAAGTGGAAGATCGTATACCACAAACTTAATTTGCTTTTACTCGAGATTAATTGAGATAATACAAGAAAGAGATGGCTGGGCAGATTGCACCTTTTGGACTTGCAGAAGGCATTTGACAAAGTACCACATAAAAAATTAAAAAGAAAAATTGAAATAACAGGAGGAATACAAGGTAAGCTACTGGAATGGATGAAGAATTTCTTAATTGGGAGAAAAATGAGAGTAATACTGAGAGACAAAAATTCGAACTGGGAAGATATGAAGAGTGGAGTCTCGCAAGGCTCTGTATTGGCTCCTTTAATGTTTGCCATATATATAAATGATATGGATGAGGGAGTAAGTTGTTACATGAACTTCTTTGCTAACGATGCCAAATTACTCAAGAGAGTAAGCACAGAAGAAGATTGCAGATCGCTACAAGAAGACCTAGACAAAATATGGGAATGGAGTCAGAGATGTGAGATGAACTTCAACATTAAGAAATGTAGCATAATGGAATTTGGAAAAAGCAAAAATAGAGTATTGGGTCATATTTAAATTGGAAACAAGAAAGTCAAAAAAGTCAATTCAGAAAGGGACCTGGGAGTGATCATCTGAAGTGACTTGACACCTGATAAACATGTCAATAAATTATCTGGAGAGAATTTTAACTTATTAAGATCAATGAAAGTGGCCTTCGACTACATGGATGAGGAGATGGTTAAAAAAAATAGTGGTTACACTAATAAGACCTAAACTAGAATATGCTGCAACACTATGGGCACCTAGCACAAAAAAGAACATAAGAAAATTAGAAAGAATCCAAAGAGCAGCGACAAAAATGGCACCTACACTATCAAATCTGACATACGAACAAAGATTGGAGAAATTACATCAATCAACACTGGAACTGAGAAGAGAAAGAGGTGATTTGTTGACCATTTACAGAATTATGAAAGGCATGGAAATTCTCGATAGAGATGACTTATTAAAATGGGACAGAAGAGAAACAAGAGGACACGAAAAGAAGCAAAAGAAGGGCAGTTACAGAAGAGACCTGAAAAAGAATAGCTTCCCACATAGAGTGATTGATGTCTGGAACAAACTAAATGGAGAAACAGTGAGTGCCAAAACTATACATGATTTTAAGAATAAACTGGATACGGAGAGATACGAAAACAGGTCACTATGAGCATAGCTCTCGTCCTGTAAAATACAACTAGGTAAATACACACACACACACACAACTAGCATACTGGGATCCTGCTGGAAAGGGATACTGGCAAAATTGGCCCCTATCTGAATCAGCCAAAAGAAATGATACAGAGAGTGTTGATGTCCATGGAGCATATCAAATATACTTTAGCTTATTCCCAAACTTTTCATCCATTGTGGGGATTTCAGTTATATAACCCCCATGAAAAATAAAGGATTGCTGTACATTTAGAATTTCTAACATGTTCTTCCAAAGACAATACAAACTGGCATGTAATGTTCTTTGATATACCAACAACTTACAGCATCAGATCCTGCCATGGACAGTACAGCATTAAACTTGGTGCCATCCTTGCACTCTACCATGATGGCCTGGCCTTTCTGGTACCTGAAAGGTATTAAACACAGAGCTCTTAAATATTATGAATGGAATAAGCCAAGATATACAAATCACCACTCATATCCATAAATAAACTTGCCCGAAATCATTGCAAAACTAGGAAAACATTGGAAGAAGGAAAAAAAAAAAAAAAAAATCATATTTTCATTTTCTAAACTGCCTCCAACATCTGTCGTGTTCTGTTTGTGAGAAGTGTGCAGGTGCCCCTGCTCAAATCCAAGTTTGTTCTGAGATGTGAGCATTTTACTAAAGTTTCTGTGATTAGTCTATCAGCTCTGGATGGAGCTCTCCTCCTTACCCCTTTTATGTTTTGACCTATTTAAGAGGAAAATCCTTAATCCCCCTGTCCTGTCCCATTTACTCACTTTCTAAAACACATGTAGGTCATGATGATGTCATTCCCACTTACCCTAACCACCACCACAGGGCAATCAAAGAAGTGGTAGAGAATATTAGGGGGAAGGCATACAGTTCGGGACAGCAGTGGTGCGAAGGAATCTCATCATTACTTTGAGTTAGGGTTTTTAAACTGTAACACAGACAAATTATATGTGGCTCTAGCCCAATGGGATACCTGAAAATACTCCCAAAGCACTGACTCCATGCAATCAATATCCCAATATCCCCAACCCCTTGCTGCTGTCCTGTACCATTTCTCTGAGTATTCATTTTCTGCTGTGGGGGAATGCCCTGTGGTGGGGGGAGAGAATACTGCCACCAAGTATTTCCAATTGGATCGTAAGAGGCGAGAAGAAAGGGACGGGGAGTGGGACTAGGCATCCTTCTCCTTGTAGCCCCACAGGGGACATTCCTAAACTAAAAAAAAAAAAAAAAAAAAAAAAAAAAAAGTTATGTGTATTACAATTAAAAGATATGTCTGCTGGGTAAGCTTCCCATACTAACCACACCCTGGCATTACTTGCCTTTGTCTATCACATAAGCTGATTTTATGCTTTCCCCATGTATGCCCTCATAACTATTGCAATGTGAAATGTTTGTGTATCGTTTTTTTATAGTACTGGGTGACAAAATTGTGATACTAGCACATAAATGTTATGAATAGTCATCATTGATGCCTCAAGTTTCACAGACTGAAAACAAAATCACTGCAGCTCCCATTGATCTCTCTGAATACAAATGGACTGATATCTGTAATGTATTGGTGTAGAACTATTTCTACATTACCAGCTGAATAAATATAACAGGATACACAAAAACCAACTCAACAGAAAATAAGTCTCCAAAGAATGTATAAAAATCATCAGTACACATTTCTTTGCTAGAGCCCAAAACTATGCTCACCCATCTCATTATATCACACAAACACTACCAACTGAATGTGAAGAAAGCAGCAGCATACTACTCAAACATATGTAACAACCTACCACTTGTATCACACAATAAATCCACATAAAAACACAATCACACCCAGGTCACTTAATTAATCCCTTCAAGACTGACCACCAAACTTGATACTTTATCTACAACACTCAGACATCACCCCAACAGAAAATTCCTTTGAAAGAGAAGTAAGAACCACACTAGTATGTTTGTATCAAGGGCATCATCTAGCTCTAAGACAATATGAACACAGAATAGGCCTAGCCACAGAATCAAACTGCCTCAATAGAACCACCACAGGAGCCAATGAAAACATCATCATACAATATTCCACACTAACAACACAGTATTTCTTTCCTAAGTGACCTATAGGCCCATTCAATGGCTGTTGCCAGTTCTTTAGAAGTTGATGGTCTCCTGCAAGAGAGACCTGGGGCAACGGAATAAATGATGGAGATTGCTCTTAAATATGATCAAGAGAATACAAAATACAGCAACCAAAATGGTCCCCAGCAAAGCAGACTATATAAGGAGAACTTTAAATAAATGGAACTCTCCTTATTAGATGAATGAAGAGAGGAAATATGACTGCTGCATTAAGAACAATGGAAAGCGTCTATAGAATTGATAGAGAAGACCTATACTTGGGCTGGGAGAACAACAAGAGGTTGAGGGGGGGGGAGTTCTTCATGGATATTAAGAAACATAACTTTCTGTACAGGTGCATAAACTTTCAGAATAAACTATTTGAGAAAACCATCAAAACTAAAGTCAAATGCATTACCTGACCAATGGGTACAAGGGATATGAACCCATGAGCATATCTCTCTTTCTGTAATTATAATCACATAAATGCATGCATACATATACCATGGGCTTTTTCCCCCTTACAAGGAAGGCAGCCAAAGTCAAAGGCATAAAGTCCACTCCCACCCATTTCATCCACACATACTCCACTCCCATTTGCCATCCCTCTCTCCCTCTCTCTTTTCTTGGCTCCTGGATGACACGTCATCATCCCTGCACCTCGCCCACTGCCCTGGGTCAGAAGCAATGCAGCAAGATACAGCACATCCACAGCAAGGTTGCTTCATTCAATCGGCGACCCCCCTCTCCATCCCCTCATGCAGAAAGAGAAGACAGGGAGATATCCCTTCGGGCTGCATCAAAATATTATTCACACATACTCCCTCACCCCCCCACCCACCCCTTCCCATGCATCACAGCATCATCCATACACTACCATTCTCCACTCACACCTATCTTCTGTCTTCTCTCTTCCTTCCTCAACAGACATCCACCTCTTTCCCAATGCACCTTTCACCCCATCCATCCATCTCATCCTTGATCGCCCCCTCATGTTCACTCCCCACACCTCTGCCTTCCACATCTTTTACTAATCTTTCTATGTATCCAAATCATCCCAATACTCTTATCAACCCTATCTCCCAACTCCCTTTCCAACTCTGCTCCCTTCCTTGTTTCTCACTCTATCCAGCCTAGTAACACCTACCATACTTCTCAGGCATTTCATCTCAAAAATATCTAAACTCTTCCTTGCTTTATGTTCCATGTTTCTTTCCCATGCTATGCTGTCAGCACAATCACCCCTTCATACAATCTCTTCTTCACATCCATTCCCAAATGTCTATTTCTCATTACACTTTTACCAAGGCATTACTTGCTTTTCTCAATCTACATTCTACCTCCACCTCAACTTCTCCCTTTCCTGCCACATTCACCCCCAAGTATTTAAAGCTATTCACTTCCTCCAGTCTTTCTCCCTTAATAATCACTCCCAATTTGCTGCCATCTTCTCCCCTTGTACTCATCACCTTACTTTTATCCCCATTTATTTTCAACTTCCTTCTTTCACACACCTTCCCAAACTGTCACTAACTTCCTTATTCCCTCTGATCCTGTTACAAACACAGTGTCATCAGCAAACAACAACTGGCTTAACATAATGCAAATAGGGTACACTGCACCAAAAATAATGCACAAATATGAAATGTAATTCACCTGCAAAGCACACACCACCTTCTGAATTTTAACTTTTTCATTGGTCCATCCACAAGTAATCATATCTAAATGGAGATTAAATAACAGAAAATTCATTAACAGGTTATTTGCTCATTCTATCATAACCCTGCAAAGTATGATAAACTTGCATTAAAATTACTCACTTTGTCAACATCCTCCATGCAAGAGGAAAAATGCAGGCTTATCCAATGATAATCATAGGACAGCAGACATCAACATGTCCAACTTCTCTCTTCATGGAGTAAGCATAAAGGCTAACTCCCAGAAGAAAGCGGAAGGTCTACTGCCAGGTGAGATAAGTGATTCTTAGTATATGACATATATTTCTAAGTACACAGTACATATACCTTGGGTCATTCTCATTCAAAAGATATCTCATGACTTGTCAGACCTTATTTTTGGGAAACTGGCAAAGGATTACACCTCAACCTCTGGGAGAGATACTAAATTAATCTTTTTCATAAGAGTAAAAGATTTTGTCTTGGAAAAAAAAAAAGGGGGATATTCTCAATGATTAGCCTGTACAATTACCTTTAGCAAGAGTCAATCAGTCATGCTCTGTCTTTCCTTCCTTTGGGAGACTCTGGAACTTGCTTGCCCTGGTACTTTTCCACCTGTCTATGACTCAGTCTTATTAAAAAAGGAAATTTCAAGAAACCTCCTCCCCTACTTGATTTTTAACTAGTATGTTTATTGACCTTTCCCAAAGGTTCTTTTTTATTTTTTCTTCTTTTCAACTCACACTGTGTCCAACAAAGGGAGGTAGCCACGAGAAGAAAAATCCTCACCCTTCTCACTCCTTCCTGATTAAACTCACCATCCCACTCCCATGAAGTGAGAGAGAAATCCCTGGTAAGGCAAGCCCTGCCAGTTGCAGCACCGGGTTGTTATGCCAATGTTTGGATTACATCCCCGCCTAGCCATAGAAACCAATGCAAGAAGCACACAGCAGGTCCCAGGAATCCTCACAATCACATGCTCACGAGTTCAACACAGCATCCACTGGGCTACCGTACAGCTCCCTGCTTAAACCAGCATGAAAATTCCTCCCTTCTTCTCCAGCAATACTGCCAGATCATACTATGTCCTTCTTATGGAACAGATAAACAACTTAGTTTATACGGTAATTCATTAGCAATAACCACCACACTAAAGAGACAGAGTTACAGAAGTAGTAAAGGAGAGATTTGAGGAGGGCACCATAAAGGAGTGAATGAATGAAAAAAGACTAGCAAAAACTGTGTGAAAAGTGTATGTGAATGGAAGGAAATTGTAGGAAAGATCAAGACTGAGGTGGATGGAGTGATGGGGGGGGACCAGTTGCAAGAAAATGTCTGTCAAGCAAGGAAGGGAGAGGGCAAGACACAGGTGGAAGTGGAGAACAATTGTGAATGGACAAGAAATTGACACAACCCAAAAGGATAACTTCTTGCCTGCTCCGTAATTTCTCAAGTGGTTGATTGGGGGGGGAGGAAGAGGGGGGGGGTGTCACCATATAATGAAGTGATGGCTGTAAACCAGACCCAGCTGTCAGGCCCTGCTGTGGAAATGCAGTGTTTTTTTTGTGTTTTTTTTAAGTTGCCTCTGCCTCAAGCAGTGCAACAGGGAACAGGGACGGCCCTTTATCCATGAGCACAATGAATGGGTGTAGAATGTCCACATGCTTTAATTTGACTATCCACTTAAAAAGCAGAAAATATATTTTCTGGTATATATATATATATACACAGACACTCCTCTACTTACATTCATTCGTTTTACGTTTTTTCAATTTTACGTTTGAACCGACTGTAAAAAAATGTAAAAAAAAAAAAAAAAAAAAAAAAATGAGTGAATTTTTGAGTTTAGCGCACTCTCCGTAGTACGAGATGTTCAAACGATACCTACGCATGATGCTGCGTCCATTGTTTACATGGCACAAAC